>NC_054373.1:120523652-120863652 GCF_017654675.1 Xenopus laevis
TTCAATTATGTTATCTAACTAATCTGACTAATAGTTAACGGTTTTTGATGAGCAGAAACATTTAAGTGTGACAAACATGCAAAAGAATAAGAAATCAGGAAGGGGGCAAATAGTTTTTCACACCACTGTATCTGTGAGTGATATTTGAGGGACAGGGGAAGATCTTGGAGGAAATATAATGAATTCTGTTTTTGAAAGGTTCAGTTTCAGGTGGCGCTGTGACATCCAGGAGGAGACAGCAGAGAGACAGTCTGTGACTTGGGAAAGGACAGAATTAGAAAGATCAGGAGTAGACAAGTAGAGTTGGGTGTCATCAGCATAAAGGTGATACTGAAGTCCAAATGACTGAATGAGTTTTCCTAGTGAAGTTGTATAGAGCGAGAACAGCAGGGGGCCAAGAACAGAGCCTTGAGGAACTCCAACAGAGAGTGGGGACATAGTAGAAGTAGAGTTAGAGAAGGAAACTTTAAAGGAATGGTCAGACAGATAAGATGTAAACCATGAAAGAGCAGTGTCCCGAATGTCAGATGAGTGTAGAATGTCAAGGAGGAGTGTGTGGTCAACTGTGTCAAAGGCTGCAGAGATCTAGAAGGATTAGTATGGAATAGTGACCTTTAGACTCTGCCAATAGAAGATCATTGGCTACTTTGGTGAGTGCAGTTTCAGTCGAGTGTGATGGGCAGAAGCCAGATTGCAAGGGGTCGAGGAGGGAGTTGTGAGTGAGATGCTGGATCAGGTGTTTGTAAACAAACCTTTCTAGTAATTTGGATGCGAATGGAAGAAGGGAGACCGTTCGATAGTTAGTGGGAGAGCTGGGATCAAGGGAAGGTTTTTTGAGGATAGGAGTGATTAGTGCTTGTTTGTATAATGATGGAAAGGTACCAGTAGAGGGTGAAAGATTAAATAGGTGGGTAAGTGCAGGAGAGAGTGTATCAGAGATTGGGTGGAGAAGGCGAGAGGGTATGGGGTCAAGGGAGCAGGTGGTGGGTTTTGAGTAGGCTAGAAGTTTGCTAACTAATCTAGAGTTGCAGGGGTGAAGGAGTGCAAAGTAGATGTGAGTGGACTGCACGTTGGTCTGAGATTGTTGTTGGACGGTATGCTCAGCCTAATGAGAGAGATTTTTTTCATTAAAGAAATGAGCAAGGTCTTGGGCGGTAACATTAATAGGTGGGGCTGATTTACTAAAACAAGTTTAGGGCCCAGAAAAAAAAAACAGCACATAGCTTTGTTCAGTCTTCTGCAGTTAGAATAATGACAGCAAATCTCTAATTGTTAACTGTAGTTACTGCACCATTACTGGAAGTGTTCTCATTGTTTGTTAAAAAAACATAGCCCCACTGTTGTTAAAACGCAACTGGAGGGTCCATGGTCCCACTTTTCTATTACCAAAGCAGTTTCTACTTAAAGGGGAAGGAAAGGCTTTGTACACTTGGGGGTGCCAAATGTTAGGCACCCCAAGTATATTAACTTACCTGAAACCCCATGCTGACCCCGGGGTTATACCAGTGAGTACCATGGAGCGATATATGGGGTCTATTTACTGTGTACCATGTAAAATTAATCACAGCACAAAACATTATAAAATGCAAAATATTTTTATAGATGTATATAGTTTTAAACTGAGCAAGCTTTATATTTAATGTCAAGATTTTAGACCATTATTTTTAGGGTGTAATCCATGCAAATTAATGGGAAACAAATTACTTGATAAATGCAGTTGTTTTACACTGCTGATGGTGATCAAGCAGAGATATGTGGTGTACTTGATTAGGTCCCTGTATATGTCATTTTTAAACCTCTGGCTCTTTTTTTTTATTTATTTTTTTATAGTAAAAATAGAAGTACAGGTATGGGGCCTATTATCCAGAATGTTAGGGACCTGGGGGTTTTTCAATAATTTGGATCTTAATACCTTAAGTCTCCTAAAAAATAATTTACACGTTAAATAAACCCAATAGGCTGTTTTTGCTCCCAATAAAGATCAATTACATCTCAGTTTGGATCAAGTAGAAGGTACTATTTTATTATTACAAAAATTAAAATTTGGATAAAATGGAATCTATGGGAGAAGGGCTTTCCGTAATTCAGAGATTTCTGGATAACGGATTTCCAGATAATGGATCCCATACCTGTATTGATTTTCAGGCATTTAGCCCATTCGATTTTTTTTTTGCAGTCCAGACACCCACGACTACCCTCTGGAAGCATAAGAGATAGACGATGATTTCAGGTTCTTTGACGAAGAAAACAGGTACCGGCACACAGGTGCAATACAACGTTTCGTGTGCCGGCACCTATTTTCTTCGTTCCTGCTGTGTTGCGGAAGTGCCGACTTCCTAGGGTCCAAGCACCGGGTCAAGTACTCCATAGGGCTCGGGTGTGCACGTGAGTGTGTTTGCATTTCAGGTTCTTTGACCCCACTTGTTTGGACTATTTAAAAAAAAAAAAAAAAAAAAGGCAAAAAGCTAAATGTATCTAATGTGTTTAATAGAAACGACTGCTGTGAGGCACACAATACAGCCGTGTACAAATGCATAAGTACAGTGTAGGGATGCTCTTAGGCACTGATAATGTTTCACTGGTACTGCAGTTAGTACCCAGATACCTTCATGACTTGTCTCTAAGATTTCTTCTTTTTTCCTACAAAGTTATAAAAACTGAAATAAGGGGTGTATGAAATGAAAGGCCAATGTTCTTCTCTTGATCCACGTGTAAAGTAGTAAATGCCAGGAAATTAGGAATTTAAAGATTAACATTTTATTTCTGGATACCGCTGATCTGGATATTACAATAAGGAGATTATGTGTATTAATGTAAAGTGATGGTCTTATTTTTGGCTGTGTGTTCTTAAGCTACTATTTTCTCAGTCCAAGGTCACATGCGGCTAACTTCTTTATCTTGGTAATACGCTCCTAGCCAGAGAAGCCAGCTTTGTATGGGACTGAGAGTCTGCGTTAGGCATCACATTCCTTAAATAAGCTGGATATCTACATATGGTTTGTGCCTATGGTTGTGCATCAATGTTCACACATAGCTTTTCATTCATTTATATAATACACAATGGCCATGAAAATAATGTAAATTATATCCTTATAAACGGGTCTTAGTGACATCATCAGTTATAATCGGAGCTTAGTGATGTCATTTCCTCACATGACTCACTAAAACTTCTGAATTATAATAGATCTTTTTTTTTTATATGGTCACGGAATTCCGGAATTCCGGTAACTTATAATATCTTTATATTTTACAAGAGAGGGTCCTTAATTCATTACATATTTTATAATAGGGGTACTTTATTCACTATATATATATATATATATATATATATATATATATATATATATATATATATATATATATATATCTCTCTTTATCTATATCTCTTATGCTTTCAGAGGGTATATATATCCTTTTCCTAGAGTGCCCTCACCTCTGACATTAGTTGATTGGAGGTGCTTGATCAATGTTTCAAAGTATAAAGCATAAAGGATCCGCACTCTCTTTGTCGTTTCAAAGTGTAACAGCTTTGTAAGAAATAAAAGCTGTTACACTTTGAAATGACAAGGAGAGTGCGGATCCTTTATTTTATATATATATATATATATATTTTATTCACTTTTATTCGCTTTTTATATGACAATACAGCAGTCATCTTAACACCTTTACTATTTAATATTTTTATCACTACCTTTTTGGTGAATTAGTCACGTATGGATAGATTTTACATTCATGAATGTGGGATTGAAGTACTTGTGATAGTGAAAGGGTTAAAAGTAGTGCAACAGTGATGTAATAATTGGAGACTGACACTGATTGGGTGAACATGATTTATAGGTGTGTTTTGCACTTTGTAACACTATCCTGATGACGGCCCTGTGTGGGTTGAAACGCGTAGATAAGAACGTGGAATAAAGAACTTTTAACTAAGTATTGAAGAAAACTGCTGTGAGTGCTTTCATGACTGCCAATTTGTTATTATACTCTGGTTAGCACCCAGCCTTAACTTTGGAGTGGTGAGTGCCGTTGAATCACTGCCTATATATATATATATATATATATATATATATATATATATATATATATATATAATTATTTTTTTTTATGGTTTTTTAATATATATATATATATATATATATATATATATATATATATTTTCTTTTTTATGATATATATTTATAATATAATTTTTTTTAAAATATTTTTACGTAGGTTTATATTTTCCTATTAGTACATGGCACCCCACATCTAAATACTCTTAATTGTATCCCTGGACATTAATTCCTTGTGTGTTTTAAAGGGGTGGTTCTAGGTTTTAGTAAATTACAGAATTGCTATTTCTAAGCAACTTTTTAACTGTACTTCATTTTTTTCTCTTTTTATAGTTTTTGAAGTATTTGCCTTCTTCTTCTGGCTCTTTCCAACTTTCTAATGGGGGACACTGATCCCATCTAAAAACAAATGCTCTGTAAGGCTACAATTGCATTGATATTGTTATCCTAGTCTCTTACTCAAGGCATGGTTGCTAGGGTAAGTTAGACCCTAGCAACCAGATTGCCAAAACTGCAAACTGGAGAGCTGCTAAATAAAAAGCTAAATAACTAAAATTTTAAATTTTATGATACCTTCAAGGTTTACCTTATTAAATTGGGACAAGAGTCAGATGGATACATAGTCCAGAAGCTTACTGCTTGGCAAACTCCAGAAAACATCAGTACATGGGATAAATATAGTGGGTTTAGGCTATGGTCTTTAGAGCAGTAAGGAGCGTATTTATTAACCTGTGTTAAAAAAAATGTCAAATTTATTTACAATTACACATTCATTTTTAAGGTCATGTGCCGCTTTGCTTCAATTTCACTTTGATTTCTTAACTGAATCATGAACTGTTCAATCTGATCAAAACCATGCTCCATGTTGGCAATAACCGTGAAGAGGACCCAAAGCAGCGCTTTATTTCTCCTTTAAACAATCCCCATTCACTAATATATCCTGAGTTGGAGTTTGGGTGCATCACATGATGTAGCTGAGTTAGTGCAAAGTCTCAGGCCCAGGCATTTGATTTCCAGGGTCTCCAACAATGCCAGCTGGATAGTTAATGTTACATTTGTTTATTGGACACAATTGGCACACATAAATTATTTAGGTTGTGACCGCTGGTTTGTATCCAGTTAACTCTATGCTTCCTGGAAGACTCATTTGCTTTATTTGTGGATATTTTCTCCTCATTCTGCAAATGCTTGATTTTTTTTTTTCCTGATCCCGTTTCTGGTTGCAGTTTATTAGAAAATGTTCATAATTTATAAAAAAAATTTAGGACAAGGTGCAATGGTGCTATTTTATGTCTGCATAGAATTTCATGATTCTCATTGATAAAAAATATGATCAGTAGACCCAAGATAATCCTCTTAATTTTATATCTTCAAATAAATATCCCTTATGCAGAATAAAGGGAAGAGGAGAGTCATATAGGCCACAAAGGCCTGGGCAGTAAGTTGTTGGGGGTGGAAGGTGTTCCTATATTCTACAGGCCACATCTAGCAGAATATACATGTCACTAGGGGTACAGACAGCCCAACATTAGGGGTGTAGGAAATCAGAATCCATCCCTGGTGCCTGGGTAATAAAGACTATTGCCCACATCTGAATCAGGGTTTTTCCAGTTTTGACCATCTGGTGTTTTTTTTAACTGCTAACCATTGTTGTACAGTACCCTACTGGAGGAGTCTGAGAGTTGCAGTTTACAACAATCATGTATATACTGTAAATACCTTCAAAATGTTTACACAATATACAGTATGTGCTTTGTTAGAGGAAAACAATCCCCCCAAAAAAGATACTTGAACAAATCAAATTAAGTGGCATATTTTAACAAACTGGTATATATCTTTAAGTAAATATTGCCCTTTTACATCTCTTGTCTTGAACCACCATTTTGTGATGGTCTGTGTGCTGCCTCAGAGATCACCTGACCAGAAATACTACAACTCTAACTGTAACAGGAAGAAGTGTGGAAGCAAAAGACACAACTCTGTCTGTTAATTGGCTCATGTGACCTAACATGTATGGTTTGTTGGTATGTTTATGTGCACCTTATTTTTTTTAAATGGCAGGTTTCTATTTATGATTACCCAATGGTACATACTATTAAAAAGGTATATTATTATGAAAATGGTTTATTTACATGAAGCAGGGTTTTACATATGAGATGTTTTATGCAGTATATTTTTATAGAGACCTACATTGTTTGAGGGGAATAGTTTTCCTTTAAGTTAGTATTGCCAGGCTAAACAGGCCCTTAAGAATATTTTCTCCTTATGGTCTGAGTTCCGGGTGTTGAGAAGCACAGAAGAGACTATTTGCAAATTTCTTAAGCCAGGTCCTGACTTCATATGCCCATTTTTATGCCCTGTTGTGCCACCTTAGTACAGGTATGGGATCCTTTATCCAGAAACCCGTTATCCAGGAAGCTCTGATGATATAGAAAGGCTGTCTCCCATAGACTTCATTTTATCCAAATAATCAAAATTTTTCAAAATTATTACATTTTTCTCTGTAATAATAAAACCGTAATAATAACAACAGTATAATTAATCCTTATTGAAAGCATAACCAGCCTATTGGGCTTATTTAATGTTTACATGATTTTTTAGTAGTTGGTTAGGGTTAGTTTATTAGGGTTAGGGTAAGGTATGAAGATCCAAATTACAGAAAGATTCATTATCCAGAAAACCCCAGGTCCCGAGCATTCTGGATAATAGGTCGCATGCCTGTACCCTCTGGGGAAGAGATTACCAGAAGGGTCCTCTGACTTTGTAGTGTTGGAAAAAGCATGGGAAGAGATGTTTGTGCTCACATTGATGGTCAGACCATGGCCCCCATAAAATATGTCCTTTGTTCTTCTATATATAAACTTTTTCTGTCTAAGTTCTGGGCTTCACAGAATCATAGGTCGCCATTCAGATGCCATGAGGTAAAGCATAGATGATATTTGTGGTTCAACACCAATGAAGAAAGAATTTGCAAATTTTTATCCTTTCCATTTCTCTTCCAGATTACTACAGCCCTGCAATGACTGGACTGAAAACTGACCAGGAGGTTCTGGGGGATCTAGTGAAAAAGAAGGCTCCGGCAGTGGCACAGCTGATAGAAACACATGGGGTGATGTGGACCTTATTGGTTTCCCGCTGGTTTATTTGCTTGTTCATTGACATCCTTCCTGTAGAGGTAGGTTCTCTCCTCCCTTCTGTTTTAAGGGGGCATTCACCATTACAAAATGTCCTTTTACTTAGGAACCTTTCAATTGGTCTTCGTTTTATTTTATAGTTTTCCTTTCCTCTCCTGCATCTTTCCAGCTTCCAAATGGGGGTCACTGACCCTGGCAGCTTAAAAAAAACCCTATTGCTTTGTTGAATAAATAACCGATATTTACTTGTATAATGCAGTTATGGTGCTATGTCTGTCTTATCTGAGTGATAATTCATTAAAGGACAAGGAAAGTGTATACATAAATCCTGCTTCAGATATAGGCATACCTTTTGTGTATTCAGCCTTGCCTTCCAATCGTCTCTGTGTATAGCCTTTAGTGACATCTGCAGGCTGCTTAGAGAAATAACCGCACAGTACTGTGTAAAAAAATCCCATGATGCATCCGATCTCAAGACAGACAAAGGCAGAGGATTCTGCGCAATGCAATCGTTCAAAGGCAGCGCATGCGCAGTAAAGCTCATATGTGAGCGAGCTAACAAGAGATTGAGGACGTGCAAACTGTGCTTTACAGTGTCGGGCGTGCACGTGATGCGCGTAATGGATTTGGCGCATGCGCATTAGAACAACTGGCGCCATCTTGATTAAAGAAAATGTCGGCGCTGAATATGATTTGCTTCACTTACATACAAGGATGTGGAACAGGAGAACGGAACGTATTTGGCACAAAAAAACTTAGCGATCAGGTACATCATAGGGCGGACTTTACAATCATGGGGGATAAAAAAAAATACTTTCCTTGTCCTTTAATTTAGTTAACCTAACAAAATTTTGGGAAACTGCAAATTTAGAGCATTTCTCTTTTTCTAGTTAAATTTCTGTAACTATTGCACCAGGTTAGTTTGTTAACTCCTTTATTTGGGGGTTAACAAACCTAGAAAGGCATTTTACCATATTGTCCACCTGAATAGTCTTAAGTTTTTTGTTTTTTTTTCTCTGCCTGTGTTTTATCGCCACCTAATGCTTAAACATATTAAATGCTACGGAACCCAATTGTATAAGAATGTTGGAGGGCTGCTGGACACATCTTTTTCACACACTGTTTTGATTCTGTCTCTATATGTTTTGTACTTTCTCCTTTAACTCCAGTGTCTGGGATAGCAAAACCTTTTTTTTTTTTTTTTTTTTTTTTTTTTTTTACATGAATGATTCTGCAGGGAGCTTTGTTAAGACCATTTTGATTTATTAAAATGCAATGTCCTGAGTGAGAACACTCAAACTGTCTCCAGTATGAGAACATTTAGTCAGGAGCGTGGGGTCTTTATGGCTGCTTAGCGGCAAACAAACCGCCGTCCCCATGTGCAATGCCCATGCCAAGTCTCAGCTGGAGGATAGGCAGGAGTTCATGTTCCTGTGCTACAAACAGATATGTTGTCTATGGGACAAATTATATTGATGTGCAAAATACACCCCATCCAACTAAGATAAAAAATCTGTATAACACATAGGGGCAGATTTATCAAAGGTCGAAGTGAAGGTTCGAAGTTAAAAACTTTGAATTTCGAAGTAATTTTTGGATACTTTGACCATCGAATAGTCCAACTTCGATTCGATGTTGAAAAAAACGTTGAAATTCGAAGGTCAAATTTTTTAAGTACTGTCTCTTTAAAACTTCGACTTCAACCATTCGCCACCTAAAAGCTGCTGAATTGCTGTTTTAGCCTATGGGGGGACCTCCTAGAACCTGCATGGAGGCAATTGGGGGAGTTTGGGAGATCGAAAGTCGAAGTTATAAAATCTTCGAATCTAGGTAGCTCTACTTCGAATCGCCCTTTGATAAATATGCCCCATACTGTCAGGTAAGCTGGTGAAGACCATACAGTGGTTATTTTGGCCTGTTTAAAGTTCCACTCATGTGCCTTTTCATCACTTTCCAATGTTTTGGAGACTGGTAACGCTTAAACTGGCTCTTTTAAAGATAAAAGTATGGCATCCCTTTCTCGGAAACCCGTTATCCAGAATGCTCCAAATTACAGGAGGCCATCTCCCATAGACTCCATTTTAATCGAAACCTGATTTCCTTTTTCCCTTTAATAGTAACACAATAATCCTTATTGGAGACACACTATACTATTGGGTTCATTTAGGGGGTTATTTATGAAAGGTCAAATTTTAGGGGGTTATTTACTAAACTCCGAATGCAAAAATCACAAAAAATTTGATTTTTTTTATTTATTATTATTATAAAATCTGACTTTTAAAAAATCATTTTTCAGAATTAATTAAACCCAGAGGATGGAAAAGTCTGAATCTGAAAATCCGGCATCTCAGACCTGTCGAGGTTGCATATAAGTCAATGGGAGAAGTCCCAATGATTTTTTGATGTGCAATACCCAAAAGTTTTGGGGTGAAAATTCCTAAAAATTTTTTTGAAAATCGGATGAAAAAATCGTAAAAAAATTTGATTTTTTTTTTCCCGAAAAGCACATTTTTAATAAATAAGTGTAAAAAACCCGAGCAGATTTGATTGGAGTTTGTAACAGAAAATATTGAGATAAATTCGGACTTTGATAAATAACCCCCTTAGAGTTTGTGAGCTTTTTTTATTAGACCTCGAATGAACTCGCAACTCAAACAGTCTCTAATTTACAAAAAAAACTCAAAAGGGTGAAAATTAAACAAGTTTTTGGCTTAAAAAAATAAACTTGAAGTAATCGAGTTTTTTTTGGTTTTTTTGGTGGTGGTTTTCGCTTGAAAACTCCTAACATCATGAAGGCTACAAACATCTTCAAATGATTTAAAGGGATCATTGACTTCTGCCATTGACTTTGATCTCAACAGGTTTTAACCCTAAAACTTATATTTTTCTAGGTAAAAGTCAACCTGACCTTTGATAAATAACCCCCTTAATGTTTAAATTATTTTTAGTAGACTTCAAGTATGTTGATGCAAATTATGTAAAAATCCGGAAAACCTCAGGCCCCAAGCATTCTGGATAACGGGTCCCATACCTGTAATTTAATACACAAGTGTTAAAGGGGTGGTTGACCTTCAAACAACTAGTTGTTTTCGGATAGATCACCAGAAATAACTTATTTTTCCAATGACTTTCTATTTTCCATGTGTGACGTTTTTCTAATATTGAAATTAAAGTTGAATGTTTCACCTTATAAAGCAGCTCTTGGAGGGGGGGTCGCCAACCCTGTAAACTGTTCTAAATGGATACATTTAGTTGATACATTTCTTATCTTTGTCCCTGCTGAGCAGAATCTCTGAGTTCAATTACAGGCAGCTGTTAGACTTGATACAATAGTTGCTAATACTCCAGAGATGCTGCTGAGAAATGTATCTACTAAATGTTGCAAAATTGTAACAGTTCAGAATCTGCACCTGAATTACTGAGCTGTCAGACTCAAACACCAGAGACAGGAACGTTCAACTTTAAACTTAGATTTTAGAAAAACCGTAGAAAATAAATGATGGAAAGTAATTGAAAAAAGTATTTTTCTGGGGAACAATCTAAATACAACTGAATTGAAAAAAAGAGTTTGGAAGGTGAACAACCCCTTTAACTTCTCTAATTTTGTAGAGTTGTTATACGCCTTTTCAGTAGTGCAGCCATTTACTCAAATATCCTGGATTTTGCAGTACACAGGCACAGGGTCCTTAACATGTATGTGGCCAAAATATAGAAAATGGAGGGCTGAAATGGTGGAGGGTTGAAGGGTTTTTCCACTTTGCAGGGGATTTTATGATATACTTTATATATCATACTTGATCAAATCTATTAGTAAAACTTGCTGTCCCGTATTTAGTACCACAAACACATTACAAATCTTGCTGGGTTAATTGTGCCTTAAAGAGTTAATGACACCAGAAATTAAACATCATAACAGGGTATTTCATGCTTTTTATCATTTTGCCATAAAAGTATTTGCTGAAATCTTTACATTACATATCCATTCCCCACGTTCCTGTACAAGAAGAAGAATATTCCAACATAAGCCTTCTCTTTTAGAACTTGTTGAGTTGGGACATCTGATATTAACTTTATATGACTTGGACTTCTGTCCATATAGACATGGATTGGCCCTCCACCTACCCCGTCAATACCTACCATTATTTGATGGTCAGTCAGGCATATGATCAAATTCTCTAAATGCCTCTTGCAGCTCTGATGGGACCTTTACAGCAGGTGTTGTCAATGCTGGAGCTTGGCATTCAGGGTTGTTGAAGCTCTCCAGATGGTCTTGGTTGTTGAACACATATGGAGGCTTTGTTTTTCTATGTAATAGTTGTTCCCAGTCAATATCCTAAAAGACAGGTGATATTTCACAATGAGTATCTGTTCCACAAAACTAAAATTGCTGGAACCAGAAATTATAAAGCACAAGGAGCCTACAGAAAAAAGATGTTGAATAAAACATTAAAGTGTTATCAGTATTGAATAATGCATTTCTATCAGTAAATTAAAATGAGTAGAATGGAAACCTACTCTGAAGAAGGGGTGCACTTTGATCACTTCAGCACCAGCCTCACCAGATCCGAGGCGATAATCTGGATCTTTTTCCAAGAGCTACAAAAAACAAAACAACAGAGATCAGGCCCGGATTTGTGGGAAGGCCACCTAGGCCCGGGCCTAGGGTGGCAGGATTTTAGGGTGGCGGCATGCTGCCCAACCACACCCACATTGGTTAAAAAAACTGGGGATGCGCAGGAGATACGATCTCCATGAAAATTTGCATGAATAAAGGGTAGGGGACAGGGAGGACAAACTGCAGTGGGCCTAGGGGCGCCCGCTATGTAAATCCGGCCCTGACATAGATTAAGTTATATATTTCAGTGACACTCCATTATGGTTAACATCCCCCTATATTTGTGGGTAATTGCTGCTTCTGATGTTCACAGCCTGTCTCTGGGGTAATACGCATTTCAATATTCAGTTAAAAGCTAAAACTACCACTAAAGGGCACTAAAAGACAGTGATATTGTGTAAATGATAACTATATTATTATGTGTATTCCCTTAGCATAACAGGTTGATAAAGTCACATGACACTGATGTGCTAGGGCCAACTTACTTCATATATTAATTTACAGACATCTCATTCTGATCTTCATTGCTGAATGATAACTGAAAAAGAAAATCATGACTTCTTTAGTAAAACAACATTTCTGAAACACCTGTCACAATATCCATTTAGCAGCCTCTGTATCTGAGCTATACATCTGTCATGGTATCTCCTTATATCTGACAATGGGAAGCCAAATACTATAATATTCACACTATGTATTATTACTAATAATAGGAGGAAGTTATGCTTGTAAACATGGAGATTACAATATATATTACACTTATATATGACAAATTATTACACTATGTTTAGTCTCGCTATGAAATGACAGGGGGGAAGGATTTACCAATGTAGGCTGAAAATAAAGAAATTGTCTTTACCTCATACATGAGCATAGCGTATATACTGATTCCAAGGGCCCACCAGTCGGCTGCCATGCCATATCCAATATCCATAAACATTTCCGGGGCCATGTAAGTTTTTGTGCCGCACATGGCGTTTGTGCGGTCTGTGTATCCAGATCCTTAAACACAAGAAACACTGTAAGAAAACTGCAGATCTGGGGACCCGAACGTAATGTAATTTAATGTAATTTTACAAAAAGAGAAATATGAGAAGTTACAATGCGTTGCACCATCCATATATACCCATATTCACCTTTAATATCAATAAGAAACACATGATGAAATTCAACTAATTTATTGCAATTGAAACACTATGAACTGTGTGATAATCACCAATCAACTTTGTATATGCACAATATACTAATTATTTCTTTATCATGGCATATGGATGGTGCGACGCATTGTAACTCTGCTCATATTTCTCTTTGTGTAAAATTTCTCTAATGGAGTTGTCTGCACATCCATTTTCAGTTGATATATAGAACTCCTTTATATCTGGCAGTGATGGTCTGTTAGGAGGTGCGGATAAATAGCATTGTATAATTTTGTAATGTAAGCTGCTTGCTTACAAACTACACACTTGCATATTTTTATGCCAGTTACATATTATATTTATAAAAAAATAGCACTATTGTTTGATCCTGATAACAATATGAGTATATTAGAGAAGCCTACAAAAAGATTTTCTCTTTAACCTGGTCAGTGTACATACCCATCTACTGGCTCCCACACACCTTTACCCATAGTGACAAGTTATATCCTAGGCTGGAACATATCCTCAGAAAATCTCCAAGTTGAGAGTATTGACACATAAAAATGCTATACCTGGGCAGTAATGGCCAACCAGTAGCCTTCCATATGCTGCCAGTCCACATAAGAATCACAGCCCTTATTTGGCATCCCAAGGAAGTAGGCCAGTTAAAAGCAAATTTTAGACCAATAAACCCTGAAATTATGCTATCTATGGTCCAGAACAACACTTACTGTCTTTGCTGAGGCCAAAATCGATGATTTTAAGATATCCGCCTTGATCCAACATCAATTTCTCAAGTTTAGATCTCTGAA
This sequence comes from Xenopus laevis, assembly GCF_017654675.1. NCBI lineage: Eukaryota > Metazoa > Chordata > Amphibia > Anura > Pipidae > Xenopus > Xenopus laevis. The sequence goes on from NC_054373.1 coordinate 120,537,402, forward strand.
TTAAAACAAAGTAAATAGTTTAGTAGAAATACAGACTGTATACAATCCTTAGTCTTTAGCAGCAAGTGCGGTGGAATAAAGATGATTTATTGATATTAGTACTTACCTATGGATAATGCCCATCTTGTGTAATGCCTCCAGGCCAAGCACTATACATGCGGTGTAAAACCTGAATAGAGAAAAAATAAAAATCAGTATGTCATTTTTTCTTGATATAGAAACTATGTGTGAGAAACTAGGTGAACAGATTGAGAAGGAAGGCCTGTGTCATAGCCATATCTTTGGTTATGATAAATTACATTTTAATGATATATGCTGAAAAGAATGAAAGAATGAATAGAATGAAAAGGTTACGTTTTGTTCATGTTCATATAGTCCTGACTTTTCTGTGGCATACAATTAGCAGAAGGTATTGGCTAGTTATGAATAATATCCTCTAATGAAAAGGGAAATGAGGAGAATAGCCTTTACATAAGGTGTATATCAGGCAATACTAATATTTTTCTATAAATAAGCAACTGAGCCAAAACAAGAGACTATAATACAAATCAGATACCTGTTAGATGGCCTTCTATGCACTCTATAGACATCACTGGTGGTTCATATGCATTTGCTTTTACACAAATGCTCACCAGTGGCTCCGAAATATCCATTATACCAGGGACCTCCACCGTGACATCCTGAAGAAATAAAACACAGTCTGTGAGATGAGAGCAGCTCATTATACAGAAAGACATGCCATTAAAATATGAACTATTGAAAAGTTTTAATTAAATAATTCTGCTCAAACCTTTTTAAAGGGTTTAAGGCCTACCTGGCTGTTGTTGGCGTTTACTTGCTCCTCATAGATGTTGGATATTTCAGGCTGGCAGGTGTTAGGGTCTGATTCCTCTGTTATCTTCTATTTAGGACAAAGAAAATGTATTTTTAGATTAACTGAACCCTTGATTTTAAAGAAGAACTGCAACACTCAAACTTCTATGTTTGTGTCCACAAGTAAGGGAAGAAAGTGGAGTTGTGGTGCAGGGTGAATGATTGTTATGTTTGACTGGGTCCTTTTTTTAAAAAACACAATTTCTCTGATTGAAGGGGTATGTACAGTGAAACTTGTCTGGATCTTTCTTTTGGTTATTTTCTGCTTACCTGGCAGTGGCTGCCATCAGCTATCTGCTCCTGCTCCATATGTTTTTCCTCCTGGTTAAGACAGCAAAAAAACATTTTTTTTTATAGCTCGAAGTGTATATTGCACTGTAACACAATGCATAAAAAATAAAGTATGTTTGGATTCATTTCTGTCCATTTCTACTTACCTGAGGGAGGTTTTCTTCTGGTCCTGGTTTTGGGAAAGAAAGAGCATTATTAGAAATACAATTCACATAAATATAAAATATAATTACAATACTAATTAAGTGCTCAGTGTCAAGGAGACAAAAGGATGAAGGACCCTACCCCGTAGGGCTTACAGTCTAAGTGTGATAATGTCATTGCCTGTGTTTTTATTTTGAATGTGGGATTTTTATCTTACAAGTCTAGCTCAGTGTGAAAATATTGCTTTCACCTGATCCATAGGGCACAAGTCCACTGCATGTATTTATATGCATTTCAGGATATAATAAATTAATATAAAGGTTTAATTAGATATTTCTGTTCATACCTCATTGAAGGCTTCGAGGTTCTCATAGTTGATCTGAGCATTGCTCATTTTCAGCGTCTTCAGGCTGGCGGGTGTTATCACCAGATTCCTGCGCTGTTTCCTTTTAGTGGAGAGAAAATGTATAATGAACCCACTTGATTAAAGAAGAACTGCAACATCCAAACTCCTCTGCTTGAGGCCATAAGCAAATTGCACTTGCAGGCAATTCAGAACGGGAGGTGGGACAGGCTTGCCAGTGCCAAAGTTGGTGGTGCCAGGGTGAATCTGGGTTTAATATTCCCTTAAAATATATTTTTATATTGCGACCATATAATTTCTTCTTACCTGACAGATATCAATATCTGGGGTTTTTGGAGTCTCCTCCAGAAATAAAAACATTTCTATTAGAAATCAATAGATTAGAGCCACGCATCTCTGGGATGTATTGGGGGGGGAGCAAGCAGATAACTATTATAGTTCCAAATGTGGGTGCAAATCTTAATATGACATATTTGGTGTTCATTGGTTATAGTTAACTGTTCTTTAAACAGCATAGTAAATGGTAAAGTCTTCTGTTTCCATTAATAGTAACCATTTTGCCCAATCAACTATGCCGAGGTCAGCCCCATGGCTTTATACCACTTCTTTTCTGATTTCTTGCAGAGTATCACCAGGTTATCCTGGTTAATAGCAATGATATAAGAGACTGTTAGGTCAGTACTCATCTCTAGGAATATTGTGATGTTCCAATGGGGAGCACTGAGCTAACAGCTCTCATGTCAAAATGTGGTTACAAACTTTTGGAGATTTTTGGAACTTGGCTGGGGGGGGGGCAGACCCGGGAATCTAATCATTAAAAAGGAACTTTGGTAATGATACTAATAATATTAAGTAAGTACAACATTTAAAGGAAGTTAACAAATAAGGTCTGTTTGATAGCAACTCTATTACTTACCAGGCAGATGGTAATCTCATGGCGTTCCTCAATGGGTTTCTCCTGGTTGAGTGAAAAAATGGTGGTGTTACTTCATGCAATTAAAGGCCCATCAATTATTCTTAGTTATAACTAAAAGAGTGTGGCTTGTTTTGAAAAAATATGCTTTTGATTAGATATAACTAATATGAGTAATTATGATATAATAATAATGACTAAATAAATGAATGGTCAGTATAGTGATTTATTCTGATAATGCAAAATCAAGATATTTTTCTTTTGGCAGGAGAGAATGAGTTTTCATCAACAAAGAAAACAGTTTTAACAATAAAGTAAATGCCATTATGAAATGTTCCATCTATGGAAATGGTAATGAATAATTATGTAGCTGAATGTCACTTTTAAATGACATTAAGGGGTAGATTTATCAAAATGGGAGTTAGAGTTTATTAAATAAAAACTCACCCACATTCTATTCATTCCTATGGGGTTTTTAGAACCGTATTTATCAAATGGTGAGGTTTAACTTTTACCTATTGATGAATACAATTCTAAAAATCCCATAGGACTGAATAGAATGTGGGTGAGTTTGTATTTATTAAACTCTAAACTCACATTTTGAGAAATTTGACCCTTATGGGGCTATTGACTAAACTCCGAATGCAAAAATCACGAGAGATTTTAAAAAATTACAAATTTTTCGGAATTTATTAAACCCCGAGGATGGAAATATCTGAATCTGAAAATCCGGCATCTCAGACCTGTCGTAGTTGCATATAAGTCAATGGGAGAAGTCCCAATGATTTTTTGATGTGCGCTGGGTTTCGTGCAATACCGTAAAGTTTTCGGATTTTTCGGGTCAAAATAGTTGCACGTATAAAGATTGTCGCTCGTGTCAAAATTGACACGTGTCACAATTATTTTGACACCCATTGACTTCAATGCGTTTCGTTAATTTTTCGCTGTTTTGTGAATTTTGCAGTAAATTTGTGAATTTTTTTTTTTTTTGGCGAAGCGAAATGGCACAGATTCGCCAAACCCTATTCAGTAGCCATTCTCAATATAGGGAATGATGCCATCATAACGTGTATTATTTGTATAAGAAATGGTGCAATTAATATATTACAAAGAGTGCCCCATTATTATATAGAATGTATATGCGTATAGGGAACGCAGTGTTGGCTTGTTCCTGACATTCACTGAGTTTGCAGCAATCTTTGCTCATTGCAAAACAGTCCTGTGGTTTTTTAGTATTTAAATGTATTTTATTCAACTGGGGCAGCATAGCGCATCTTGACACTACTGGATATCAGTGCAGAAGGCTTTTTGGCCTTAGATTTAATCATGTTAATATATTCATGTTATGTATTTAGCAAATAAAAGTCTGGGAAATTTTGCAAGCAGTAAATTATAACTGGATTAAGATTTTTAAAGTGGACAGCTGGTACATCATCACATACAATAGTTATTTATTAGAAACTTGTCAGTTGATCTTTGTAAAGTACATTAATGGGGGCCCATTTATTAATCCTGGTCAAGTTTTTTTAAGGGGAAAACTTGAATTTTTTATGGAAAAATAAAAACTCAAAATTTTCTGAGATTTATTATACCCGAAATCTGCTAAAAATCCAAATATACTTTATTTCAAACCTGTCGAGGTATGTAGAAGTCAATGGCGGATGTTACTGAAGTTGTTTCTTGACATCTTTACCTATGCTGGATCTGAGAAAGTCAGGATTTTCATCTGATAATAGTTATGTATTCACTGAAGACATCACAATAACAACACGGCAATCAGATGGCACTCACTCGGCAAACTGTGCTTACAATTTGTGCTTTATTCAGATCTCCACACAAACTTTCGGAGGCTCTACCCCATTTCTCAAGTGCATTTCAAGTGAAAGGGGGTAGAGCCTCTGAGCCTCTGGGTGAGTGCCATCTGATTGCCGTGTTGTTATTGTGATGTATATGGAATTGAGGAGCAGCGTAGTTACCAGATAGAGCACCACTAGGATATCCACGGAATTTGGATTTGTATTAACGGAGATTCACTGAAGACATGCTGCTGTTGTCTGTACCTCCTAAACTCCCCAATAACGCTTCCCCCTGCCATTTGGAGTATATGGCCACCCTCCATGCAATCCAGCTTCCCTGCAGTGTCTCCTGCCAGACTACAGACCCCAGGTAAGTCTTACAGACCTTAACACACACTTATTTACACACTTACACACTTACACAATTTGACAAGTGTCTGCATCAACACATTTTTTTTTTGTAATTTATATTTTATTGATGTTTTACAAATGACAGAAATTGGTAGGCAAAACATAAGGAGACAAAATAATATGAACTCATTTGGGAGATGCAGGTTTTCCAAATGAGTTGTATTTTCATAAAATAGCATAACATTTATTTATATGAAAAAAAAAAAATATGTAATGATTTCATTTTTTATATATATTGGGACAAAAAGAATACAAAATGTTAAAGAATCTTCTAGTAGTAAGAGCAAGTTAAGCACCAATTTTGCTATTGTCTATTGTAGAAGAACATTTCACTTTTTAAAGGGGCTTATGGAGACACACCTTAAAGGAGAATGAAAAATGCACATTTTCCAAAAGATTTGTTTATTTAACGGCTATAATAATTTTAACTAAAAATGTAACCGGAAAGCAGTACAGTGTCATTGAAATTCTGAATCTCAGCAATATCACGGCTGCCATTCATTAGGTTGCATCTTCCTAAAGTCCACAAGCAGGTTGTGCAAGCTCATCGCCCAGGACAAGTCAAAATGACATGTCAACAGAAGTGCACTAATGTCACCCAAGCAAAAAGGAGATGGATGAAAGAACAAATGTATTTTTTTTAGCTGTATTATTGGTGCAGCCATCTCAGTGCATTGTACCTGATCCTGAGCTTTGAGAAGGAGCCAGCACTTCAGGATGGAACCGCTTTGAGATGGCTATTGTTACTCCCCTTTCCATTGTATTACATCACAACATGCAGTGCTAACCAGATAGTAGCTATCCAACACCTCTATTGAAAGATTTGTTTGCATTGCTAAAATGAGAATAGCACCCAAGCAGGAAAAAAAGAGGAGCAACGAGCAGGAGATTCCCATCTGAGCATCCTAAGGGGATGGAGTCACACTGCGTGTTAAAGTGCTTGACTCGGCTGAAGACTGATAGTACAGTATCCTAAGAGCCTGGGATGCGAGTATTGTCATTATCCATAGCAAAGAGAAGATTACACAGACTGTGTGTCTGGGACTGAGTAAAGAACTTTATTTCTTTAGTTAGAGAGTGAGTTTGCGCTGGTCTTAGTTAGTTAGTGAGGCCCCATGGGCACTTGTCAGGAGTATTGTATGTATTAGTTTGCCCTTTGCTTACTCTTATTTTCAATAAACAGTTATTCAGTTTACCAAATACCGTGTGTGCATTATTACTGTGTCCTAGTGGGGCCACCTGTAGGTGCATTCCCAGATCCCACTAGGTGGAGGCACTGCACTAATAAGTACCAGGTACCCAGTCTCTCCCAATACCACTGTGGAGTGGTTCAGGTTTGCACCACAAGTGGAGTGTAACTCTTGACACCAAGGGATGTTGGAAGGGTTACATGTGGAATTGATGAAATGGTCCATAAAAGTTATTTGCACACAGAGGAATGAATCAGATATAATGGGATGTATAACCAAAACACAGCGTTGCCTAATTAAAGAAAATGTAATTCTCATAGGCGGAGGGTGATTTTTTTTGTTTGGGTAGGCTAATGTCACATCAACAGTTTCTTCACCTGTGATTTCCCAGCTGATTCCGTCCCATACTATAAGCATTGGCAAAAGTTGTAATTCACCTGTCTGAGCACACAGGGTGGATTTTTGTCTAAAAACTACAATCTGAGATCTGCCCCATACATGGTCTGACTTACCGATGGGCCCACAGGCTGCATGGTTAAGTACTAAGTCATTTTTCACTTGACTTGGACTAAGCCATTGTCAATGGATATTGGTGTCTCCTTACTTAAAGGCTTTGTTCATCTTCCAAACATTTTTGTTGAGTTATTTTCAGATTGTTCACCATAAGCAAAAGACTTTTTCAATTGCTAAAAATTATAAATATTTATTTGTTGTTATTATAAGTAATCATCAAGTTGATCAAACATGCCTATTGAATTCAATGCCTTTGGATTGATATCTTAAAGGGATTGTTCACATTTTAACACACATTTCCAGATGAGTTGTTTTCAGATTGTTCTCCAGAAATACTTTTTTCAATTGCTTTTCTTTTTTTTTATTTTTTACAGTTTTATCACAATCTTAGTTTAAAGTTGAATGTGTTTGAGTCTGGCAGCTCAGTAATTCAGGTGCAGACTCTAAACTGTTACAATTTTGCAACATTGAGTTGATACATTTCTCAGCAGCATCTCTGGAGTATTAGCAACTATTGTATCAATTCTAACATCTGTCTGTAATGAAAACCAGAGATTCTGCTCAGCAGGGACAAAGATAAGAAATGTATCAATTAAATGTATCAATTAAGAACAGTTTACAGGGTCGGCGACTCCCCTCCCAGAGCTGCTTTATAAGGTGAAAATTTGATTTACACTTCAATATTAGAAGAACGGTCACACATAGAAAATAGAAAGTAAGTGGAAAAAGTCTTTATTTCTGGTGAACTGTCTGAAACCAGCTGAAATAAAAATAGTGGTGAAAGGTGAACAACCCCTTTAAGCTACTCCACTAACTATAATAGCCCAATTGTTAGAGAGCTAGAAATGAAATATACATAATTTAGCTGGTTTCATTCATAGATTTCATTCTAGTTTCCCATCATAGTGCCAGAAATGATATTAAACTCCTCCCACCGCCTCTGTGCAGCTTGTACTCTCAGCCAATCATTGTTAGATGGAAAGGTGAAAAGTATACAGTACATGTATATTGGTTTTTCTACTGTTTTTTTTTTTGCCAGTGGAAATAGATGCAAGCCAGATGTCTAGCAACTCCTTTTTCTGTTGTGTACCTGAAAAGATCATTTCTTTTTGCAGACAGTTTTAAGAATTTGGGACAGTTTGTTCTTCGAAGGATCAAAAGTTCTCTTCCGTGTGGCCTTAACACTAATCAAGCAATATCAAGCTTTCATATTGGAAGCAAGAAACTTTCCCGATATCTGCGATAAATTTAAAGAGATCACAAAGGGCGCGTTTGTTACGGACTGTCATTATTTTATGCAGGTAGGATATGTTGGATTAATATGCTTCATCTGCTTCAACTTTTCCATCTGTTTGTCAGAGTTCTCCCCACGTTCTGTTGCTTTATTGTAGCATGAATGAACAGTAGATGCTGCTGTTGTTATGAGATGCAACACTTCTTCTCCTCCTTCCTTCTTACTATCAACCAGTCAGCAATGATATTCCATATACTATGTTAGTTTCAGAGGTAATACCTGAATTTAAAGGAAAACTATACACCAGAAAAAAAAATCTAGGTCTGTATTAAAATATAATGCATAAAACAGCGCACATGTAAAACCATTTTCATAATATTAATTTTTAGTAATATGTACCACTGGGTAAAATAGAAAAAAATGCAATTTAATTTTAAATACTAAGGGCCACATATTCCCTGTGCGCCTACACAAAAACAAGGGCACACATACATGTTAGATCACGTGAGCCAATGGATGGACAGAGTTCTGTCTTTTGCTCCTGTACTACCTTCTACTACAGTTAGTATTTCTGCTCAGCTATCTCTGAGGCAGCACACAGACCATCATAAAATCGGGCATAAAAGAGCAATATTTACTTAAATATTCCAGTTCTTTAAGATTTTTTAATATGCCATTTAATATGATATACAGTAAGCTATCTGCTGTTTAAGTATTTATTCTGGGGGTATAGTTTTCCTTTAACATTAGTGCTGAGCCATAATATATATATATATATATATATATATATATATATACCAGGTTGTAGACTTGCAGGGAGAGGGAAAAGCCCATATTATTCAGTTTATGGTTTTGGGTCAAGCCTCATGATTACAGACAACGCATTTATTTTGCATTAAATCTGCCCTTTTCTATGGATCTTTCCTGTATATCACCTTTACTTCTCCTTTAAAGGAGAAACAAACCCCTTATTTAAAAAAAAAAACCCTACCCCACCCCATTTAGACCCCCTCCCTCCAGCCTAGCTGCTACCCCGGGCAAATGCCCCTAACATTTTACTTACACCTCGGTGAAGATTCAGGGTTCGGAGTTCACGGCAACCATCTTTTGGGTTTTTGGTAATCGGAGAATGAGACTGGTGGAGTGGCGCATGCACAGTTGGAGCAATTTCCTGGTTTGTGACAACTGTGCATGCGCCGAAATGGACGGAATCGGTGGAAGATGGCTGCCGTGAACTCTGAGCCATGAATTTGCACTGGGGTGTAAGTAAAAAGTTAGGGGCATTTGCCCGGGGGGGGGCAGTTAGACTGGGGTGAGGAGGGAGTGGGGGGTCTATGTGGGGTAGGGTTTTATAATAAGGGGTTTGTTTCTCCTTTAACAGTTCAAAGGCACATGGTTTCCCTATACCTCCACCCCTTTCCTTAGTATCTTCCGCCAGCAGAAGTTGAGGTCATTATAGAGAAAGTGATTATACATGGAAATTGACACCTTCTATATGTACGGTACTGAAGGGCATAAAGTTAGCCCGGGTGCAGTAAGCCCTAACAACCAGTTAGATGATTGCCATTAAAGGGTGACCAGTAAATACTAACTTGTGTGTGATTGCTGTAGGTGAGTAGGGTTGTAGCATAGTTTACATCTTTTATTACTCAGGCCACTCCTCTCCATCTGATCACTATCTCCCCCTTGTCCCACACTAACTCTGCAGAGCACAGGGGACATTAGAAAGTGTATGTACAATACAGTATATTTTACTCTCTTTGCAGAAAATCTTTGCAGAACCCGGCAGCTTATCTAAAAGCACCATTGACAAGCTGAGAGAGAAGCAGAGACTCAGGCTGGCCAATGAGGAGAGGTGAATCCACTATAGAGCGAATCAGAACACATTCCTTCCATGCAGCCATTGCACAGCAAGCATAGGCCACACCCAGCAGTAAGTGCTCAACACAAGACTAATAACTGTTATTAACACCAATCTACCTGCCCTTAAGTGCTTCAAACACTTTGTACTGTTATTTCAATTTCAAATGTCTGAATCTGACCAAATGGAATACGTGAGATTCGTTTTTGTACATATACAGAACCCTGCAACTCGAGCGGAATAAAATATTTATTTCCAAAATGTTTGTTTGAAATGCAGTGTCTTTAAACAGTGTCTGTGTAAATGGTACATAATACAAATTAGCACAGAAAAAGTGTGTGTGTATATATATATATATATATATATATATATATATATACATACAGTGAGAGTATATATACAGTCATATGAAAAAGTTTGGGAATCCCTCTCAGCCTGCATAATAATTTACTCCACTGGGTGTTTTCTGAACAGATTTTAGTGAAGCAGTATTCAGTTGTGTGAAATTAAATCAAATGTGAAAAACTGACTGTGCAAAAATTTGGGTACCCTGGTAATTTTGCTAATTTGACTGCATGTAACTGCTCAATTCTGACTACTGGCAACACCAAATTGGTTGGATTAGCTCGTTAAGCCTTGAACTTTAAAGGCAGGTGTGTCCAATCACGAGAAAAGGTATTTAAGCCAATTGCAAGTTGTGCTTCTGTTTGACTCATCTGAAGAGTGACAACATGGGATCCTCAAAATAACTCTCAAAATATCAGAAAACAAAGATTGTTCAGTATCATGGTTTAGGGGAAGGCTACAAAAAGCTATCTCAGAGGTTTAAACTGTCCGTTTCAACTGTAAGGAATGTAATCAGAAAATGGAAGGCCACAGGCACAGTTGGTGTAAAACCCAGGTCTGGCAGGCAAAAAAAAATACAGGAGCAGCACATGCTGAGGATTGTGAGAATGGTTACAGACAACCCAAAGATCACCTCCAAAGACCTGCAAGAACATCTTGCTGCAGATGGTGTATCTGTACATTGTTCTACAATTCAGCACAATTTGCACAAAGATCATCTGTATGGCAGGGTGATGAGAAAGAAGCCCTTTCTGCACTCACGCCACAAACAGAGTCGCTTGTTGTATGCAAAAGCTCATTTAGATGAGCCACAGTCATTTTGGAACAAAGTGCTTTGAACTGATGAGACAAATTTAATTATCTGGTCATAAAAAAGCACTTTGCATGGTGGAAGAACACCGCATTCCAAGAAAAACACCTGCTACCTACTGTCAAATTTGGTGGAGGTTCCATCATGCTGTGGGGCTGTGTGGCTAGTTCAGGGACTGGGGCCCTTGTTAAAGTCGAGGGTCGGATGAATTCAACCCAATATCAACAAATTCTTCAGGATAATGTTCAAGCATCAGTCACAAAGTTGAAGTTACGCAGGGGTTGGAAATTCCAACAAGACAATGACCCTAAACACACTTGGAAATCTATAAATTTATGCTGTTATACTACTGTTTCCATAAGGCATGTTCTATATTAAAACGGAAGTTGTTACTTTGAAAGCTCAGCCAATGATAAACAAAACTCCAAAGAATTAAGAGGGGTTCCCAAACTTTTTCATATGACTGTATGATGAAGCTTGAATAGAAAGAGGAAAAAGTCTGTACTGATGTTCTATTGTGCATTTGGAAAATGTTATTTAATGATCATGTACATCAAAGGGAAGGAGTGACAATATGGAGCAGGGGAGCTGATGTGTCTATTCTGCTGCAGCACAGCCTTCTTAGCATTTTCGCTCATTATTAAATCAGCAGAGAGCAGTAAAGGAGAAGGAAAGGCTAAAATTAAGTAAGCTTCTATAAAAAATACAACAGTAAACCCTCAAAGTAATGCTGCTCTGAGCCCTCTGTCAAAACAAACACCACATTTCTTTCCTTCTATTATGTACACATGGGCTTCTGTATCAGACTTCCTGATTTCAGCATAAACCTCCAGGGCTAGGGCTTGAGCATGCTCAGTTTGCTCCTCTCTCCTGTAATCTGAGCCCAGAGCTATGAGTGAGCAGGGAGAGACTCAGGCAGGAAGTGATGTCACACCAAGAGAATATGGCAGCTGCTATCCAAAAAAAGACATTATTTAGAGCTGTTTACTCGTGTATGTTAAAGAATTCTGCAGAATAAATACTGTTTGCACTATTGTGGCTAATCTATTGGCAATAACCCGCCTCTGTAGCTTTCCTTCTTCTTTAAGAGTGGGCAATGACACAGAGACAATAAAGAAAACAAATTATTTTATTAGCATTGTTAAGGCAATGCAAACGCACACTTTTTATAGAGAACAACCCCAACCAAAGAAGCTAGCATTCTGCATATACAAATCTGTACTGTACATATGTGCAGATAAAATTTCAACAACAAAGACACTGTGTATATCGGAAAGAAATGAAAAAGGGAAAACATAAGTTACTCAATTTTAGAAAAAGGAACGAGTACCTAGAACAGCAAACCCGATTTTAGAATCATTTCAGTACTACGGAGTTAATGCCCTGCAACCTTGTGGTATTGGCTTGTGTTTTAGAGAGAAAGTTATGAGCAGCTGAACCCCAGTCATGTAATGCAGAGAAATCGGAAGGATTTCACTATAGTCTTTTCATTTCCCTTTTTAAAGTGAGAATTCAGTAGGAAGTAGATCACTGGACTGAGCACTGAGAAAAACTGCAACAAAATCTATGAATTCTTGTTTTGCTTTATTAAAAAGTGCTTGCACCTATGTCCCCTGCATTGGGAAAGGATCATTTCTAGAAAATAAAAAGAAATCGTTAATTTAATCATGGATCTTCAGTGCATAGTCAACATATGCAGTGTCAGCTAGTTCACATTAAAATAGTAGTTTTGTGTGAGAACGATCTCACACTGATGGGAATCCTTATCCAGACACTATTAGCTCACTGCAATTCTATGTTGCTCCTCAGTGGTACAGGTACGGCTACTGGCCATTATATTGTTTGGTATCCAGCGTGACTTCTCTTTCGGCCAATCAGATAAGCAATGAGCACAATTAAAACAAGCCCAGCGAGAGCAGCTCCAACTACAATGGGCACCAGCATCCCGTTTTCATCCAATGAGCATTCTACAGCTGAGGCGAAAGAGAGAACAGCAGAGATTCAGAATGAAGTTGCACCAATGAAATAGATTACTTAGGTTTCTGTGCCGAGTCTTTAGTAAGGACAAAAACACCCACCAATGCCCGGGTGCCATTAAAGGGGAAATCCACAGAAACTTAACTTAAGCTTTTCAAAAAGTAAACATAATTTCAAGCAACTTTGCAATATACATCAATTAAAAAAAATATGCAGACGTTTTATGTTTTTTTAATTAAACAGTTGCCCCCTGCTGATCTGTCTGACTACTTTACTGAGCTGGCTGACTACTGTTACTTTGTATCAGCAGTTATCTGTCCTTATCCTGCATCCTCCAAACCCCACAATTCCCTGCATATGTGATTTCAATAAGGAACAGAACATCACAGTGCAATGCATTGTGGGTTATGTAGTTCCTGCATGCTGTGAAGTTGTTATTTGTAACATCAGTGTTTAGTCCCTCCTTCCCTGCCAGAATTTCAAATGATGCAGAAAGAGAAGAACTGTTAAACAGCTGGATTTCAGCATAGAATATGGCATTTATTCATACTTTTTAAAGAAACAGGTAACTGTGATGGGTATATTAGGGGTTTCTGTGTTATGTGGGCCTCTTTATCAAATTTTGGTTTGGAAGCCGGAGTTCCCCTTTTAAACTAAAGGAAGAAGTACTTACCAGATGCAAATGTATTGTCTGAATTAAAAGCCTGGACTTGAAGATGGTAAGTGTTAACAGTAAAAGGGTCTGTGATCGGGAGAGTCTGCTTTGAGTTGCACTTGAAGGATTTATGCACGTTGGTCTGCATGTAATTCAAACTGCTGTTCGCCGCTTCAAAATGTGTATCTATAGATAAAGAACTGTATAAGAATCATATTTCGCATGAAAACAGGAACTGGCTAAAAAACAAGCACAGGGTATGGATAAAAAGACATTCAATGGACGGCACTTTTCAGGTTTTTGTGTCGGCCTCATCATAAACAGCCTCTTAGCATCACTGAAGGACCATGTCCTTTCCCACAGACATCTGCAGAACTATGGGGAATGGTACAATACATTGTTTTGTACAATGCCATCGAATTTGAAGGTTCAAAATCCTTTAAAAGGAACATTAGGCAAAAAAAATGTACTCAATTGTAAAGAGATTCCGCTGCAAAAGTCCTGGGTACGGTATTGAAAAGATCTCCCAATTAGAATCAGCTTCTCATACACCATTTATTGGAAGCAGTTGCCGCTAGTTATTGAATTGAAACAACAAGATTTCTACAGGGAAAAGCCTAACTTCTAGTGTGACTGACCTGAAACACATTTAAAAACCATTCAGCAAATGAATATATTAGACTTTACCATTTGCGTCTGCAGGTAAGCCTGTGCTTAGGGACACGCCATCAAGGTAAAACACCTCCAGGCTGGAATTCTGTAAAATGTATAACAGAGAAACATTCAATCCAAATCTTATCTCAAAGCTACTCTGAAAATGGCAACTTTGTGGCACACCCACCCAACAAATCAATATATAAAGAGTAGAAATGATACAATATCACCACATATTTGGGACCATTTCACATTGCTAAGCAGCCTTATTGACTATAATCAATATTCTCCTCCCGCTGCCATCTTCTTACCTACCCCACGTATCCCCTGAGCCAATTCAAGACAACACAGTATGATAATCTCTGAGGTTCTGCAGGATGGCACAGGGGATACCTGGGAGAATGTTGGCAGTGGTGTGAACTCTTGATAAGTAGGTATATGAAGGAAGAGTTGTGCCAGCTGAAATAGGTGATTTTTGCTTCAAAGTGCCAAAGAACTATAAAGGTTACTTGCTGTCATGTCACCCACCCTAAAACATCACTGGAGATGCCAATGTTAATTTAAAACTCAAAAACTCCTGGCACCGAATATTCAGTCCCCAAGTTCATAGTGTGCCCCAATATACTCACCAAGGTAAAATTAAACCGGAGGTCTATTGAGCCAGTAGACAGGGATAGGTATGCGGTTGTATTAGTGCAGTTTCCATCAACGGTCACACCTTTGGATTCGATATTAAACACATAACTTCCATTCTAAGGAACAAATCAGAAAAAAAGCTCAATTCACTTGATTTTGAGGGAAGAGAAAAACAAATATGCAGTTTTCTTTAGAGCTACATCTTTGCACCTGAGGAAGGGGTTTGTCCCCGAAAGCTTGTGCCACAATGTCTGCAATAAGCAAGATGAAGGCTTAAGCCCGAGTGAATTGGTGTGCTTCTTCCCCTTACATAACCTCCGTCTTTTTATGTCAGTTGCAGGGGAAGCTTCTCTTGCTATTTTCTGTTTAACAGAATTAATTTGTGTGTTAGTGGCGCACACACTAACAGAAATAGGCTTTGTGTAAATTCTGGCCAGTGCAGTGCCAATTCCATTGTTCTTTCTGGAAAACCTCCAAGAGACACAATGATTGAAAAAAGGTACCGCAGTCAATGCTGATGTTGTGCAACAAGTGCTGCAGCCAGTTGGTTTATTTGGAGCCATTTCCAGGCCTCGAGGAAGAAGGCGGCAGCCCTTGAAATGTCTGCATGCTGTTCCACTGTGCTTACATATCAACTAACTGGCTGGCGCACTTGTTGCACAACTTTATCACTGGCTGTGGTACCTTTTTTTTCTCCAACATAAGTCATTGCTTGCCTTTAAAAAGAACTTTCACGTTCAGGTACAATTTCTCATTTCTTATAGTATAGTGTTGGTTGTGCGAGTGATTTTGGATAACCTCAAATGTACTCATTTCTGCTTGTTCACTTTTAGTAACAGTGTGGAATCCCAGACAAGGTAGAGGCAGTGATCCATTTCCCCAACAAAGTGTCACATGTCTATCACAGCCTTCATCTTTATCTTATTGGTTGTGACATCAAATGAGATACTGTGATTGGCTACTAAATTTGGGTAATGAGCTAAACATGTGTAACGAGCTAAGCAAGAACACATGCTTCTGCTCAACAAGTAAGACCCCGTGGTGTAACTCTGCTTTGGGTTCACAGGTGGGTGGTGATGGGGACACGTTTAGGAATTGTGTTGTTGTGGTTGGTTGGCCACCCTCCCCACTCCCAAAATGCACCACTGGGGAGTCTCACTACTGCATCTCACACTGTACCTGGCTAGAAAATGCAAAGTAGGACAGCTGGGTTGTCTGATGGCATCTCGTATTACACTTCAGGTTTCTTTCCAATTGACAAAATTAAAGTAGAAGGAAAGGTTAAAACCAAGTAAGCTTTATCAGAAAGGTCTATATAAATACACCAGTAAACCCTCAAAGTAATGCTGCTCTGAGTCCTCTGTCAAAGAAACACTGCATTTATTTCCTTCTATTGGGTACACATGGGCTTCTGTATCAGACTTCCTGTTTTCAGCATAAACCTCCAGGAAAAGGGCTTGAGCATGCCCAGTTTGCTCCTCTCTCCCTCCCGCCTCCCTTCTCTTCTGTAATCTGAGCCCAGAGCTATGAGTGAGCAGGGAGAGACTCAGGCAGGAAGTGATGTCACACCAAGCCAATATGGCTGCTCCTATCCTAAACAAACAGAGAGAGCTTCTAGAGCTGTTTACTCAGGTATGGTAACGCATTCTACAGAATAAATAGAGTCGTATAGCTTGCACTATTGGCAATAAACTGCTTTGGTAGCTTTCCATCTCCTTTAAGTATGCACAATTGAAGGCAGGTCTGGATAGTCTTCAACTGTGTCTGCTCCTGTGACAAGTTTGCAAAGAAGTGGGCCTGAAGCATTGCAAGGTGGTGCATGTTACCCTCCCTGTGCACCTCTGCATTTTAAGGCATGTACAGAGATCAATGCAGTCGTGAGACAGACTGGTGGTGGGGGAGGGGGGTTGTTGAGGAACTGGGGTTGTCTGTAAGCTTGACTGATAACCCTCAAACCTGGATTTTGATTAATTTTAATTTATTAAAATGAGTATGAAGGTGCCTGGGTGTGAAATGCAAAGCACATGATATAACATGCACTGTAAGTGCTGAAGCCAAGTCAGCACACAAAAAAGCGTGCTTCCAAGATAATGTTAAAAGGAAAAGATTGTCCATTTGATTCTCATGTTTTGCAGGAACACTTCTCTACATATGTGTAATAGGATACCAGTATCAATATTCTCTCCTTTTACAGCTGTAGGGTTATTTATAACAAAGAAGAGCATACCTTGCCATCTTTTGTGGTGTAAGTAATATTCATCTGAAGGCCTACTTTAGCCAAAAGGCAAGGTTCGGAGCTTCGATTTACAGAATACTGCACCACAGGAGGATCTGGTACTGGTGCTGGTACTGGTGCAGTTGTTGTTACAGGGGCCGGTGCTGATGTAGGGGTAATATCCTCACTGCACGTGCTCACTAAAAGTAAAAAACAAAATATATATATATATATATATATATATATATATATATATATATATATATATATATATATATATATATATATATATATATATATATATAATTTATTTTTTATCAGTGAAAAATATCAATATTTAAAACAAGGCAACAATTTAACAATGTAGTGATTAGGAGTAGGGATGCACCAAATCCAGGATTCGGTTCGAGATTTGACCAGGATTCTGCTTTTTTCAGCAGAATTCGGCTGAATCCTTCTGCCTGGCCAAACAAATCCTAATTTGCATATGCAAATTAGGGGTGGGAAGGGAAATGGCGTGACTTTTTGTCACAAAACAAGGAAGTAAAAAGGGTTTCCCCCTTACCACCCCTAATTTGCATATGCAAATTAGCATTCGGTATTCGGCCGAATCTTTTGCGAAGGATTTGGGGGTTCGGCTGAATCCGAAATACTGGATTCGGTGCATCCCTAATTAGGAGCAATGATTTTCACTGAAATGTTGTTACCTTTCTGACTGAAGTTACTCTGCTTTAGGTAAGCTTCAAGTCTGATATCATGAAATGTTGCATTGGCGTTATCCATTCTAATAAGATGTGGATTCATGCACTTGTACACAGTGTCATTCTCAGCCAACACGGCAGTCTTGTTTGTGGATACAGTTTTAGTTCCTGGAAAAACAAAAAACGCATCCGAGTAATGAGAAATAAATCTAGCAAAATTCCAGAGTTAGAAAGTCTATACATTACAGTCATTCTTGTTTTAATAAAGGGCTGACATATTACACGGCATGTGTGTGTCATCAGACACTTTCAGAAAAGTTTGCAATTTTACACGGACACAAAGAGGTAAGTCTCATGAGACACCATTTAATTGTATTGTGGTAAGAAACTTAAAGGGCACCCATCACCTTAAGAAATAATTCCAAATCCAATTTTATGATGTTAGTTCATCAAAATAAACTTTGCTTACACTATCAATATTATTTGAATCTTGTCTTGGGATTCACAATCACAGAAAGCAGACAGCAGTCACTGTTCTTTTTTATTAAAAGAACAGTGACATCAAAAAATGAAAGCGTTTTAAAGTAATGAAAATATCATGTAATGTTGCCCTGCACTGGTAAAACTGATCTGTTTGCTTTAGAAACACAACTATAGTTCATATAAACAAGCTGCTGTGGAGCAACTGTAGCACGTGAGTTTTTTTAAACTCTAATAAATTGGAATATACTCGAAATTCGATTGGGAGGTTATTTAAGATAAAAATTAAATATCTAAAACTGGAACTAATTTTACTGACCCGAAAACTCGAATCGAATTAGACGAAACTCGAATCGAATTTTTTCTCCAAAAAACAGAAAAAAACCTCGAATGTCAGGAAGGCTAATATCTTCAAATTGGTCACTGGATCTCTCTCACTGATTTATACATGAACTCGGCAGGTTTAAGGCGGCGAATCGCTGAACTGGAATTTAAGAGTTTTGACCCCAAAAAAAAAATCCCAAAAATTTGAAATTTTAAATTTCCTATTAGACCCTTAATAAATCTGCCCCTTAGTGTTAAAAGGTATTAATACTATCCAATGTAATATTGCTTGCTTGCAGTCAGCCATTGGTCTAGAACTCTAGCTGATATCAATGAGCAAGTCATTCCTGTAGCAATTTACCAAGCACAAACAAAGCAGCCCATTTGACCCTAGCCTTAAGAATTGCTTTGTTAGACCATGTCCAAGGGCTAAACCAGCATCAGACATTGTCAGTACACAAATGAGGGATTCCCAGAGCTCCTCTACACTTTGGCACAGCACCAGTCACACAAACCCACTCTCTATATTCATAGAGAAACAGAAAAGTGTCTTCCGTCACTGTATTCAATGAAAGCAGCTTACCGTTTTCAGATGCATTTGGGAAGATGATTTTGTCAGACAAGTTGTAGGACATAACCAGTTCAGCTACTTCATAGCGAGTGTTGTTTCTAGCAAAATGAATGCTCAGCGAGTGGTTGGATCCAAACTGAATTGCTAAAACTGGTGCAGTGGTATTTTCTACCCCACAAGAGCTTTTGTTAATGTTTGTCACAGCCTCTGATGGCAACTCAAAAGTAGCCAGTTCCTGAGGAAAAAAATAAATAATGTTTGAAAATGAAAAATGTACACATTAATATTGCTCTTTAGTTATATTATTAAAGGAGAATTCCACCTAAATAATTAGCATTGTTAAAGGGATACTGTCATGGGAAAAATATTTTTTTTCAAAATGCATCAGTGCTGCTCCAGCAGAATTCTGCACTGAAATCCATTTCTCTAAAGAGCAAACAAATTTTTTTTATATTCAATTTTGAAATCTGACATGGGGCTAGACATTTTGTCAATTTCCCAGCTGCCCCTGGTCATGTGACTTGTGCCTGCACTTTAGGAGAGAAATGCT
Source organism: Xenopus laevis (assembly GCF_017654675.1). NCBI lineage: Eukaryota > Metazoa > Chordata > Amphibia > Anura > Pipidae > Xenopus > Xenopus laevis. Next base: position 120,556,911 of record NC_054373.1, read on the forward strand.
TTCTGGCAGGCTGCTGTTTTTCCTTCTCAATGTAACTGAATGTGTCTCAGTGAGACATGGGTTTTTACTATTGAGTGATGTTCTTAGATCTACCAGGCAGCTGTTATCTGGTTACCTTCCTATTGTTTTTTTGTTTGGCTGCTGGGGGGGGGGGAAGGGAGGGGGGTGAAATCACTCCAACTTGCAGTACAGCAGTAAAGAGTGATTGAAGTTTATCAGAGCACAAGTCACATGACTTGGGGCAGCTGGGAAATTGACAATATGTCTAGCCCCATGTCAAATTTCAAAATTGAATATAAAAAAGTCTGTTTGCTCTTTTGAGAAATGGATTTCAGTGCAGAATTCTGCTGGAGCAGCACTATTAACTGATTCATTTTGAAAAATTTTTTTTTCCCATGACAGGATCCCTTTAAAGGGGAACTATCACGAAAATGTGATATAAGCTTCATCATACTGAAATAAGACGCTTTCTAAATATTAAATATTCTGCATGGTTTCTGAAATAATCAAGTTCATGTTCATTATTCCTCACTCAGTGTCAGTTTCTCTTCATTCTGTCTTCATGCAGCAGTTGGGTGTCAGCTATTAATTGAATGTTAGATCCAATAATATATCTTACAGGGAGGGGCTTCCTTTCCTAGCAGATGTATTAGAGCTCACTCAATCTAACAAAATAACTGCCTTTTGCACAAATCCTGCATGTAGAGAGACATGATGTCTGTTGACTTTAACAGAGTGAGCTTGAATACATCTTCTAGGCAAAAGGAGCCCTTCCTATAAGATATATTGGATCTAACTGTCAATGAGTATCTGACACCCAACTGCTACATGAAGGGAGAATGAAGAGAAACAGATGCTGAGGGGCAAATTCACTAAAGGACGAAGCGCCTAACGCTAGCGTTAATTCGCTAGCGTAGCGCATTTTCGTTAATTCGCCGATTCACTAACGGACACTGGCGTAAATTCGCTAGTGTTACTTTGCACCCTTACGCCTGGCGAATTTGCGCAATGGACGTAACTACGCAAATTCACTGACGCGCGCATTTTTCTGAACGCTACCTTTTACATTAGACTTCCTTCGCCACCTCAGACCAGGCGAAGCGCAATAGAGTAGATAGGGATTGCTTCAAAAAAAGTTGAAATTTTTTCAAAGTCCCAAAAACTCTGGCATTTTTTCTTTTTTTATGGGTGATAGGCTGAAAAAGATCGAAATTTTTTTTGGGGCTAACCTCCTTTCCCCCTACATTTCCTAACTCATGGCACCTTAACTATACAGTGGGCACATGTGTAGGGCAAAATAAAAATTTTATTTGATGTTTTGAAGGTTTCCCAGGTTTGTGTAGTGATGCTACATATACCTCCATTGTAACTTCAATTTGGCGCCATATGCAAATTAAGCATCGCTAGCGTAACTTCACTTTGCCTGGCGAATTAACCCTAGTGCAACTTCGCAACCTTGCGTTTCCCCTGAGCACAACTTCGGATTTTAGAGAATTTGCGTAGCGCTGGCGAAAATTCGCCTGGCGAAGTGCGGCGAATCGGACGATGGCGCAACTACGAATCTTAGTGAATTTGCCCCTGAGAGAGGGACAGTTAAGATAAACTTGATTATTTCTGTTAATCGATTATATTTAGAAAACTTCTTATTTCAGCATGCTGAAGCTTATAATCAATTTTCATTTCATTAATTATTTTAACGTTATTTGAAAATAAAATCTCAACTAAAAGCAGTTTACGATTGTCCTTTGAGACTGCCTTCTCATACAGCCAGACTTCACAATCAACTCACAGTAACCTCTTCAGTTCCCACCTTGCCTTGCATACACTTCTCTCATCCTCAGGTCTGTTAATGAGAGAACACGCAAGGTATTGTACAAAAAAGGAATGGATGGATGAAAGCAGACCACCAATATGTTTCAATGGCTGGTGAGTATTCAGGGTTATGAGAAGAGAAATACTGCTTCTGATAGCAGTTACTCTATTAATAACTCTGAAATGTTATAATAAATGTATACTGAAAGAAATACATTGTTATAAAAACATTTTTGTGTACAGCTCCCCTTTAACCATGGCTAGAAATCCCAAAGAATCCAAACCATACTGATTTCACAGTGAAAGCCCCTCTAAAATGTAATCAATATACTGGGGTTCCTGCTGCTCAATATGTCCAAAATGATGGTGAGCTGAGCAAACTGCTTCTGCAGCTTCACAGAAAAACTTTAGGTTAAAAAGAATGTATAATGTGTCTTCAGCCACATTGAAACTGCAAAGTAGTGTCTACAAAACAGTTCAAGGTAGATTATATTTCTCTTTATATGATCACATTCTTTCAAGGTTACCAAAGCTGAACTGGTAAGGATAAAAACACACCTTATGCTGTGTGTAGAATAGAAGCATTTATGTCATCAATAAGCAAAAATCCCCCCCCCCCCATATACCAATAAAAAGTTTAAAGTAAGATTACCATTTTTGAAGAAACGTTGTATGATACAGAGAAATTGATGGATAAATCAGCCAATATGCATGATATATTCGTTTTGCCATCTTTCACTTCAAATTGAACAGCGGTAGCAACCTGAACAACACCTGTAAAATATACAGAATAAAGTGTTACATTTGAAACGGTCTGTAACAAAAGAATGTTTTAAAAGTACAAAAATAGGAAAGGTTTTAGTATTATTTATTTAACAGGCAGCACCTAGCATACACCTTTACTTTATGCCTAGGGAAGCCGTTCAGCATGAAACAATATTACAATTTGGTTGCCGGGGTCACGGACAACTAGGCAACAGAATGCAGATTAATCCAATATTGTAATTATTATTTTTGTATAACTAAGGTTTCTATTTGGACCAAGTCCTATGTATGTGCCCGGAGTTCCAAGAAACATGGGATAATATAGGCGCACTATTCATTGTGCCACCATCTGTCACTTTTCATTTAGCAATCAAAGTACATGAAGCATCATGGAACTCCTGAGTACAAGGAATTTCTGGTCCAAAGCAAGTGCGGATTTAAAACGATTATTTGCACAGATATGAGCAGGATTGCTTACTAAATACTGAAAGATTTCAGCAGATTTTTTGGCTTTTCATGCCTTTTTGCACATCCTTTTCTTAATGTGTTCAATACTTCTTCCTTGTGTCAGTCTACCTTATTACCCACAACTTCATTTATGGACGTATTTGTTTTGATTTCTTTGTATGTGTGGGTTACTTGGGTTGATAAGACATCTGGTGTAAATTTCATGTCAATAGCCCAATTAGAAATAGATTTACTGAGTAAAATGTTGACATGTTCAAAACTTATTTTCACTGCTGTATTTACACCACAGAGAACATTACTCTTTATAAAGAATACAGGCAGTCCCTGGGTTACGTACAAAATAGGGTCTGTAGGTTTGTCTTGAGTTGAATTTGGATGTAAGTTGAACTATACTGTAAATGCAAATACATTTACTAAATGCAACTTAAGACTTATTTGTCTTAAAAATATGCATTTTTACCTTTCTATGCTCTGTAGTAAGCAAAAAATGCCAGAGGGGCTTGGGGAAGGTGGTTTATTAAAGCTAAATGCTAATAAACGTCATGCAAACCAGTGCATTACTGTAATAGCCTCTGTGTTCAAGTGTGAGTTGTATGTAAGTCGGGTGTATGTAACGAGAGGACTCCCTGTATATCTGAATGTAGGGCTAATAGTTTAGGATGCATCTATGTTTTCTACTGGACTGCTGAAGCATACAACTGTAATTCTCCTATGCAATAACCATTTATCCACTGGTCTATCCCAGACTAACTGTCCCTCCTATCTGCCAAATTCTGCACCTCCTGCCTTCCAATGAGAAGAGAACAAACTGGACAGCTGACAGTTTCTTTCCTGCTTCTTCCTCTGCCATCCTACAGCAGATATCTGCACAGGTTTAGCTTTGTATGTTTTATTTCCTTTTAATATTGTCTGCTTCAAACTACAGCCAGCTATGTGGCAGTTGGGCAATTGCAATTGCTGACTCACACTAGCATCAGTTTCTTAGACCAGGCAATACCCGACAGCAACAACATGCCAATGGCATGCTTCTGGAAAAATATTGGGTTTAGGAATTCATGAATGAATAACCAGGAGGAGCGAGTGGCACATTTGCTTTGCTGCTGCAGTACATGGCTCTGACAAAAAGCTAGTTATAGCCATTTATCAACTAAAGGCAGCTGACACTGAAATTACATTGTTTAAGCAAATAAAGGACTGTAGAATGTTTCACCTTTCTAAGAATGATTTGTTATGTTAACCAGAAGACATGCTTTTTGGAGCACCAGTACAGCTAGCTACCTACTATAGCTAGAAAAGGGTCCATTTCTCTACGTGCAAGCCACACAATATACTGTTTTGCAATATTCCATGAAGCTTTCATAAAATGGAACCAAATTTCATTTTCTTGTCCCTCTCCTCTGCATACTGTCCAGGACCTTCACTTCCATCAGAGCAGAAGCTGCAATCAAGAAGCCCTTTAGATCATAAGGTTACTTTTACATCACACGCCTTGTTCTCAAGCTGTATTGTTTCTTCTCCTGTTTCTACAGATAATACCATATTCGACAAATCAATTTTATGGTTTCTTTTTTACAGGACAGCTACTGCTACTAGCAAAAGGCTTTCTTGGTACCACTGGTCCACGCAATATATCCTTTGCTACAATAGTATGAAAAGACTACAACGTTAATACACTATTAATTTAAACCAGTAGTATGCACACCTGGTTTTCTTTGCCTGAATTATAAAAAAGCAACACTCATATTGCTCCTGTAGCAGAATCAAGCCCAAATTCCAAAAGCAGATTTTCTCTCCCTATGTGTTTCGAAAAGGACCTACAATCACTCCAAAGTAAGCCGAGAACTTGCCATTCAGTGTAACATCAATGTTTTCAAATGTTTACGGGTATCTAAAAAAAAGTCTATTATTTGTTGTTAGAGATTGGGCATAGTTGGCTAGGGCTTTTAAACAGTATAACAAATGCCTCCCAGTAGGCTGCTCCACATTAGATACTTTTATTAAAGTACAGTAGAAAGTACAGAACAGTACAGTGGAAAACAAACTTATGGACAGGATACGGTGTACATATACTTCATTTTCTTCTGCCTTTTTCTTATTGGTCACATCTTGCCATGTACACAGGAATAGATATGCACAATGATGATGGCTGTGCTGTACACATGGCTCCCAGTCCCACCAGGAAGAGCAAACCAGATTACTCCAGCCACTACAGAATAAGCACGATAACCGCAACACAATCACCACAAAATGTTGATCCACACCCAGTCTTTATCAGGGAACTGATTTTGTTTATTGTGAAATAATTGCCTTTCTTTCATTTAATAAGCCTTTCTGTCCCAAGTGAATGTAAATATGAATTACTTATTTTATTGTCCAATATGCTGAAGAGCAATGCAGCTAAAACAAAAGGTTTTGCAAAAGAGAAAAGATCTTTCAGTAATCGCGTTACCCACAACTGCTCCCTGGAAACCTCCTCTTTGTAACCCTGTGTTCAGAGCTGGGAGTAATCTTTTTTTCCCGCAATATATTACAAGAAGCAAAACTGGTACCTGGGTGCAAACACGCACATCAAGAACCCATGTGATTCAAAGACGGTGTGTCCTTATTTCTGACGCAGGGATTCGCCCCATGTATGTTTGTACCCTTGTGCCAGTTTGATTCTTTTAGTATTATATTGCGGGGGGATACAGATAACTCCCAGCTCTGAGCACAGGGTTACAAAGAGGAGCAGCTGTGGGTAACACGATTACTGAAAGATCTACAAACACAATGTGATGCAAATAAAAATTGCAATTACATGGCACTCCACCCAAGAAAAAGCAATTTCCCAGTACAATTATAAAAACACATTCAGTTGTTTTTTTAGTTATATGTAAACATAATCACATTTTTAAAAAAAGTTTGTTCCTTTCTACTCGATGCACTGCTGTTTCTGACTCTTGAAACGATGTTAAGCAGGAAAAAGTAAACAATCAAAACATAGTGAGACACTTTTCCAAAAGGAGAGGACCCAGAGCCACCATTAGGAATCATACTAATAAGTTAACAGGGACGTCCTGCCTAAGGGGAGCCCAATTATGAACTCAGTGGTCACCTGGCCCCCTGGGTGGAAGGCCCAGCCAAGAAGTAGAATGGGGAACCACCAAAGAGTCACCCGCTGGCCCTGATCTACAGTCACACCCTGTTATGCCAAAACTCAAACCACAAACTACCCAAATCCCACACTCTCCTGCAAGCCCCTGAAAGTGGGACAGTGCCCCCCCCATAGTTGCCCTGAGAGGACACATTTAATATCTTTATAGAGTATAGTACAATTTAGAGAAAGTATGCACCCTATTATATACAAAGAAAATGTATTCACAGATGTGTAAGTGGCTCAATGTGTTTCTACCCAGTGGGGTCTTCCTTAGTGGCAAACAACCAATGGACCTTCCTTTTTCTAAAAACACTGTAGCAGAGGCCTGCTGAACAGTCCTGTGAAGAATAATGGAAGGTCCTGTGGAATGGACTATGACTATGTGTGGAAACACACAAAACGCGTAAGGTGTTACTTGTAATGAAATAAAGATGTTTTCTTTGATTCTACACTGCATCCGAGGAGTTACTGGAGTGCGTGCCCAAGGCGAATTGCCTGTGGAATGGAAAGCTTGGCTGCTGTAGAGTGTCGTGTCGTTCCTGCTATATTTGTTCTAGAGTCACAATCAGCAGTGCAGAGAGTTACAGGAATGAATTTCTTTTTTTTTTATCTCTTATAAGCAGAACCAGTATAACCTTTTAGGTACCAGAAGCTCAGCAGCACTAGTGCAATGTTTTGTGTAGCCTCCAAAGCAATGAAACTGAATAAAAGCTCGTAACGACAGGCTGAGTTAAGACGTTGTGTTTCTGCAGAAACTCCATTATCAGATACAGGCTTTGTACAAACGTGCCCATTCTCTTCCCTAATCCCAGTGTTTATGTTGCAAATGTGGAGGAGTTCACTACACAAGTGGGTAAGAGGCATCTGGTGAAATAACCTGTCCCCTCCCACAACTGTCCAAGAGCCAAGGAGGTGGGACTAAGCACAAAACTTTAGTGGCCTTCGGTTGCCCGGTTTTTCTGACGATAAACGAGTTTGATATCAGCAAGATTGGCCGGAAACGGTGTAAAAAAAAGCAATATCACAAGCCAGCCGGATATCGGAACAGTCCAAATCAATGTCCGGCGGGGTTTTTAGTCTCTACGCAGTTGCAAAGTTCCCCCAAGCCGTCACACAGAGGCATTGTTCTCCCCGTGACAATACAGGCTCCCTGTCACTTGTGCCTGGGTTAAACTCACATGACCAGCCAGTCTCCTCCCAGTGACACTGACAGAACTGTTGGCAATACCCTCACCGCCAGGAAACCGTGGTTTAAACCACTGTAACTATGGGGGATCCACTCCCTACTGCAGTCAGCGCACCGACATTCTACTTACCTATAAGCAACATCACCGCCATCCAATACACTGGCATCTTGACTTGCCTCCAACTCATCTTGCCAGTATGCGCTTCCAGCCTCAGTGTCATGCTTACAAACTACCTCAGCCCCCCAGGTTCAAAGTGCGAACCTAAACGCAGCACTGCACTGATGATGGGTCGGGCAGGCGCACAAGCAGTCGGGGGTCTTGCAGACAGCCGCACACTACCGAGCGAAACAACTAGCACTCAGAAGTCACATGAAAATACGTCATTGGCCACTCCCTCTGGTTTCTTCCACGCCCCTCCCTTTAAATCATTTTTTTTGTTCTTAGCACTACGGTGTAGAGACAAAGTATCAGTGCGGGTAGTCGTAAACAACATTAATCAATGTAATAGGTCGCTCGGTTCAAACGTAGTGACATTTATTATACTAACCTATTAGAGGGTAAAGTGAGGGGTCAGGTGACTGCTGCTGCTGGTGGGTAACAGGCCTGTTGATATCTATGGCAGAATAGAAGGCAATAGACACGTTTATTCTCTATTATTCTCTTTATTCTGTCGCTGTTATCACATATCTAAAAGGTAACCTGTTTCCCTAAGAGATAATTCCACATTCTTTTCTCTTGTGTTTGTTAAGTAAACTTCGCTGACACTATATAAATTGTTTAAATATGTGTTGCCTTCAGGCTTGGATTTCACAACAAGCAGGCAGCAGCCATTTTGTTATTAAGACAAGCTTTGTATTTCCCAAAAGTTATGTTTATGCTCCAGAATTGGGGGACCCGATGTCCATGCCCAGGCTATACAATTATACAGTGAGGAGGGGGAATGAGAGGAGTGCAGTGAAAGTAACTGCCCAAGGCACAGAAGCAGGAATGCAATATGAGATATTGTAATACCTTTATTGCAAGTATGGATGTTTTAATGAAAAAATAGTTTCATGTTTAATTTGATAAGGATTTTTATTATCCAGCTTTTGATGTCTGGGTGACAGGTGCCCTTTAAGATAGCAACTTTTCCCATGCAGAAGCTGCAACAAGAGAGGCCTCATTTAGGATCACAAGCACAAGTGAAATTTCAAGCATATGTTGCAATTTTTTTTAACCACAATGCTGCATTCTCCATAATAATTCCAGTGTCATTGTGGCCTTGATTGGGCAATGCATTAAAACAAACTCAGTTGAGTGTGTGCTTCAAAACAAATTGGCACAATTGCACTGAAAATCTTTGGTTTTCAGATGTTTTCCAGAGCCTACAGTCAAAATGACATCTGCACCTAATTCTTAAATGGGAACGGTCCAGGTAAGACACCCCCATTGGGCCCTAGGCACTTGCCTCTTTTTCCTAGTTGTGTGCCTCTTCTTCGTAGTTCTTGCCTGTAATGCTATTGCCACCTTTGAGGGCGATGGAGGCTCCAAGGTTCAGATATCAGTAGGTGCACTGTATGTGCAAAAAATGTGTAATTTCCTGAGCTAAAGGGCAAACGGCATTGAAGCTACTCCATCTTTGATCCTTGCAAGTTAGATGATCCCAGTGCACCAATGCACAGATAATCCCCCCTGCATAACAGCTCCAGCTTACCCTGCAGTGGTGTGGATAAGGTTTGGTAAAAGTATTCATCTGCTGTTCTGGATAATCTTGGAACACTCATAAGGGTGATTATACGGACATTCTCTAACCTTGTTAGCTGAGGGTGAAAAATGCTGCACTAGAAAAGGGGCGTAGGGCTCATGAGAATAAGCACCACTGGAGCTCATATAAATAAACTTTAGTGCAGAGGTTAGACAAATAACAATATTGCAACTCTACTCAGGGTTGCATTTTTCCCAAGCGCTTACATCCCCTTTAAAATAGCAAAGTTGAAAGAAAAAAAAAAAAAAGAATTTAGGAATAAACGACAAATTTGATGATAAGGGCCCGCAATCAACATGATGATTTTGATGCTCTCAAGTAGGGTGTAGAGACTCATTTTCCAATGCCTCTGTTCATTTTCTCATATTTATTTTATATAAACTATACCTATACAACTGGGTGTGTTTTCCACGCTTTTCAGGAACTTAAGTTATTGCAGGCATTGCACATAGAGGAAGTTGAGAAACACGAAAGATAAAGTAAAAATAGACCAAGGACATTCAGTATGTAACCTGCTCATATTACTAGGCATAGTAACATCTTATATTACAGTATACTAGGCATAGTAACATTTTATATTACAGTATATTATACTTACTGTTCTGCTTTGACATAAACTTTATTGGTGCAGCCTGTTGAGTGTTGAATATGTACTTTCCTCCTTATTGTGTGTAACAAACCCCTCTCTTTATCATAAACATTGGTTAATTATTATAGTGCAGCATTTACTACACATGCATGAAATAATTTTTTGTGGCAATCACATTTTTTTAACTATCACAATATTAAGGAGTCAATTTATCACAGCATTACTTAGAATGAGAATCTTTTTATTACTCTGAATTCTTAAGTTGCTTTAAAAATGAATCAAAGTCTACTTCGTAATTCAGAGCTTCCCATACCTGTAAAAGGAAAATGTATTTTCTAATTTTGGTCAATAATTTACCTGGATGTTAAAAATTATACATTCTCTATTAATGCCAATGTCATTAGTAGGGAAGAATAGTAACAAAGATAACAAAGCAGAGGAGGTGGCATCTCTAGCCTCAGTGCTCATTTTCTTACAATGCTATTATAGAAGCAGAAAGGGACACCATTGTTCAGCAATCTTGACTATAAGTGAGGCAAGTATGGTACAAGCCCACAAAGAGCGTAACACTGGCCATACACATACGAATACCATCATACAAAACGATATACAGTAGTTAAATACAAGTAATTTACACACAGCATATATCACACCATTATTTTGAGAGCTGATACAAGTCACATGTTTGCTTGTAAAATTTTCATGGTTTGCACATATTTCTAAAATAGCTATCCAGGCCAAGACATTCCTACCTGTTTATAAGACCAAGGTCCGCTCCAGCCCCAGCTAAAGGTAAGAAAAAAAAAAAAAATACAACAGACAGAATTTGAAGAGGATGTGTTTTAAAGGAATGACAATATAATGTACTGTTGCCCTGCACAGGTAAAATTGGTGGGTTTGCTTCAGAAACACAACTATAGTTTATGTAAAGAAGCTGCTATGGGGGCAGCCATTCAAGCACAGGATAATCAAAAGATAACAGATAAGTTCTGATGAATCCCATTGTATACTATAGAGCGTATATGTTATCTGCTGTGTATCCTGTGTCTTTTCTCCTTTTTTGAGCTTTGAATGGCTGCCCCCATGGCTACACAGCAGTTTGTTTATATAAACTATAGTAGAGTTTCTGAAGCAAACACACCCCTTTTACCAGTGCAGAGAAACAGGACATTATATTTTCATTACTTTAAAACAATTTCATTATTTGGTGTTACTGTTCCTGCATAAGTTATCTGCATAAATTCATGAAAGTGTTAGCTGCCATTAGCTGAGGCAACAATAGGATATCTATCAATAATGCGCAGAAATCACAATAAATAAAGAACAGAAATTTGTGGGCACAAAATCAGCTAATAGTTTGCTTATTCTTTACTCTTTACAGCCGTGGGAAAATATATACACGATAAGAACATAACGCTGATCTTTGTTTTCTTTTTTTATTTCTAACACTGCAAGACATGAGCAGTGGCAAAGTAAATGCTGTACTTTTCCATATCACACACATTCCCTGCTATTAAAGGCTACCACTTTTTACTTCACAGGAGACTATTGCCATACTTATATAATAACAGCACCGATATCTAAAATAGCACCTTTTTGAACCAGTCAGTAGAGTCAGACTCATTTGGAAAAAAATCAGGGCATTATCAGTACAAAGGTTATTCTGTATATACTTTTTAATCAGTAAGAAAACCTATTATCGTGCAGAAATCACATGACAGAACAAAGTTTGGAGGAGAAGCATGTGATTTATGTGGTTAATGTGTGTCAGCCTCCTCGTTCTGTGGATTGCTTTGACCATAATGTTGCTAAATCTTCAAAATACTCAAGTCAGGCAAAGGGAAATACTATGTTGAGCAACCTGATGAAACAGTAAATTCTGGTAATAGAAGGGAACTTTGCTAACATGTGCAAGAAAATGGATAGGCTACAGTCCGGTGTGTAGTGTCATAACTGATATGTCATAGGGAAGAAAACCACTAGCAGTTTTCTGATACTAGAATGCATGTATAATGTCATATCAGGAGATCACCACACCACTCATGTAAAAAAGGTGCCTTTATTCAAATATACTAAAGGGTACATGTGTGGGTTGACTTTAAACCTGCGGTGTCCCGTAGGTTGACCACCGGTTGGGCAGGGTTGAGAGGGCTGGGTGCTGTAATGTTGTTCCAGCCATTCCTGTGATGTTAAATGTTCATTTTAATATGCATTAGCAGCTTAGCACTGGCTGGAGTAATGAGAAAGGTTATGGACTCGTGAAGGGGGAGGAGTAAGCAGCCAGGAATAAAGCCGACTTCTACCCTGCAGTCTGGCATCTCTGTGTGCATTCTTCCAGTTTCACAACACCTTGCACTGGGTTATCACAGGTGCGCGTCAGACTGGGGAAGTACACTCCTCCACTATTCATGATGATTCACTGTCCTCCTATGTCATTCTTCATGATCCCCCTTAATATGAATTTTTTTTAAAAAAAAGATTGTCCGTTACCAAAATTGGTCCAGTGAGAAAATGGTTTTCTCTAAGTTTAGTATGATGGCAATAGCATATAAAAACTTAAAGACGTAGAATTATCTTAAGTATCCAATTGTTTAAACACTTCCTCAGTGATATTCGGTTAGGGCTTGATCAGACTGGCACAGGTACCCCCATGTGATCCAATAAGCCTGATTTGGACCACCACTTGGGTCACACAGGTCTGAACTGTCAAAACATTTCAACTACACAGAGCCCACCACCACTACCAGCCAACTTACTAGTGACTGCCTATGGCATCTTACAGCAGCCCTAAAGGCATTTGCCAGAATCCACAAATTGCCAGTCCTGGCAACCAAACTAGGCAAATATTTGCTTCCTCACAAAACAGCTAAATCTTCCATAACATAGCCAGCCTAAATGACTGCAGGCGTAAGCAGCAACATACATATATAAACAGTGCATCATATGACACAAACCTGTGATTATCATGTTGTGTGAGATGCGACTGCTTTTTGTCGCTGCAGTGCTGTGCATTTTTATAATAAAGGCACTGTATGCAAAGTTTAAAAGAAATGCAGCCAACATAAAAACATTTCTCTGTGCAAAGGTGACGGCAAACGTGTTTTTTTTCTAGTAATAGACTGCTTTTTCATTTACACAATACTGTCAGGCACAGATTAAGAACAAATTGCAGTTTGGAAGGCGCACACCCAAAAACAAATGCTGAGGTGCTAATACCTAGGGGGGCCGCCCAAAGAAGCCTCCTAACATGTATCAGCTCAAAAAAAATTAAGGATTGCACACAATCGTTCTGCCTTTTTATACTTTTTTGTGATTGTATAATATTTGGCCCCTGATGAAGACCACTCATGTGGTCGAAACGCATAGGGCGACCTGCTAATTATGTAAGTGTCTAATAAAATTATTTTTGTATATTTAAGACTGAGTGTGCAATCCTTAATTTTTTTTTGAGCAGGCACAGATTAAGCACTTTATGATTGTTATATTATATCTTCTGTATTGTTTTTAAACAAGCATGTGATTATGAACAGTAGGTGGCCAGACTTGTTTTACAGGTCTTACATCATCTGATCTTGTACCTTGCTGTTTATTTCTTTGCTTAAACAAGACAGAGGCTGTATTTTGAAGCCTGCACTACAATGAGTAATATAACCTATAAATTTAGCAAACAGGAAGAAAAAGAGAAGGGAAGCCTAAGTCTAATGCCACACTGGGCTGTTTCCCAGCCTATGTAAACGACTGGACTCAATGCATGTGTGAATATGGAGAAAATGTGGTATCTTATCCAGATGATACAACTGCAGCTGTGAAATGTAGCACTTCCCATCTTGAATTGTGTATCACCAAATTAACAGATTTTTACAGCAGCAAGATATACAAACAATATACCGTTGCTATGAAAAATCATCCTAATTAGCAGACTGCCCATAATTACTGCAGGCAGGGCCGCCATTAGAAATCACGGGGCCCCGTACAACAAAATTTTTGGGGCCCCCTGGGCTCCGCTCACACTGACGACCAAGCTCCACCCCATATCCCGCCCACTCCACATCGCAAGACATTAGTGCTAAAAAAGTAACCCCCCCCACACAAGTTGTAAAAAGCTATTGATGGTCAGGGCCCCCTTATAAAAAATTGGGGCCCCAAAAAAAAATTTTATTTTTTTTTTTAAAAAAAAAAAACATTGGTGGCAGGGGCCCCCTTATAAGTTAAAAAAAACTTGGGGCCCCAAAAAAAAATTTGAAAAAAAAAACATTGGCGGCAGGGGCCCTCTTATAAGTTAAAAACAAATTGGGATCTTAAAAAAAAATGTAAAAAAACATTTTTTTTAAAAAAAAAACTGGTGGCAGGGGCCCCCTTACAAGTTAAAAAAAATTGGGGCCGCCAAAAAAAAAATTAATTTTTTTTTTTTTTTTTCAAAAAAAAAAACAATGGTGGCAAGGGGCCCCTTACGAGTTAAAAAAAAAATTGGGGCCCCAAAAAAATGTTTTAAAAAAAGATTGGTGGCACCGGCCTATAGAATATTAAAATAATACATTGGTGGCCATGGGATTAAAAAAAAACAAAAAAACACTCAAACTGGTGTTCAGTAGGATTGAACTCATGGCTTCAGTACTTCAACTCCGCCTTCTTTCGTGACTTCCGGTCTTTTCACCGCTTCAGGACTTCAATTTCGGCTGTTTTCGTGACTTCGGGTCTTTGCGCTGCTTCAGGACTTCGGCTTCGGCTGTTTTTGTGACTTCGGGTCTTTTCGGCGCTTCGGGACTTCGGCTTTTTCCGTGACTTCGGGTCTTTTCGGCGCATCGGCTTTGGCTTTTCGGCACTTCCGTATTTGGCAACGCAAGAGGCAAGACGTACGGCTCGGGCGCTCGTAAGGGGGGCCCAGATCTTCAAAAAATGCAGCGCTGAAGGTGCCCCCACACCATCCCCCAGCCACAACCCCCCTCCAGCCACCCCATTCCAGCAATAATTGTACCAGGGTCCGCACCCCCTGCAACCCCACAGGCAGTTTGCAAAAGTGCCAAAAGGCTGAAAAAAACAATTCCGGAGGCCGGACGTTCTGCACCGGGTCCGCCTCCCCAGGAAGTCAGGAAGGGACACAAGGAGAACAATAGTACAGGGAGCGGGTCTGGGCCAGAGGGGTCCAAAAGAACCGGGCCCACCAGGTTTTTTCCCAGTGTTCTGCCAGCCCAGTCCTAGCCTGTTTGGATCAATAGAAATCCCTTGAGAAAGGAGTTTATCTGAAACAGGGTTTATCACCTTTTGCACAATGTGACTGCTTTAACATATTTGTTAATAAATGTTTTGAGCATATTAAAATGGACCTGTCACTTACACATAAAAAGCTGCATAATGAAACTCCTTTGCAAATTAAATATGAAACCCCAAAAATTGTTTTCATTAAAACATCTATAACTGTTATAAAGGTGTTTAAATATCTAAACTGTCAATCAAATATTACCTGTCCCGCCTCTATGCCTGTGGCATAGAGGAGGGGCAGTCAATTACTTTCACTTTCCATTCAGCACTTCCTACATGTCACTGCTCTCCTTACATTCCCCCTTCCCTCCTCAGGCTCTATAATTGTGTAGGGCACTGCACATGGACATCAGGTCCCCCATTCTGGTGCATACACAAGATTTTGGGGTGATACGCAATTTCCCTTAATAACCGTGTACACAAAATGGCTGCTACCTGCTTGCTGTGATTGTATAATTTCAAGACAGAAGGAAACAAAATTTAAATAATAAATACAGTGTAAGTAAAGTTTACTTTGCTCAACTAACATGATAGAAAAGAATTTGAAATTATTTCTTAGGGTGACAGGTCCCCTTTAAAGCATTTTTTTCTTTCGCATATACCATGGTGTGCTTAATTTACTAAGGTGTGCATTGGGCTTTTCAGAATGTGATATATGGATGAATCAGGCAGAGAATCAACTCAACATCAGCCTGCTTTTTTCTGTGCCCTTGACAAAGACCCCCCCTTTAGTTTTTGGGGTCAAATGTTGGGATATTCGGCTAATAAAATACTGTAAATTTTAAAATACATTCTTTTAATCTGAGTGCCCTGCTATTTAAATGTTGCATCAGCCACTGTGTTGGCCTAGGGGCAGGAACAGGAGCGGATTTCAGTACCAAAAGGCATACAGTCTACATGATGTTCCAAACTCACTTATTAACTCGGCGGAACATTTCAAATAAAAGTCACAAACTTAAGCACAAGTCATCAACATATAAAACATTCTAGCTGGGTTTTAATACACCAGACACACCCTCTTTTATAGTTGCCTTCCATTTTTGTCCACCTTTTTTCAAATATTCTGTTAGTATTGTCGAAAATGTTGATATATTATTAATAGAATACACATGGTTTTAAGTTCCCTGATCTCTTTTTTCAGCTCAGTTTTTGTGAGTCAGTGTTACTTTTGTCACCCACATTGCTATCGTGTAAAAAACAGCAGCATAACATTTTCTTGACAGTGTTTCTAAAGTTAAATATCAGCTAACATCAGAATCAGAAATGTTTGCACAATTATTGCTCACTAAGAAGTGTAATCCGTTATGCTCAGCAGAAGCATTTTATTTATTGTAGTTAACCACAATTCACATGTGTAAAAAAGTGTGGGCGGAATATTGCTAATTTCGTTAAATTGCCATATTTCAGTATAAAGATACATACTGGTTGCGGTGCCCACGAAGATTTATGAAATTTCAGATACTTGTTCAGATAAAAAATGAACCTATTTTCCTGATTTTTAACCATATTTGTTGCTAGGATGTTGAAAGATTAAACAGAACATGTAGTTAAAGGGACATATATACAGGTATGGGTTCTGTTATCCAGAAACCCATTATCCAGAAACTGGATGACCCTCTCCTACAGACTCAATTTTTATCCAATTAATCCATATTTTTAAAATGATATCCTTTTTCTCTGTAATAATAAATAGTACCTAGTACTTTAACTAAACTAAGATATAATGAATCTCCATTGGAAGCCAAACCAGATATTGGACAGGGAGCAAAACACGTAAAATTGCTCATTTATGTATATAACTTGCTTGTCAAGAAATTACCTTGTAAATGGAGAACATTTAGTTCTTTGCCAACAGACCGACAAAACACCAGGTATCACAACATTTACCATATCACTACAGACCGCTTCCAGTTTAAAGGAGAACTAAACCCTAAACATGAATATGCCTAGACATGCCATATTTTATATACTGAGCTTATTGAATGATCAAGGCCTTCAAAGTAGTCACAGGAGTTTCCCATCTTGGATTTTGTTAGGAGTATCTGTGACACTCACATGTTCAGTGGGCTTTGAACAGCTGTTGAGAAGCTAATGAGGTTTGCCTATAAGCTTCATATACTGTAAGCTGATGGTACAGGCTGAATATTAAATTCTGATGCTAATTGTGCTGGTTTCTGAGCTGCCATGTACCAATAATCTGAGTTATTTTCTAATCGCCCTTATATTGTGACATTTATATTATATATACATTCAGTATATTGTGAGTTGGTCCCTAAGCTGAGTAACTGACAGCAGTACAGAACATGTACAGTGAATCAGCAGAAAAGAAGATGGGGAGCTACTGGGGCATCTTTGGAGGCACATATCTTTACTGCTAAAGGGCTGTGGTTGCCTTGGGCTGGTTCAGAAGTCCAAAACATAATGTACAACATTTCTGCCCTACTTTAGTTCTCCTTTAAAAATCTGCCTCCTTGGTTTTTTGGAGCAGTTGTGGAAGGAAAAAAATAAATGGTGTATTCCAACCAGTTAACCCCCATCTCTTCCCATAACCCACTTCCTGGTATAATAAACTCACCATAATCTGTAAGTCAGACAGAGGCAGCAGTTAGTGAGGGGGGAAGGCTTGCCTATAAAAAGCGTTGCCTATAAAAAGCACTGCTGATTTCAAGAGGAAGTAGTAAAAAAAAACATAAAACCATAATCTTTAGCCCTATAATAGTATTTTTTTTTATAAAATCCACACAATACTGGAGTTCTGTACCTGTTACCACTGTACCTGTTACTGCTGTACCTTTTCAGGTGTCAGGTGCTAAACAATCTATAAGACCCCCTTGCTAAGGGTCAGAAACATTAATTTTCAGTACAAGTCCTATTTATTTGCCTGATGTTGAAAACTAGGAGATTTTGAGTGAAATTAGTCTTCCACTCAGAATCATTGCGTTTTGGCTCTCCAGCTGTTGCTGAACAACAACTCTCAACATCCCAATAGCAGACACAAGTGGAAGATCACTCTTTTAGACTACATATATTTAACAGCAGATATAAGGTGTACATTTCATTCCTGCTGCAGTAACAAACACAGGGTGTGGTCTTCACTTTCCCATTCACTCTATTATAATTAGATTCAGGTTGGGACATAAGCACAGTGTGCCAGGCATTTGGGTATAGCTATGAAGGTTACAAATATATCTGTACTTACCCATTTTATAAAATAAGTACACTCAACAAATTATTTAAGAAGACATGACTAAAGCAAATATTACTATTTGTAGGCAGTGCTTCTACTAATTCTAGGAGCTCACAAAATAATAATTATTAGCTAAGCAAGCCCCCATAGATGATAAAGTCAACTAAAATATATGGACGGCACTTCTGGGCAAGGCTTTTATTGACAGGTTGGCTGTACAATGCCTAACGCGTTTCGGGAATGGATCCCTTAGTCATAGAGTAATGGATCCCTTAGTCATGGGTAAAAATCTGCTACACTTTTAAATGTGGATGATGCTTGGCACAACAGTCATGTGCGTTGATTCTCTAATAGTAAGACCTCTATGTCGAGTGTTGTTGCATTTCTTTACCTCTGGGGCCATGTTTCCCAGTGTCCTGGCCAAGCCAGTGGTGGTACTTTCAAGGAACAAGTTCAGCTTGGCCAGTCCAAAGCCTGATATTCGTACATGGCCCACACGGTCCAGGATGTTTGGGGGTTTAATGTCCTGTAATTTAGAGATAGAGTTTTCTTCAATACATCATACAATTTCTAACTATGTCCCACAAACACTAAGAGGCAGATTTATTAAGGGTTGAATTGAAAATTTGAATTTTCATTTTTTTTTTGGGTCAAAACGGTCAAATTTGACTCATATTTTTCATACTCTGGCCTTATTTGAATTGGAATTTTACTATTCACCACCTAAAACCTGTTTAATTACTGTTTAAGTCAATGGGAGAGGTCCAGGGACAAATTTGGAGATGTTTGCAGCCTTCTTGACAGTTGATTTTTTTTTTTGGAGAAAAAAAATCGAATCTAGCTTTCGGGTCTTTAAATTCGTCCGAGTTTTCCCTAGTCGAATTTTGAATTCATTCAAATTTAAGGGAGTTTTAAAAAAACTCTAATTCAAAATTTGACCCTTATTAAATGTGCCTCCAAATCAGGCATGGCCCATTTCAAATTTACACCGGCCCTCATCCTCCATCATGAAATTAATAATAATGAGGCCCCCCCCAGCACAGTGCAATCAGGAATCCCATAGCAGTAATATTTGGGCACATTAGTGAAATGATCTGCCACTTGATCCATACTGCTGCCTGTGTGCTGAAGATGTTAGCAATAGACACGTACTGGCACGTAGAGACGCACTGTTTTCGCATACTTCTTTAGGGCTGAAGGTGTCAATAGACGTACTGACGTGCCAGTACAGTAAACTAAGTATGGCGTCACTACGTTCCAGTACGTGTCTATTACTAACACCTTCAGCACACAGGCAGCAGTATGGATCAAGTGGCAGATCATTTCACTAATGTGCCCAAATATTACTGCTACGATTACTCCATTCCTGTAATTTAATGTTAATGGTTCAAAGAATGTCGGGCTGAATGGTCGGCTCCCACACATTTTCACCTCACCAAATCTGGCCCTCGTTGCAAAAATTTGGGCACCCCTGCTCTAAATGACTCTAGGCCAGTGATCCCCAACCAGTCGCTTGTGAGCAACATGTTTCTTTTCAACCCCTTAGATGATGCTCCCAGTGGTTTCAAAGCAGATGCTTATTTTTGAATTCCGGCCTTGGAGGCAAGTTTTGGTTGCATAAAAACCAGGTGCACTGCCAAACAGAGACTCCTGTAGGCTGTCAATCCACATAGGGGCTACCAATTGCCAATCATAGCACTTATTTGGCACTACCCAGGAACATTTTTCTTGCTTGTGTTGCTCTCCAACTCTTTTTACATCTGAATGTTGCTCACAAGTGAAAAAGGTTGGGGACCCCTGTGTTCCCAAACTGGTAACCAGGGGATAAATATCTTTTTTATAGGCATAATTCTTTTTCATTTTGCTTGAAAACAACACAAATAGTTTATTAAATGAGGATAAAGTTGATCATGCTAACTTTATTAATAAAACAGTTAAAGCAATTATACGTAGCATAACCATTTTATTCTGCACCACAGTCATTCCCATGCACTGCCCTGGACAACACACATAGTAACATAGGGTGAAAAAAGACACACGTCCATCAAGTTCAACCTTTGTGCTTCTTTATCAGTTTTCATACTGCACGTGCCCCCAGCTTCAGCACAGGGTATGTCTAGAACACAGAACAAAATGGCACTCACAAGAAAAGCCAGGGCATGTGCATTTCTTTTAATTAAAAAGAGCCCAGGGGTGACTAACCTCTTGTATCACCATAGAAAAACCTGTGTAATATTTATTAAGCTGTGTAAAAATGTTTGGGGTAAATATTCTCTGCATAAATAGCAGCTGCTTTTATGTGATCCTCCAGTGAAATAAATCAGATTTTTTTTCTTACTTACCATCTAAACTTTCCCCATTGACTTGAACTGGTTACACCATAACTTAAAATAAGTGCATAAAATACAGCAATTCAGTGGCATAAAAGAAAACACACAACTTTATAAATTCACCATTTGTTTTACATAATTTTTTACACAACATGATAAGTCTAGATCCCCTCATCTAACAGGAGGGAGGGCAAGCCGAGACCACTTATAGTTCAGGACTGATTAGCAAAAACAGGTGCTAAATTGCACCAGTGCAGTTACCCATAGCAATGAATCCAATCTTTGCTTTCAGAGGCAGCAGGCAGTTGTAGTACATTGTTCCAAGTTGATTGGTTGCTATTAGAAGCTGCACTGCTTCAGTGAAGGACCTATGTTAATATTCATGTTGTGACTGCATTGCTGCATAGCCTGCACTCTGTGGTACAACACATTGAATTTTTTTAGCACATTGTCCACAAAAGTATCTTCAACAAAGAAAGCAAGAAGTAATCTTATCTAAATTATTTTAGTATTTGAGCCCTAAATTTCAATCGCACAAATAAATTAGGGGTGGTTGGGAATCATGTGGGCATCTCCTTTTTGTGTTTTTGCTATTTTTAATGACTTGTCTTTACCTGCATAACTGTCCCTCTTCTTCTCACTCTGGTCTTCTTCATTCTCTTCACTCTCTCTTCTTCTTTTAATCCTCACTGAAGGTCCAGGGTCGCTTTAAAATCACTCTCTGCTCTCACCACTACAAACCAGGTCTCATCAATGGTCATTTGCGAGCATGTGAGCTGAAGGACATGTGACATCACCACCTGGACGCATGCTGGAAGATACCACTGCAGTGCAGATGCAGGTTCATCTATCAAGAGTCACGTACAAATACAATTTTACCTTATTTAAGCTTTCTTGTACATATGGTCGGATATACAGAAGGTTGCAAAGTGCTTTGAAGATACATTTCCCTCTATAACAGCAGGTACTGGGATCACTTACAGAACAGCACTAGGAGTAGGGAGTTCAGCTACCTGCCCTCATGCATCCCATGTGTTTCCCATAAGAACTTGGTTATTACATTTATTTTACATGTTACTGGAATCCATCATTTACTGTAATTTATCTGTGTGGCTGCCATAACCCCATCATGCATTTCTCCTTACAGTGTGAGATAACTTGAGGTCAGGGTGAGGACCATATAGAAGAACTGATGCCGTCTTCAACCAACATGATTTTCATACCTGCCAGATATTGGTTGGGTAGGCCAGTAGAGAGCCCCTATTAACAGACTGATAAGCTACTGACTCAGCCCCTCTGTCGCTTTTCAAACTAAGGATACTTGAAAAAGAATATGTACAGGAGGAGTCAGGGTGGTAAAGAGAACTTGATGCATTTAAACATAAAAAAATGAGCAGTTTATATAGGAGAGAAAGAGAGACTGAACAGGAGGGAGGGGGCAGGAGGATGGAGAGGAATAGAAGCAAAGGGGATTTGCAATTAAAAAGGTTGTACTGCTTTAAATATTTTATTAGCAAAAGCAAATGCCCATAGCTTACATTGTTTACTGTAAACAAGCAAATTAATTTCAAATAATTTTAGAAATTGCATATTGAATGTTCCTGGAAATTGCAGCAACAGTTACTGCAATACTGTTTGCTTTATCAGTTTTTCAATGTCACATGGTAAGGCAAACTAATGAAACAATATTTAATACACAAAAAAGAAGGACAGACATAGAGGGAGAAAGAGAAAGACATTGATCGGCATATTCGATTGGGTATGTTTGTGGACAGAAGTGTGCGCGGGTGTTGTTGCAAACAGGTTAGGTCGGTTGGATGTTTGTGATGGAGAAAGGATTTGTGCACAGTTGCATAGCTGTGTTTGCAGTGGAAAGTTCAAAATAGAGAGGGGTTGTTTAATTTTTAGTATGGTGTAGAGATTGATATTCTGAGACAATTTATTTGTTATTATTTGTGGGTTTTTTTGCGTTATTTCACTTTTTATTCAGTAGCTTTTCAATTTGCAATTTCAGCTAGGGTCCAAATTCCCCTAGCAACCGTGCATTGATTTGAATAAGAGACTGAAATATGAATAGGAGAAGCCTGAATAGAAAGAGGAGTAATAAAAAGCAGCAATAACAATACATTTGTAGCCTTAAAGAACATTTGTTTTTTTTAGAGGGGGTCAGTGGCCCCCATTTGAAAGTTCAACAATGAACCACCCCTTTAAGGGACTGTGTTACCATAGAGGTAAACAGATGAATGTGTTTGAGTAGCGTGGTGCTTTATGGATGATAGTTGTTGATTTATGGGAGTGTTGGCAGACTGATGTGTAGTTTGGGTTTGAGGAGTATGTGTGCTGTGTGGTTCAATGGATGTGGTTAGCTGTGGGTATTTGTAGTTGGCTTTGCATGGTTGGATGACTTTTCTGGAGGAAGGATATGTGTACATGTTTGTCTTGGCATATTGTGGAATGACTGTGTGTGTAGCAGGATTCAGGTAGTGATGTATCCATGAGAGCAGTTCATAGGTGATGTGGCTGGTAAATGGCAGTTAAATAGGTGTGGTGTTCAGAAGAATGTGCAGTTAGATGTTGTTGGATGGTGTGTATCAATGAATAGCTCACTTGGGAATGTATGTAGTTGAGTGCAAACAGGGAGGATTGTAGATTGATGTATGCCTGGCTGATCAGAAGTTGCTGTGTTTTTGGATGAAGAAATGATTGGGGGACTGACTGGAAAGTAATTTTCTGTGTGAGAAAAAGTCCCCTAATTTACATATGTATATGGAGCAGAAACACAACACATCGCTCCTCTGCTGAAGACAAAGGGCTCCTTCTGTGTATGTTGCATCACTAAGAAATCAGTAAGGCAGAGACAATTTCTTTTTATCTTGTCCAAACTCCAAATGCCAATTAAAAATAAGTAGATATTGGGAGATCTAGCACAGTCTGTTATGCAGCTACACAGAAAGTTTTGTTTTATAGCTGGTTTATTTCCTGACCACCAAGATAACACAACACAAGTCTCCTGATTGTAATCCTCATAGCCAGTAATAAATATTGCAGCACTGAGGGACAGGCGTTTGGGGAGATTGGTCGCCGCAAAAACAAGGCGATTAGTCGCCAGGCGACCAAATCTCCCCAAAACGTCATGTGTGGCCTGACCCTTATGGTGTGAGATCAAATGCTATAACAGAAAAAAAATTAAAAATTAAAAAAAAATGCAGTGTATTTGTGCCATTAAACTAGCAACAATCCATTCTAAGCTGTCACACAAACAAGAATATATGATAAAGAAAACAAATTCAAATTTCCTAAGGTACGTTGGGGACGGGGCATGAAGATATTTTCTTGTCACTCAGAGCAGGAACACTAGAGAGAAATTAAGCGCTGGTTCTTTATTGCGACTGCTGCAGCTTTGTTTTCTATTAAAGTCCAGGTTTGTTGTTCATGCCAGATAATGGTACTGTTTTGAATTGTCTTTGTCCCTTTCCATGTAGTCTCTATCTATGAGGGATTCAATTCTTTTCTTCAAGTCTCCTGGCTGAAAGAACAGAATTCAAATGAATGGATATAACTTACACAAAGACCAAGTTTTCCCACCATACAGTGACCAGTGAGTGCCCAGGTCCACTGCCAAACTCCTCAAAGTCTGTTTGATCACCTGTCCTGCAGATCTTGGTTCTACTTTATTTGTCAAATGATAGGGGGTACAGGGCTAGGCAGACTTGCATGTTGAAAATCTTGCAGCAAAACTAGTGTAGCTTTTATGTGCAACTCCATACGAGCCTCTCCCTCTTCAGGCTAAACAACTACATTGATAGTAAGGACAGTTTACCTGTATACTGATCAAATATAACCAATAATATAATACTATGGGCGGTGGCGCACATTATTTGCTACAAGGAAAACTATAACAAAAGCATTACTTTGTTTTAGCAACATATGAGCAGGGAAAAGGGGGAGCTCAAAAGTAGCTTTAACGAAGCTTCCTAAACTATAAACACGTTACATTATTTTAGGAAAACGTCCTTTTTCGATTTATGCAAAAAACATGGTGTACCAAGCTATGAAGCTGGGCAGTGGGAAAAGGTTTTCTCTGAATATACACGTTATCATTTTAACTTTTTTATTTGGCTCAGAATATGATCTTCCTGAAATCTGGGATTAAGAACAATCTCAGATGATAGTTTACTGATTTTAGGGCCACACTAGAAGCAATTCTAAACTATATTTTTGAAGGAACTTGCTTTACATAATCTATCTATCTATCTACAGTATATATAACAAACAAGGGAAAGTTGTGTTCACCACTATTTTTTAAAACCATTAGGCGGGGGGGCAATGAGGCTGTGACCACAAAATACATATAGACAAATACAAGAGTCCTCTGCACTCAACCCATTATCAATATATTTAAGACAGAGACATTTCTAATTTTTGTGCATACTGCTACTGAAAAATGCCTTCCCCTTTAAACAAAACAGGGATTGTTTGTCCATATATTGCAATATATTTAAGATGGCCAACTACGTCAAAGTCATCCCATATCTGGCCAGTCCTATGCTCAATTTTATCTGATTCATTAAGAATTCTATTACTTCATTATACATTTTACAAAGGGACTAAGTTTTACCTGCAACTTACTTGCTGCTTTCAAAGTAAACCTCCATACTTGGCTGCCCTTTTATTAGACACCAGTGGGATCACCTGACTATAGCTGGGAAGGGTGGGAGCTACAACATGGAGCTGGTCACTGCTCCTGTATAAACTATAACAAACAAGGGAAAGTTGTGCTCACCACTATATTCTTAATGAATCTAAAATTGAGCATAGGACTGGCCAGATATGGGATGACTTTGACGTAGTTGGCCAGCTTAAATATATTGCAATATATGGACAAACAATCCCTGTTTTGTTTAAAGGGTAAGGCATTTTTCAGTAGCAGTATGCACAAAATGTCTCTGTCTTAAATATATTGATAATAGGTTGAGTGCAGAGGACTCTTGTATTTGACTATATATATATATATATATATATATATATATATATATAAGGTAAGTTTTATTGAATCCAACGTTTCAGTTCTCATCAGGGAAACTGAATCTCCCTGCGATCCGTTCAACCCCCACCTCTACAGGAACCCCCTCCTCGGAGCAATAGGAAACATAGGATTATGGTTCCTCTGCGCTTGTACTACGGTGTGCATATGAGGAGGTCTGGTAACGTAATGAATATTGTGCTATATTTTCACTATAAACGTGTTTTCTCTAACACTTTTTAAAGTTTGGGTTCTTCCTAATCTGTGTACCGGGTGCCTAGCAACCACTCTTGGCGCCAAAATGCAGTTTTAAGTGTCTATCTGTGCACTAGTTTCTGTTTTCCGTGATGAAAGTTCCAGTAAGAAACTGAAGTCGGATTCAATAAAACCTACCTTTTTTACATCATACCTTGTTGAAAATCCTTGGAGTGCTGTCGCTTTGCATTGATTATATTTTCTCTTTGATTAGCACCCAGGTTGTCATTTGGCTTAAGCAGATCATATGCATTGTTATATAATATATATATATAAAAAAATAATTAAAAACCATCAACCATTGTATCTATGTTTATGCTTAAAGTAGTATGTACCTTTACAGGGAATTTCAGTTGATTGTAAAGCTCAGAGACCAAAAGATTATGAGTGAGGGTTTTTCTCATCTTCATTATGCGCACAATAGCTGCATCAATCTGATACTGCCGGTCTTGGAAAACCCTCTCTGTTGTATTAACTTGTTCTTCTACCTGAAAGGAGAGAATGGGAGCATGTTTCCACTGTTATCATGGGAACGCACTTTGGACTTGGCTGCAAAAAACATGCATCAGCACTGTCTAATTGTATGTAGAAAAAACAACATAATATGCACAAGCTGAAAGGTTTGAAGTTCAAATGTCAGTGGACCCGTCACCCAGACACAAAAAGCTGTATAATAAAAGTCCTTTTCAAATTAAACATGAAATCCAATTTCTATTTTTTATTAAACAATTTATAGCTGTTGTAAGCTCATTTAAAAATCCTTTAGGCATAGAGGTGGGGCAAGCTATTACTTTCACTTTCCATTCAGCACTTCCTACATATCACTGCTCTCCACATATTCCCCCCTTCTCTTTACCATTTAATTGTGTAGTCAGGGCATGGGGATGGGCATTGGGTCCCACATTCTGGTGCACAAACAAGATTCTGAGATGATGCAAGGCTTGCCTTAATAACTGTGTCCACAAAATGGCTCCTGCCTGCTTGTTATAATTATGACTTCCCAGACTGAAGGAAACAAGATTCAAATAATTTATATAGTGTAATTAAAGTTCATTTTGCTTGACTAATGTGATAAAATAGGATTTTGAATATTTTTTTGGGGTGACAGGTCCCCTCCGAATGATGTCTTCAGATGCAAAGTCTTTATTTAAAAATAAAATTCTGTTATCTGCAGAGCTAACTATATATTTTCAAAAACCAACAGCATAGAGGGTCAAGGAGCAACACATTATTAACTATTTTGGTTCCAAACACCTTAGGGTCTGGCCACACGGGCAGCCCCGATCTGCCTTACCCTGGCTAAAATGTAAATCGCCTGGGGGCAGGCACACGGAGCGCTTCGTTTTCCGAAGTCGCCTGAAGTTTGCTTGTGAGGCAATTATGGGCGACTTTGGAAAATGAAGTGCTCCGTGTGCCTGCCCCCAGGCAATTTTCATTTTTTTTCGCCTGGCGACTAATCTCCCTGAATCTGCCCGTGTGGCCAGACCCTTATGTTTGCAACCCTGGGTTAATGGGTAACACTTCACACTGCAGGAGTCCATTAAGAGATACTTACAGTTTCTTTCATTTGTATTTGGTTTATTTTGATTCTGTATAGTTTGTGCTTAAAGTCGGCATTAAAGCAAAACTTGTCTCCATCCTCCACATCTTTGCTCTTTGGTGATTTATTTAAAACTCTGGCTTTACCACAAGCAAGGGACTGCAGTGTTCTTCTCAGTTCATTATCCTCTGGCCAGGACAAGAGAAAGCATTGATATTAATATTGTTATTAATTATAAATTGCAGTTGGGGTTCTTTTTTCCTAAAGGGGTTACACATCGTATACATTCTAATTTGTGACTTCCAATCAAGATTAGCTACTTTGTTTCTTAGGGTTATGTTTGTGTTCCCAGACATCTGAGTAGACAGTCTGTGGATGGCAATGTTACAGTAGTCAAGGCATTACATGATAATAATGAAAACGTGTGACCTCTTGTGGTCATATTTTAGAGATATTCAGTAATGAAAGATACATCACTAAGGACTAGATATAAGGAGTGAAAAAAATCAGAGGCCATGACAGTGGAGTTAAAATAAATATCTGAAGTAGTGTGACTTTTAAGAAGAGGTTAGAATAACTGTTTTATCACCTCTGCTTACAGTTGTGCTCAGAAGCAGAACTTTAAGTAGAAGTGAGAAAAAAAAATGTTTTCACCCACTTTCCGGTAATACATATATTGCTTCAGAAATTATTATTATGGCTATGTATTGTCATTATTATGTTATCATCAGCAGCCTGGTGCTTTGTGCTTTATCTTGATTCTGTCCTTTCTTTTTTCAACTCACATTCCAGAAAAATAAAAACATGTCTCAGCAGACAAGCTTAATGTTCTGATATTCATTTTTATATATTTTAATGTGGGAATATAAGTAGGACAAAACCTATGATTTGTGTGCACCCTGCTTTTACTCTTTTTACAACATTTGTTTTTAACAATCATACTGTTAACACAATGAAGAAATGATCCCCTGGCTTCTCAGCCCTCAAATTGCTCACAGTAGCATGGTACCACCATGAAGAAGAAAAGGGCAGACATAGTCCTTCAATAGTTGGTACAGACTTGAAACAAAGTTTATGGTTAAAAAAATAAAATCTTGAAGCAAAAAGTTGTAGAGAAGCTCTTCAGTCTCCCCGTAATAGGTCTGGAGACTTTACAGTCTCTAATCAATAATGGTCTCCCTCTGACATCCAAGTTACAAACTCATCTCTAAATGTTCTCACCAATTCCAGTTGTGATTTTAATTTCTTCAAAGCCAATGTCATCCCCCTTATTAAACAAGAGAAGTACCAAGGTCTGAAAGAGCGACACTTGCAGTTCTTTTTTCTCCTAAAAGTAATATAAAAACAGGAAGGGTCATCATGTAGGAATATTTGCAAGAAAGGTACAAATTATTGGAAAGCAGTTTATTACATTTTTGCTGAAATTGTTGGCAAATTGTTTAAAGAAAGCTAATTATCTGTTGCCCATGCTGTCTTATTACCAACAGAACAACAGTTTTCCGACTCTTTCCAACTCCTCCCAACACTTGGTTAAGGCTTAGCCCAAACAAGGTTACAGAAATGTCAATATTGCTGTATAGATCAGTAATCTAGGTAGACAAATAACTGTTCACCCCAAATCTCAGTGGGCCTTTTAACTGTGCTTCCAAAAGTTTCTAGGAGAGTAAATAGGAATCATGTTTCTGATTGGCTGGGATCCTTCAGCGCAAAGTGCAGAGAGCTGCAGGCTTTTCTGCACAGCCTGAGAAAGTAGCTGGCTGGTGCTAGCAAGGTTTTTGGGAAAATTTTAGTAAAGAAGTAGGAAAATCAACTTTTAGGGCTATTCCACACGGGGAGATAGCGACGCGTTTGCGGTCGCGGCGACAAAGCGCCGCGACAGTCGCCGCGACAGGCGCAGGCGACAGTTTTGTATGGGCGCCTATGTAAAAACGCCTGTGCTAACCACACGAGGCGATGCGCTTTTCAACAGTCGCCTGAAAATGCCTCGCCAGGCTTTTTCAGGCGACTGTTGAAAAGCGCATCGCCTCGTGTGGTTAGCACAGGCGTTTTTACATAGGCGCCCATACAAAACTGTCGCCTGCGCCGGTCGCGGCGACTGTCGCGGCGCTTTGTCGCCGCGACTGCAAACGCGTCGCTATCTCCCCGTGTGGACTAGCCCTTAAAGGAGAAGGAAAGGTTAAAAGTAAGTAAGCTTCATCAGAATGGTCTATATAAATACACCAGTAAACCCTCGAAGTAATGCTGCTCCTCTGTCAAAAAGTCCTCTGTCAAAAGAAACACCACATATTGCAATGGTAAATAGTTGTTCTAGCCATCCTATGTTCTCTTTAAAGGGTGCTCAGTGCTGCAACATGGAAGTATTTTCATTTGCAACTTCATGGTGTGACCTGTTTGGATCCATGCACATTACAAGCCTAAAGCCTTTAACAGTTTAAGTACTACCAAAGGCAGTAAGGTCGAGTAAGAATTCTAATCATATTAAGGAACTTACTTCTTTAAAATCAGCCTTCAGAACTGCATGGCCAAGTGTTGACTGCCACTGTAGTCTTCTGCCACTGTGTTTTCCTAAATAAAAGGTCTTAAATACTTCCTGAAGTTTCACCATCTGAAAACCGAGAGGAAACAATGCAAAAGAAAGAAAAAAAAACAACCAGTAGAGAAATAAATGAAACACCAATAAGGTGGAAAGATAAAACAGGCAGACACTAGGGATGACTACTGCACTGCATCTGACCATACATGCTAACCAGTATACCATCTGAATGTCTGCATTTATTTGACATCTTGTGCAGTTTTGAGCACCCTGCTGTATATTGCTGTTGCAAGTCAGTGCTGACAGCCCTGTTGAGTGCAGTAATTTACAGTACCATTTCTCATTGGTTTTGCTTGATACCATAGCTTTATACTATGGACAAAAGCAGTGTAAGTTTAGAATGGAATATTGTTTGAGTGTAGGCGTAGCCAACGCCGATCCTTGCCTTTATGCCACCTGAGGCAGCATTCCGTTGCCACCCCCCACCCCTCCTCACGGTGCTCACCTTTTCAGCGACTGAAATAAGACGTTTTCTAAATACAATCAATGAAATATTCTGTACTGTTTCTGAAATAAAAAGTTTATGTTCACTATCCCTCTCTCAGCATCTGTTTCTCTTCATTCTCTTTTCTTGCAACAGTTGGGTGTCAGCTATTCATTGACAATTAGATCTAGGGATGCACTGAATCCACGATTTTGGATTCAGCCAAACCCCCGAATCCTTTGCATATGCAAAATAGGGGTGGGAAGGGGAAAACATTTTTTACTTCCTTGTTTTGTGACAAAAAGGTCACGCGATTTCCCTCCCCACCCCTAATTTGCATATGGCCCTAATTTGCATATGCTAAATTAGGGTTACAGTTTGGTTCGTCCAGGCAGAAGGATTTGGTGCATCCCTAGTTAGATCTAATACATCTTATAGGGGGCCTCCTTTCCTAGCAGATGAATTAGAGCTCACTCAAATAACTGATTTCAGTACAAACCAAATCTAACGAAATAACTAACTTTTGCACAAATTCTTCATGTAGAGACATGATGTCTGGCGAATTTTATAGAATGAGATCTAATACATCTTCTAGGCAAAAGGAGCTCACCTATAAGATATATTGGATCTAACTGTCAATCAATATCTGACACCCAACTCCTGCATGAAGTGAGAATGAAGAGATTCGGAGAGAGGAATAGTGAAGATGAACTTGATTATTTCAGAAACTGTACAGAATTTTTAGTTGATTATATTTAGAAAACTTCTTATTTCAGTATGCTGAAGCTTAAATTAAATTGTCATTTTCACAATAGTTTGTCAAAAATTAACAAATAAAGTTCCAGGATAGAATCAGACTTAAAACAAGCAGGTATAGCATACACACATCTCTCAGGTGAAAAATATGGGTGTTTTACTGCCATTCAAGATGTGATTCATACTACCGATACGCCGCATTTACCCTGAACATGTGGCTTACACTGGGCCTATGTCCAGAATAATTGTGCAAACTGGGCAGATGGGCTTTGTTTTTGGATTCTGTGTAGGTGGTACAGACTCAGCAAGCTTCCTGTAACAACAATTTCTCTACTGCAGGTAATTGCTTGTGTAGCAAAGGATTTGCTAGCATTCTGTTTACAACAAAGGGCAGCAAATGTTATACATGTGTAATACCACAAATTAACAAGTTATGAGAAAACTTGACATAAACTACTGCATTTGAGGGACTATCTGATGTTTAAATAAAAAGTTCTATAATTATTAAAGGGATTCTGTCATGACTTTTATGGTGTAGTTTTTATTCCTAAATTACACTGCAAATTATTCAGTCTACGATATATAAAATTTAATTCCTAATCTAACAAGTGTATTTTTCAAGTTGAAATATTGGTATGTAGGCAGCCATCTCAGGTAATTAAGCCTGTCATGTGCTTTCAGAAAGAGCCAGTGCTGCACTATGGAACGGCTTTCTGGCAGGCTATTGTTTCTCATACTCAATGTAATTGAATTAGTGATGTTCTTTTATCTACAAGGGGGCTGTTATCTGGTTACCTTCCCATTGTTCTGCTGATGGACTGTTGGGGGGATGGGAGGGGGTAATATCACTCCAACTTGCAGTGCAACAGAAGTTTATCAGAGCACAAGTCTCATGATTTGGGGCAGCTGGGAAACTGACAATATGTCAATAGCCCCATGTTAGATTTCAAAATTAAATATAAAAAAAAAACGGTTTGCTCTTTTGAAAATGGATTTCAGTGCAGAATTTAGCTGGAGCAGCACTATTAACTGAGGTATTTTGAATAAAAACATGTTTTCCCATGACAGTATCCCTTTAAGGACACAAAAAACATAATTCTCCTTTTAATCAATGAAGAAAAGCACACACAGTTTGACCTAATTAATAATAACATCACAGATATGCATTTTAAATTGTCCAGTGTAGCATATATTAGTATTTATATCATGTATACCACTATTCAGGTACATTAGGTGTTTTGTTTGCTTACCTCTGCTGGTAAATGGACATCCATTGGGGTATAGCTTGGCCAGTATCCCATTGTCAGTATATTCACGGTCAAGTCTATGTTGCCTGGGTCACTGTGGTTTTGCATATGCTATAAACAAATCCAATGTTAGCAATGCTTTCACAGTACAGCTATTAAGTTCAATTTTTACTTCTCTACATATCATCGTCACAGATGCCTATGTAAAAAAGAAACCATGTATTGTATATACAATAATAATTGTCAAAATATATTTCACAGCTGCAAATTACATATTCTGATGGATTCAAATGCATACACAAAGTTCTAAAGCTCCCACTCATCTGCATGCATATGCAGAAATGCTGCATGTTTTATGCGCTTCAACTACAGTTCGAAGATGTTAGGATGTTGGGTGCATGGATATGTTTATGTGCATTGTATTGAGACTGAACATTACCTGCTCAAATTATATTTAAACTGAACTGACATTACCTGCTTGAACTGAACCATTACATCTTTGGAGAGTTCCATATCTTTAAACATCCCTTCAAGCTTACTGGTAAATGCAGCACCACATTCTGAACCAGAAAAAACAAAAAAGACTATTAATGCTTTATTGCTTGTACAATGCAATCCTTCTAGAATGTGTTAAATATGTAAAGTGATAGCAACATTAATAATAATACAAATATACACGTGGTATAGAGGGCAAGAAGGAATACAGTACTCTATGTACAAATGATATGCCTAAAGATATTGTATTCACATGGGGTTATTTTATCAAAGTTCGAATCTTAGAGCTTTGTGAGCTTTTTTAGACCTCAAACAAACTCAAACGGCTTCTAATTTTGGAAAAAAACTGGAATGTAAAAAACTCAAGTCAGTGTAGTTGGGGTGAAAAACTTGAATTGATCGAGTTTTCGACCTAAAAAAACCCTCAAATTGCTTGAATTAACCGAGCTTTTGAGCGAAATCCAAAAAAAACTCGAACATCATGCAGGTTCAAGGCTCTGCCATTGACTTCTACATGACATTGACAGGTTTTACCGTAGATATATTTGGATTTGAGCTATTTCCAGCTTCGGGGCATAATAATCTAAAAAAAATCAATATTTTAAAGAAAACACTCAATTTTTTAACCCAAAAAATAATTTTTGACTGAAAAATACCCTAGAAAACTCAAATTTTTCATTGGAAAAAACAACCTGACCTTTAATAACCCCCACAGTTAATCATAATAATCATATATTTTCCTTTTTTTGTTTTTGTTTTTGCAAGCAAATAAAAATAACTTTGTACTAAAAACAAAAGCAATACAGACTCAAAAATAAGCCTTCCTTTAAACTAAATACACATTGGAATTTGATATAACAAAACCAGTGATCAATGGTTGGGAAAGCCTAATAGCATATGCGGTGGGAATACAATGAAGGAACAATAAAATAGGAAGGACCGCTGTAGTGCTAGATATTCAAATGGGCAGAGTAGATGGAGTGGTCTGTTTTCTGCAGTTCAAACATTAGCAATTACTACCACAACCATATGGTTTCAGACCACTAAAGTTCAATGTTTCTTTGCAGCTGATTTCAGCAAACCTTAAAAGGCTTCTTGTACTCAAAACATGCACAGGGTTAGTGTAACCAACTTCCTTTGGCAACCAATGAGCAGAACAGACATCCTTATGAAAGAAGCTGCTGTTCTCACTACTTTCTTTATAATATCTTATAACAAAGCACAGCTATCCAAATAGAGGCCAGTGTTCTGGAGTGGCCCTCGAAGATATTTTTTTGGCCTCAAACATGGGCAAAATCTCCACAGACCTCTTTGTATGATGTCACGGTTTTAGAATACCGTATATACTCGAGTATAAGCCGACCCGAGTATAAGCCGAGGTACCTAATTTTACCTACGAAAACTGGGAAAACTTATTGACTCTAGTATAAGCCTAGACACAACTACAGCCCTGTCTCCCAGCAGCGCACATTCTGCCAAAGCGACCCCCCCCAGCGATCAACCGGACTTCTTTGCAAAGCTGATGGTGACAGAGAATTGCCAAACGGATTACTGTGTGCATTGTCCCACTACCATGTGCAGAGGGTGCTGTTTGATATTGCCATCACTGTTAATCTTTCGTATAACCAACAGAGGGCGCTGTGTGATATTGCAGTCACTGTTATTCTTTCATATAACCAACAGAGGGTGCTGTGTGATATTGCAGTCACTGTTATTCTTTCATATAACCAACAGAGGGCGCTGTGTGATATTGCAGTCACTGTTAATCTTTCATATAACCAACAGAGGGCGCACTGTTATTCTTTCATACAACCAACAGATGGCGCTGTGTGATATTGCAGTCACTGTTATTCTTTCATACAACCAACAGATGGCGCTGTGTGATATTGCAGTCACTGTTATTCTTCCATATAACCAACAGATGGCGCTGTGTGATATTGCAGTCACTGTTATTCTTTAATATAACCAACAGAGGGTGCTGTGTGATATTGCAGTCACTGTTAATCTTTCATATAACCAACAGAGGGCGCACTGTTATTCTTTCATACAACCAACAGAGGGTGCTGTGTGATATTGCAGTCACTGTTATTCTTTCATATAACCAACAGATGGCGCTGTGTGATATTGCAGTCACTGTTATTCTTTCATATAACCAACAGAGGGCGCACTGTTATTCTATCATATAACCAACAGAGGGCATTGTGGGATATTGCAGTCTCTCCCCAAGTGAACTGTTGGTATAGGAATGATAAAAAGTGACTGCAATCTCAGCTACGCGGGTCGGATACCGCTGACCGAGTATAAGCCGAGGTAGACTTTTTCAGCACATTTTGGAAGCTGAAAAACTCGGCTTATATATACGGTAACAACATTTGAAATGGTATATGTGTAGTACTGCCCAAGGCACAGCATTGTTTTAAACAACCAGTAACACCATAAAATGCAAACATTTCTTGAAACCATTGTATTATACATTGAGTATCTCCTACATGATATGTAAATACGGACCTTATAATCAAATCTCAACGTAAATGTCGCAATGGCTAGAGAACAGCTCATTTATGTAAAGTGTAGTAATGGTGCTAACACAATCTGTGCCAGTGCAGTATAACAATACATTATTTTTAAATGCATACAAAATATTTTCATTTTCTGTCATTACTGGTGCTTTTAAGATCTTTAAATCTGAAGTCTAGGGTCCACGCTTCATCTCTCACCGTGTTTAAGTTTAGAAAGCATTGACTTCTCAGAATCTACAGAGGCACTTTTCCCAACCAGCAGTCTTTTAGCCAAATCTTTTTTGTAAAAGGCTTCAAAAACATCTTTGCCTGCAAAATGTAAGAAAGTAAGAATTCATCAGTATTGGGTTTAACTACTTTCAAAAAGCAAGTGAAATCATTGCTATTAAATAGTTTTTTTTAGGCGACAATAAATCAGGACAATGACAAAAGGGTCCCGACATTCAGGGTTTTTTTTAGCCGCATGACCAGTAAATAAGCATTTACCTTAACCTCTATTTAAAAGGGATACCCCTTCTCCTATACTGTAAGTGGCTTTTACACTATGGTGCACATTTACTAAGGGTCGGATATCGAGGGTTAATTAACCCTCGATATTCGACTATCGAAGTTAAATCCTTCGAATATCGAAGTCGAAGGATTTACCGCTATTCGTTCGATCGAAGGAATAATCATTCGATCGAACGATTAAATCCTTCGAATCGAACGATTTAAAGGATTTTAATCCATCGATCAAACAAAATTCCTTCGATCAAAAAAACCTTGGGAAGCCTATGGGGACCTTCCCCATAGGCTAACATTAATGCTCGGTAGGTTTTAGGTGGCGAAGTAGGTGGTCAAAGTTTTTTTTAAAGAGACAGTACTTCGACTATCGAATGGTCGAACGATTTTTAGTTCGAATCGTTCGATTTGAAGTCGAATTCGATGGTCGAAGTAGCCAAAAAAACACTTCGAAATTCGAAGTATTTTTTATTCTATTCCTTCACTCGAGCTAAGTAAATGTGCCCCTATGACTGGGCAGGTACACTAGAAAGAAAACAATGCCTAAACCTGGCATCCATTTTGATACCTGGTTAACCAGTTGATATTGACATAGAATTAATAGATGAACTACATACATCAGTTAAAAAAAACACAACAATCTAAATTAACAAAGAAATCTTCTGAGAATCTGCAAGTTCCTACACACCATGGATGAATCGAAATATGATCATTATTTTATCCAGAAGTCTCTCCAGTTCTTCATCTGTTGCTTCTTTGTTTCCAGAGCGTAACTTGGAATCCACATATTTGGCTTTAAAAACAAAAAAAAAACAAAACAACAAATTACAGTAAAAATAAAGGAAAGATTAGGTGACTAGAAATCAGAAATTTGGGGGTGGCCCTAGATTCTTCTCTGTGCCTCAAGCAAGTATTTTAAATACAGGTATGGGACCTGTTATCCAGAATGCTCGTGACCTGGGGTTTTCCAGATAATGGATCTTTCTGTAATTTGGATCTTCAAAGTCTATTAGAAAATAATCTAAACATGAAATTAACCCAATAAGCAGGTATAGCTTCCAATAAGGATTAATTCTATCTTGGTACGAATTAAGTACAAGGTACTGTTTTATCCCATACCTGTATTTTACTTAATACAAATAGCTGCAATTGAGTGTAATTATGAATAGGGGTCAGACACACATTTGTATAGTAAAGTCTCTGGTACTAAGTAAGCATACGACTTCACAGGCAATAACACATCAAAATTGCAAGATAGAAACATTTGGTTCACAAACAAAATATTGAAAAAGGACCTTTTTATTTCCACATCATTAGTCTGTCAATGAGTGGCTCAGCTGTGTGAAAGTATTATTGTGAAAAACAAAGTTTGAGCCCACCAGAATATTTCCAGATATCCCGACAGACCAGTCCGACCCTAACTACAGTATTTTTTTTTCTCAAAATCTAAATACAATTCTCTGTTGCTCCAATAAATGAATTCTTGCACAAGTAGTGCAAAGAAAGGTTTTGACATACCATGTCTTTCTATTATGTCATCTGTGGATTTCTCTGTAAATGAACCGGTTAGTTTCACTGTTATGCAAGCGCATCTTAGAGTGAAATGAAAAAGAGGAGCAAGGTGTAGAGTCTACCTATGAGTTCTGCTGGCTTGTTTGCTCTTCTATTGATAAAAGTTTCAAATGATTCTTTCATAGTGTTCACAAACTTCTCATTCTTCTGGAAGCAAACTTCTATTATGTGGTCTACTTTATCCTTGAAATCCAGGAGCTCCTGAACCATGTCTTTGTCTTTTTCAGGATTAACAACTAATCCACTTCCAAAATTCTACAAAATCAAAACAAAGTCAGAAAATCATACTTTGAAGCTTTTACAAGCAGAAACAGTAATTTCGCATGTCAGTTGAGCACCACCTACAACAACAAAGCAGAAACAATGGTGTGCTGAGAATTCTGCAGGGTAGGGCAGAGCTTCAGCAGACCTCCAAATTATTTTTATGGACTTAATTCTGAATTTATGTGTTAGCTAATGCTTAAATAATTAGGTTACTTATAATGCACCTTATGTTTTGCACTTCTGTGCCAGCTCATGGCCACCACAGTTCTATATCAGTGAAGATGTATTCCTCCAAAAATGCCCAAGCCCTTCCCCATATTTTTTCCTGCTGAAACAAATCAGCAAAAATCTTTGCAAAATGTAGTATTTGTACATTTAGAAAAATGAATTAAAAATGAATTTTGATTACATTATATGGCAGGACAGACATTTTAAGTAGACGCTTAAAAGATGGCCTATTAAATGAGGAACTGCTTTAGACAAATTTGCAGGCATGCATTATTACAGGTCTGCCAAACCTCTGGATTGTACATTTAGGGATTATTTATTTAAGTACTAATGCAAATAAATCTGCAGTGGAAAACAATTTTTTCAAGATTTATTATACACAGAGGATGGAAAAAGTCAGAATCTGAAAAGCCTCCATCTCAGACCTGCCAAGGTTGTATATAAGTCAATGGGAGAAGGCCCTATCCTATTTGAAAGTTTGTGTTCTGCGCTGGAATTAAGGTGGCCAAATACGGGCAGATAAAATACAAAAAATTTGGAGTAGAAAACCCCCCAAAAAAACGAGCGATTCGTACGATTCGGACGCTCGATTTTATCAAGTATTCCCCCGATCCAATTAAATCTTGAATTTTTAATATATAAAATAAAATTGATTCTAGTTTGCTCTGACTTTTTTTAAATAAAATTATCAGAAAAATTCGGATTTTGATAAATAACTCCCTTATTCTAGTTTATAAAGCCACTACGTCTCTTACCACATAGCACTTAAGCTCTTTGTCCTATGATTCTGTTTGTCTCCCCCATGTATACACATATATATATATAAAAAACTTGACCAACGCACCCATCATCTAAAAAATCCGGTAAGAGTGCGCTCACCACAATTGACTTTGTATATATATATATATATATATATATATATATATTGTACTTTTATGCACTGTACAGTGCTGCGGCTCCTTAACAGCGCTTTACAAATAAAGTTATACGGTACATACAGTTTCCAGCCCCTAGACATTTTCAGATAACTGTATAACATGTAAGAAGCTTGACAACAATGATTTAAAGGAAAAAGTTGACTGTGAAAGCTTCAGCTGTGAAACAAGTGTTGCTAAGCTTTGCTTGGATAGTTAGTAATTGGCTCTAGATTTTTACTAATACAGCCCTAGTGTAATCTGCTTGCCAGGTTGAGTTTGAAACAAAGTTTTTTAATTTTATTCAGGGCTGTAGTTAAAGGACAACACCACCTCCCCACCCCTGCACCTCAATAATTATGCACCACAGCACACCATTTAAAAGTAAAATAAAACTGCCTATGTTCACCATTTCCCTGGTAACTACTCATAAGAGGGGGGAAAAATAACAGAGGACAGAATAAACTGAAGACAACAGTTGTCTTACATGGCAGCAGCATCTTGTATGGAGTGCTAGGCTTGGGAAGAGGTAAAGCCACAACTTTATCACACAAGGTTTAGGGAATGGCTTCCCCCCGCCTAATGGTTTCAAATTGTTTAATTGTGAAGACAACTTTTTGCAAAAAGGGTAATGGCCAGCACCATGTTGTAGCTTCCATCATCCCCAACTACAGTCAGGTGATCCCAGTGGTGGCCAACAATAAAGGGCAACCACCTGGGAGTTTTCACCTTTGAAAGCAGATTGCAGGTAAGACTTAGTACCAGTGAAAAATGTACAGTAGTAGAATTCTTATTGAATCAGATGAAAGTGACTGTAGAAATGGCCAGACCAGGGATAACTGTCATACTTGGTCAGCTTGAATATATTGCAATATATGGACAAACAATCCCTGTTTCGTGCAAAGGGGAGGGCATTTTAGTAGTTTTATGCATACAATGTCATAATATCTTGAATAAATTGATGAGTGAGTGCAGATGATTATTTTTGTCTTTGTCAGAAAGTTGTTTATTAGTACAGTTGAGGCAACGTTTGTTATTTGATAGGATTGTTTAGTTTGCAGGAATCCAGCTTTTATAGGAGGATCCTGCAGCAGGATCCTCCTATAAAAGCTGGCTGATGGATTTTATATTTTCCTGATAACTGCTCTTTGAAGCAATAACCGGAGAAATGGTTAATATAACATATACACAGTTTTGTGAACTTCATACTTATGCTTATTGTAAGTGTCAGGCTTAATTTTATAGCTTGAAAACATACCTTAATATATTCACCCCAGTGCTGCAGTAGTATTATTTGACCACCTTTAACCCGACTAAAGAGTTGATACATCAGAGTCAATTCTGCATCTCTGTTTTCATCAAGCATATTTTTCAAACCTGAGTTAAAAAATCAAAACAAAAACACAGAGCAGTAGTTTAACATTTAAAAACTTTAAAAAATTTACTACAATATTCAGTGTGTAATTATTGCAGGTGCATTTGGGCCTGTCGCAGCCACAATAATCTATATTGCAGTTGGCAGAGCAATTTACCCGAGTGTGTGGCGGCATGTACAACAGTTCCACCATACAGCGCCATTCAGTGTTTACCTTTTTGCAAAACAGCAGTTAAATGCTCGCCTAGAAGCTGTTTTTCCACACAAGCAATCAGTGGTTTACTGCAAAAGGAAACAGAGCATCAGTATCATAGTTTAATATGATGATGTTATATTGCATTAACAGATGTATTGAACATATGGTTACTTCATTATTTTCAGTATATGTTGTCTGATTTGTAGAACTCATCAGTTATCAGAATTGAATCACTTTTGTTTCCTTGTCCAGTGGCAACTCTTTCCACATTATCTGAATTAGAAAATGAAAGGACTATGGCAGATATTTGTGCTACCAGGCTGGTGTTGCTTTGGTTCCCAACGATTACCCACCCTCCAGCACAATGCATTCAGTAGTTGTGGAACAAATCCAGGGCAGCAACTTGTCTGCAAAGTTCTTTATTGGGATAATGAGTTACACAACATGTTTCGGGCCCACGCCCAGCACAAGTTTGTGCAACAGAATACTAGTTTCCCATTCAGTTAAACCTTAAGAGACACATAGCAGAGCAGGGCATTCGAATTATTGCCCCCCTCAGGGAGAACTGTGGAGATCACAACAGACTTATCTGCCAGCCCATGTTCCATTGTCCTAAATATGAATTATGGAACAGTTTTAAATGAAAACTAAGGGGCGGGTTTATTAACGTCTTTCATAAATTGCATAGAGGCTGTTTCCCAACTCAATCAGCCATTTATTTGATTATATTTTCTAACTTTTAAAATTTGCGGATTGGGTGCTATGGGTAATGCTTTGTGTTGGTAAATCAGTCCTAAAGACTTTTAGAGTAGGCCAACTGCTATTAGTTGGCCTAGTATTCTCGTATTCTATTAATATTCTCGTGGTATTGTGTGGGAAGAGGAGTAAAATGCTGTTTTCTGTTAAGGGTCATTACTTATTCATTAGAATGGGAGACAAACTAGTTATAAGCAGAGCTTATTTCATTCTCTCAAATAGATTGCTACGGTCATTGCCATTGGGTTCTTTGAGAGGAGCACAGCAATCAAAACACTGTACTAACCCACGTGACATTACTAAAAGTGAAGCAAACAAGAGTATTTCTGTATAATAAAATAGTGAAACAATTCTAACAAACTGAGGTGGAGGTTCTTAATTTTTAATCTCTGCAAATATATCTCTGTCCAGAGAAGAAAGAAACTCAATTAGACTAACAGGTAAATGATTACTAATTTATTTAAATAAGCTCATTTAAAGCCATACAAGCAGTGGACACAACTGACACACAGTAATTAAAGATTATGGTGGCTGAGAAAGTAAAATACAGCTTTCGTGTTTTCCAGGTTAACCAGAAAAAGCTTTTCTATGTGTCGGGTCCTTCCTGTTGGGTACTCCAACAATGCTTAGACAGGCATGTCTCTTTGCTAAAGTCCATTTATGTAGACATACAGCATTTAAAAAAATACCCTCATCCCAGGCAATTATGTATTTTGATTAATAGCCACCTTTAAAAATGGCACTGTTTTTGGAACTTCACAAAGATCCTCTACAATCCCTGCTTGTGTTAAAAATGAGTGGTAGGTGTGTTCTAACAGCAGTCTCTAAAAGCACAGCAGTATATGAATAGTAAATCACAGCTTTTGCCCTGGGAAAATATAAACCTTGATTCCCTGTCAGGTCTGCCTAACTGCTGGTTGGCCGCTGTCCTATAAAGAAAAGTGAAAACGCTACAGGCTCTCTTGCAAAGTGGAATGGCTGATGCTAGACACTTTCTTTATGTTTTAATAGGAGCATTAAGTGGTGGCAAGTATTTTTGGTTGGGCAGTTATTTTATATTCCCAACTGAAGTGCTATTACCTGTAAAAACCCACATACATACATCCCAATTACACTTCTGGCTTCTTTAGACAAGTCAAGAAGTTTCAGCAGTTGACAATAACTGAAATACTACTTACTGTGTCCCATGGTCCAAATATGTAATAACTCTGTCCACCTCTTCTTCTAAACGCCTGTTCACATGATGAAGATACTCAGGTACCTTAAAAAACATGCAAATTAACCACAAGGTATTTATGCCTTTACCTGGGAAGGCTGCAGCAAGTAGCTTCAGAGTACTACAGTATATAAGCAAACACCCAAAAACAACTAGGCTGCCATGCCAGCAGGAACAACTCCCACTTGTCCTCCCCATTTCACAAACCTCTCTTTCTTGCATCAGCCTTTGGCCTTCAGCAGCATACAAACAGTTTGTTTCCTCTAAAAATTTCGCCTCAAATGACTCTTTGTACACCTAAATTACAACAAACCAAAAAAAAAAAAAAAAAACTATATAAATAAAAACTTAAACAAATATGATTGTTTAGGTTGAATTTAGGGATGCACCGAACCCCAGAACCCTTCGTGAAAGATTCGGCCAAATACCAAACTGAATTTGCATATGCAAATTAGGTGTGAGAAGGGGAAACCATTTTTTACTTCCTTGTTTTGTGACAAAAAGTCACGTGATTTCCCTCCCCACCCCTAATTTGCAAATAAGAATTATGTTCCGCTGGGCAGAAGGATTTGGACAAAGCCGAATCCTGCTGAAAAAGTCAGAATCCCGAATCGAATCCCCAAACTGAATCCTGGATTCGGTGCATCCCTAGTTGGATTTACATTGCATGAGGGGAGAAATCTGCCTGCCTCTCCCCATTAATACAATACTGTCTAGCACGTGGTTCAAGGGTAAAAAAGTTTGGGGACCGCGTTCTAGAGGGTACAAACATTTTCTGGATAGCAGAAAAAAACCTGAGCAATTATTTATGCATTACACTTATGTTCATTGTATACGCTATATAAACGGATTAAGATAAACAGGATTCTGTAGAAAATGCTCTTTTGAAAACAAGGTGCTACTGACAAAAGTGAAAACAAAATATTTTTTTTTAACCAGAGAGCCAAGAGTGAACAGTGTTACCTGACTTATATCACAAATGTTTAACCAATATGTAGAACACATCATTTGAAAGGCTACAGCAATAAATACAAGGGGGAACCAAATCTGCCAGAGAACACACTCAAGAAATCCAATCTGCTAGTTGCACACCACTCTAATAACTGACAGGTAAGGTGATTTAGGGAAATATTAATTATTCCTTAAAATAACACATTATTTTATATCAGTCTGGTTTAGCCAAGTGGCTATTAATTTAGCTGTACAGGTATGGGACCTGTTATCTAAAATGCTTGGGATCTGGGTTTTTTCCAGAGGGATTTTTTCCATAATTTGAGTTTCCATGCCTTAAGTCTACTGATTTTGCCCACTATAAGGATTAATTATTTCTTAGCTGGGATAAAGTACAAGCTACTGGTTTATTATTACAGAGCAAAAGGAAATAATTTTTAAAATTCTGAATTATGATTAAAATAGCCATCCCTTAATGTGGAGCTTTCTGGATATCAGGCCCTATAACTGTATATGCAGTGGTTGTATTTATTTGAGCCGGCACAGAGGCAGAAAACTAGAGTATCCTCTACGTTAATG
The DNA here is from genome assembly GCF_017654675.1 of Xenopus laevis. Lineage (NCBI taxonomy): Eukaryota > Metazoa > Chordata > Amphibia > Anura > Pipidae > Xenopus > Xenopus laevis. The sequence goes on from NC_054373.1 coordinate 120,600,792, forward strand.
ACCCGACAATGCTTCTATATGAATGCAAAATCTGTTACTTCAGTGGAACAAATGAAAGTTGAAGAGCGTCAGGTTATTTGGATGTTGTAAACAAGTTGCAATTTACTATTTAATTGCCAAATCAGCTACAGTAGACTGGTATGGATAAAATATGAATATTTGTGCATTATGTTCTTGCTTAAGCTTACATATATCCAAAATCTCCAAGCACTGATGTAAAATTTCACATTAATACCCCCCCATTTAAAACAAAGTCGTTTATAGGAGAGCAGGGTCCTTGAAAAGACAAACCTTCAATAGTTCTGCTACAAATAGTACAAGCACTCTGTGATGCTTACCTGATACAAGCCACTTACTTGTAAGTCCGACAACATGCCCAATAAACTTCTCAGCAAGCTTCGATCTACAGCCTCCCCAGAGCGTTCTTGCTCAATGAGCTTCAGGATCCCATCAATCATTTTGTTCTGAACCATCCTATCACTGATAACATGGCTGCGAAACAGTTCTAATCCCATATCCCTAAACAAACATCAAATATGAAAATTAGACTGTCAAAATATTAACAGTTCTCTTCAACAGCAGCAGAATAAAATAATTCAAACAAATCTACATTATCTGTATAATCTGGCACAGCACCATACACTATAAGATGGTGTATATTATGCATTTCACCTATTTTCATACAAGTTTTATCAAATATTAGTTAACAAAAAAATGCTTAATTATCAGTGTATTGTGTATCGGTATGGTGTGGCTCTTTTGCTAGCTCTTAAGAAAAGCTCTAGTGAAACTTCCATGTATGTATTTCCAGTAACCCTATTTGTCTCCTCTCTAAGTCTTCATATCTGTATTAGCTATTAGTGAAAATTCTCTTCCTTTGGGATATGGTAAAGGTGATGAATGTGTGGTCTGACATCAGGGAGTGTAGTTAGAAATGACTTAAGATGTAGTCAGTTGTAAGTGGCAAAAATAAGAAATAATAGTAGTCAGAAAGGAGCCAGAAAAATATCCTAGGTTTGCTCACAGCCTGTGCAGAGAAATAAAGAATACTACATGCCAGTGTGAACTAACTAGGCCAATTGTATACAGTAGGCATTTTTTCTTCTGTAAATACTGTTTTACATGAGACTGGTATACACAAGTAATTTCAACATTCCTTAACTGGAATGTTTGTCAACAGATCAGACAGTCGGTACAGGATACTTCTAAACAACTTATGTAAAGATAAAACCCATTGACATCCGTTTGTCAATGAAGTCTGCTAGTGACATATATAAACTCACCATATTGATGGAAGCATGGAGTTTTGAAGGACATAAGTACGATCCAAAAATAAAAAAATACTTCTGATCATAATCTAAAGAGAAAGAGAGAACTTAGAATATGTAAAATTATACTAAAACATTTACAGCAATATTCATCTTTCCAGCTTACCCAGTGTTCTGTATTTTATTCAAGTCTGGAACTTAAGCAGTGGCGCAATGACAAATATATACAAATATAGTGAATAAAGTACCTCCTATTGTAAAATAAGGATATTATAAGTTACCGAAGAGTTCCATGACCATATAAAATCTTGAGGCTGAAGGCAGAGTGTTTTTATACAGGTCATGGAACACCGAGGTGACGTCTAACATCCTCAACAGTCATAAGCAGCTGCACTCTGATCCGTTGTGTGTGCTGGGTCAAATCTTTACATAAAACTTCACATAGACCCGCACTCCAATATTCAGTGATTCAAGTTATCTTTATTGCATACATCTGTGTACCCAACGTTTCGGGCCACCTTAGGGCCTTTATCAAGGATAGATAAATGCAGTGACTTTAGTGTATTTATACCCAACACCTCCCCAAGAATTGTTTGCCACCAAATATGACAGTTCAACATAATTGTCCATTGCAACACAACTTTGAAAAAAATATACTTTCTCATCACATGGTGTCAATGATGTGCAGTGAAAAAAGCGTCTGTTAAACTCTTTACCCAAATCACGGCTGTGCATTGACAATGACACTAAAAACGGGCCCACTGAAACTATGGGTAAAAAAAGTCCTAAATAGAACGTATCCTTGGAAACTAGTGAATGATACCAAAAATCGGGCCCTAAAAATAGATAGTAAAGCTACATTATGCTACAAAGCAACAACACTTATAAAAGGGATAGGAGTGTCACTAATGATTTGTATTATGTAAGCCAATACGGAGTAAAAAACAAGTCACACATGCCAAAGTGTATGGAAGCACTGGACAATAGTTTCCAGTGATGATAACTTAACTAAGAAATTACCAATTAAGCCGAATTTCAGCTACAGGAGAGGGAGAATTTGAAGGAGAATCTGAGTCAGTAAAAAGAACATTTTTAAACCAAAAGCCCTGATGTTTACAAATGCAGTGGATGTGTTATGTGCAGCAGCGTTATTGTGGGAAATAGCTTCACCCATCCACAATCAGGAAAGAAATATGCTACCAAACATAGACTGACTTGCACCACAACCATTGTGGTTTACATCATAAAATGTCCGTACGGTTTAATATACTGTGCCAAGACTATCGGACAATTAAATGAACGCAAAGGAATGCATAGCTCTATTATTAGGGCAGCACTCAACCCTGACAGAGCTGAAAAAGAAATGAACAAAAAACAAGATCTATCACAACAATTGGTAGCCAAACACTGTGCAGAGGCCAAGCATCATTCAGATGCATGCCCACTGATTAATTGGATCACGAGGGTGGCGGATACACAAGCTGGATTGTGTTGTCTAAATGGTCAACTAGTACGAAGTTGTTTTTTAAACTAAAAAGTTTCTCATGTTGTTGACATACAAATAAGACATTAATTATGAAAACAGAAGCATGTGTAAATCAATGAGAAACAAGGTTACAGACTAGTTTGTTGTTAAAATTACTTTTATTACATATTTTATTTCATATTTGGCGCCAAAAATGTATTGGGAAGGTGTTGGGTAAAAATACACTAAAGTCACTGCATTTATCTATCCATGATAAAGGCCCTAAGGTAGGCCGAAATGTTGCATTCACAGATGTATGCAGTAAAGATAACGAATCACTGAATTTATTATATACACTGTATGTATATAAATAACTTATATATAATCTATCATCATCATCATTTATTTATATAGCGCTGTCAAGATACACAGTGCTTTATAATATATAAAAGGTAATACATGTATAAACACAAACATGTTAAATGGAACTGTTTTAGCTAGAATGAATACATTGAATCTTGTATAAGGCTATAACTTATATAACTTATATCAACAATATCAACAAAACTACATGTAACATCCATAAAATTCAATATACAAACATAAGCAGTTTTCTGTAGTCTGGTTAAAAAAAAGGGCAGTAGGAACGATACATATGCATGGCATCCATGTGCTCTGCCTGCAGCTGATGAATTAAATACTAGAGAGAATTGCAAAGCATGTTGTCACTTTGAGTAAAAAAGGGTTGGTTGGGAAACTAAACTTAGAAACCACTTATATTTATTTTACTTTGAAAAATAAGTTTTGGATGCATATTGCAATGTTATTACCCCAAAACCCACAGCATGTGCGTTTATAATGGGTCCAAGACATCAAAAATTGAAAAAAAAACACAAGCAAAAAATCAATCACATTCAAATACACATTTGCATTTGAATGCATTGTTTAAATGTGTGATTTGCCTTTGTTTCTTATTCTGCTACATTAATACCCAGCTCTTTCTATTCACTGTATACATCTTTTTGACAGCTAATTTTACATTTAAACATGCACACTTTTTAAGCAATGTTTTTAATCAGTACCCACACTAACTTAACCCTTACTTACGAAATTTCATAGAACATCAAAGCAAACAGAAATACGGTGGCATACTTACCATTTGTCTGCAGTGATCCTTCCAACATCTGTTAACCTTTTTTAAAAATAAAAAGCTGTCTAGAGATTCTGTGCACATATATTATGAGTTAAGGGTTCTGGAATAAACATTATTTTCAAATGTCAACACATTCCATTCATGCATTAAATGTAAGGTTTTGTATATATATTTTGATATGTATGCTTCCATTTTATTTAGTATATGTAAGGTTACATAAATCACAATTTAAAGTATGCCTTTAGTTTTGTTTACTATTTTAAGCTTAGGAAATTAAAATGTTTGTACCTATGCATGTAGTATAAAACTGGTCACACTCTACATATATTATTGTATAATAAAAGGTGTCAGGAATTCACCCACCTGGTTTTACACTACTGAGGATCCTGAATGTTTGCAGCAGCAGCCTGGTTCTGTTCTTACAAGCACTAGTGTGGTTTGGTTTAACAAACTTTTAATGATATATGTACAGTATATGTAGCTTTGTCTGTCCACAGTTAAACATATTACATAATACACTTTATACATATTTAAATATAGTTAAACATATCCCTAAAGAAAAACGAAGCCATTTACTTAGACGGGCCCTGCAATGATGCTGGAATTCTGGAGGTAAATATTTCACTTTTTCCAGAATATATTCTACAATCTACACCAGGTAAGACGTAATTTAGCTTAGCATTTTGATTCCTCCAAAGTAGAACAAAATAATAATAAAAAAGGTCAAATTCAGTGTAGCTCCAAATCTTTAAGAAAAGGATATTCCCTGAACTGATGTATTTGAGCTTTCATGTGTTCTTCACATACTTGACGAAGTTGTTTGTAAAGGGTATGAGAAACTTTATAGGAGCATAAATTTTCTACAGCCTAAAAAACAAGTAAACAGAGTTAATATTTCTTTTGATAGGATGAACCAAATGACCAAGAAGACACACACTGACCACAAGACACAGCAAGACTGCAGAGAGCAATCATTCACTGCCTAATGTCTCCCTTGTATTAATTGCAGTGATAATTTCTTAAATAAGGGTTTGTGCTCCCTCATGCACCTTGACATAGATTTTTAAATTAGCCTAAATTAAATATAGTCTACCAGTTTTGCAGATGTATCCCAAGTTTCTTAAATAACAAAATGACATTGGGAAGATGGTCACATTTAAAGGACCAGTAACATCAAAAAAATTTTTTTGAAAATTGGTTAGTAAACAACGAAAAATAAACATCAAGGCAAATTAAACTTTTAAACAGCAAAGCCTTTATTAAGAAATAACTTACCAAAACTCCACTTCCTGTCCTCTGCAAAAAAGGCGAATGGGCGACCATCCATCCTGCAGAGCTCGATTTCTCCTCCTGGCTATTCTAGTGACAGTCTGCAGCGCTTCACCTATTCCCAGCAGCAGCAGGTACTGGAAGAGCTGGATCAGTGGGGTGCGCATGCCACCTGCTCCGGGAGTTGTAGTGCCCCCGTCCGATGCTGGAAAACCCAAGACGAAGATCAACCCCCCTAAAAGCGATGAGACCGCCAATGCTAAACTACAGGACTGTTCTTTCCCCAGATCTGACACAAGCTCACAGCCATTATAAACAGGCCACAAATCCCGCGAGCTACAACATACCTCCAGTCGGCAGTCACGATTTCCCTCCCTGATCAGAGACAGTGGATGTATAACCCGTGCGCTGAGATCACCACTCCTACAGCAAAGCTCCACCTGCTCCGGGAGTTGTAGTGCCCCAGTCTACTTCTCAGTCCATGTCTCCTGCCCAAGATAAGAGTCCGGACAGCAGCAGCAGCATGTCCAACACATTGGACAGCAACACACTGGCTCAGCAAGGCAACTCCATGGATCGCGTGCGTGGCTCTTCCGCCTTCTCCTGCAGCAGCAGGCAGCTTCCAGACTCACAGACAGTATGCTGTGGGGCTGCCGCTGGACATGCTGCTGTCCGGACTCTGGGAGCTAGCAAGCGCGATTTTCAAATGTGTCAGCTGCGAGGAAGCGCTGTGGTTTCCGGAGGGTCTCGCTTTGCTGTAGGAGCGGTGATCTCAGCGCACGGGTTATACATCCACTGTCTCTGATCGGGGAGGGAAATCGTGACTGCCGACTGGAGGTATGTTGTAGCTCGCGGGATTTGTGGCCTGTTTATAATGGCTGTGAGCTTGTGTCAGATCTGGGGAAAGAACAGTCCTGTAGTTTAGCATTGGCGGTCTCATCGCTTTTAGGGGGGTTGATATTCGTCTTGGGTTTTCCAGCATCAGAGGGGGCACTACAACTCCCGGAGCAGGTGGCATGTGCACCCCACTGATCCAGCTCTTCCAGTACCTGCTGCTGCTGGGAATAGGTGAAGCGCTGCAGACTGTCACTAGAATAGCCAGGAGGAGAAATCGAGCTCTGCAGGATGGATGGTCGCCCATTCGCCTTTTTTGCAGAGGACAGGAAGTGGAGTTTTGGTAAGTTATTTCTTAATAAAGGCTTTACTGTTTAAAAGTTTAATTTGCCTTGATGTTTATTTTTCGTTGTTTACTAACCAATTTTCAAAAAAATTTTTTTGATGTTACTGGTCCTTTAAAAGGACCAATATACCCTCTTTTTTGACTTGAAAATAAACAGGGCTTGTGTTGTAATCTGATTATCTACCTTGCAAGTAGTAACTTCAATCTCCATATTTAGTTCAAGAATAACACTTTTTTTTCCGATTAAACCAATAAGGAAAAAGTGTGTTGGTTAAAAGCTCTATTCATTGAACTTATGTTGAACAAGGTAGCATATACTGCCTCAACTGTGCCAAAAACACACCCATTAAAAAAAAAAAAAAAAAAGAATACCCATGTTTCAAGGGGTTATTTACAAAAATCAATTTATCTCATTAAATAAAAAAAATCTCAACCAAACTCCCATCCCAGATTTGCCTTATTTAATAATAATGCATCAGCAAAAAAACAGATAAAATCGATAAAACCTGAATCTTTCAATTTTTTCTGACTTTGCCCCAGGAATTGCTTGATTTTTTGGGGGTTTTGCATGAAAACCCTGAAAATATTGGATTATCGGGGTAAACTCAGCAAATTGGCATAGGGGCATTTCCCATTGACTTATAAAGGACCTCGACTGAGATGGTGGATTTTCAGATTCGGGCTTTTTGCAACATCTCTAAAAATGTATTTATTTTTTTCCCACTAAAAATTAGAGTCTTTGCCCCAAAAGGCCCGACCAGATAAATGCGTGATTTAGTAAATAACCCCCTTAATGTGGTGAGAGAAGTTTGTGGTCTTCTTTGCCTCACATATAAAGCACACCCTCTGATCCCATGGTAATTCATTTTTAGCTTTTAGACACAAAAACCACACAGCAATCCCCAGTACTTTATACTGGCACAGGGTTAACTTAAACCCTCCTGCATTTATATTCGTACAACTTTAATGTGAACCCCTTCATCAACACTTGTACTACCAGTGAATGACGTGACATGCTTTTTCCTATAAGTCATAGACTGTTATTATACAATGAATCCCTAAGCCCTGTCAGGCAGGATTTGTGGAAAGGCCACCTAGGCCCGGGCCTAGGGCGGCAGGATTTTAGGAGGTGGCATGCTGCCCAACCACACCCACATTGGTTCAAAAACACTGGGGATGCGCTGGAGATACAATCATTTTTTTAAAATTTCCCGTGCGCCAATCCCGATTGCTCCAGTCCAGATGATAAAAATTTGCACGAATAAACGGGAGGGGACAGGGGTGATGAACTAGGGGCGCCCACTATGTAAATCCGGCCCTGAGCCCTGTACCAACTCTTCACTTTTGAGATTTGGTACAAAGGAATATTGTCCAGCTACTAAATGTGTATAACCTGTATAGTTTCTCTAAAATTTAAAATCTAAATTTTAATGATCTTTCCTTTTTCAGATTCATATTTGTCTAACTAACTGTCTAGTCTTCTTATCTTATCCTTTACTTTGGGATGAAATTTATGCAATATACTTCTATTGGGCCTTCGTTTCTATTGAGCTCTTAACTCATTGTTAAAGACTATGGGTGATGTAATGTATTTGTCCAAGGGGAGACCTACAGCCTATGAGTAAGTGCCCATTCAGGCACGAAATGCGTTAGGCTTATACATGTCCTAATTCAGTCTTTCATTTATCAAGACTTGAGCTACTGCTTTACTAGAAAATGGTCATCACCCCACTTCAATTTCTGCATATTGAAAATATTGATTGGCAACCCTTGGACTGGGGGTTGTCCTGGTGAGGGACCATTTTATAACTTATCATTTTTTATTTTTCACCCCAGACTATTAATAAAATTTTGTTTGAAGAACAGAGCCACACACCATTGCTTGCATGTTTACTTGTACTACAAGTGCCTAGATACTTGATACCCAATTACACAGGTATGGCAGCAACATTCAGCACCAATATTGGTATAACAATTAATTCTAGTGTTTATGCAGCCACATCCATAAACTAGAGAACAAAATTTAATTTCAAGCACCTATTTATACTGACCACATAAAGGGGGTTATTTATCAAAGGTCGGGTTTTAGAGGTTTGTAAACTTTTTTTAGACCTCAAATGAACTCACAACTCAAATGGTTTCTAATTTAAGAAAAAACTCGAATGTAAAAAACTTGAATCAGTGTAGCTGGGATAAAGTCAAATACTCTAATTTCTCGAGTTTTCCCCTTAAAAAAAAACCTTGAATTTCTCGAACATGATACAAATGGTTTAAGAGCCCTCTGCCTTTTACTTCTATGGGTTTGACAGGTTTCCAGCTTCGGGGTATGATTAATCTCAAAAAAATTCTAGTTTTAGTTTTAACTAAAAAAATTGCCTCAAAACTTGATTTTTTCACAGGTGCTTAAGGAGTAATCAAACCTGCCCAATCGTCATCTACCCAATATTGGTCAGGTGAGCCAGTTGAAGGGACCCATACTTTTGCCACATAAACTGCCAAATTGGACAGAATGGCCCAGTTTAAAGGAGAAGGAAAACTAGTCGGCGCAAAAACCCTCCCCCCCTCCCGTGTGTTGCTCACCTTCCCTCCTCCCCCCTGGCTTACCCGTCCCGCTGGGCAAATGCCCCTAACTTGTTACTTACCCTTCTGCGCAGGTCCAGTCTACGGAGTTCACGCCATCTTCTTCCAAGCGATCTTCTTCCTGCTTTGACCGGCGCATGCGCAGTAGGAGCATTTCACCGGTATGGATCTACTGCGCATGCGCCAAAAGTCACGAAGTGAAATCGGAAAACTTTGTGACTTTTGGCGCATGCGCAGTAGATCCGTACCGGCGAAATGCTCCTACTGTGCATGAGCCAAAATGCTGTTCAAAGCAGGAAGAAGATCGCGTGGAAGAAGATCGTGCCTGTGAACTGGACCTGCGCAGAAGGGTAAGTAACAAGTTAGGGGCATTTGCCCAGCGGGACGGGTAGGCCAGGGGGGAGGAGGGAGGGCAACACACGGGAGGGGGGGAGGGTTTTTGCGCCGACTAGGTTTCCTTCTCCTTTAAATCTGGCTGTGTATTGCCACCTTAATAGAGGCCACCACTAGTGCATGTTGTTATTTACATTTGCATGTTGTTATATACCAGAACAAAAGTTTACCCATGAGCTGGGTATATTTGGGTTGCCAGGTCAATAAACTGTGCAGCATAGAGAGGAGGGTGGGTGGCTGGTGAAGACTTCACTAAAATAGCAAAAGACAGTCATACCTGGTATAACTCTTCCAGGTTGTATTTTATAGATGTGCTGCTTTCTATGGCATTCACTGCCTCCTGGAGTTTTTGCCATGTGTCCTGAGTATAGCTGTCAGGCAGTTTTGGTTTATCTGTAATTTCAGATGTTAGAATCAGAGCAGCCATGCAGACAACACATTACTAAACATTTATTTGCATTTCTTAAAGTTCAGTGAAGTAGAGCACATGAAATTTAACACATCCAAAGAATTAACTACATGTGATCCACAGTGCTCCACTGTGCAGTTCTAACAGGTTTATTATTATTTTAAATCACCTTAAAAGTTGAATCTCAGGGGTGACAACAGATGATAATCACTTGAACAATTTTAAAAGAAAACAAATCTTAATATAAAATAGGTCCCTGCCTTTTCCTTTGACAATTACGAGATCACGAGACAATTATCAATCCTTGTTTTAAAAATGCACTTTAATAAAAGAATGCATAATTAACTTTACTGCCCATCAGTTTACATTAATTGAGCATTCTATATAAAACTTAATAAACTAGGACTGAACCGACATAGCATGTTTGAGGTTGAAAATACAGGAAAAAAAACTTACCTTTAAAATTTTTAATAATTAATTTTTTGGAAGCTGTGGGCTTAGAGGTCAAGGCTGAGGACTTTGTGAGACCATTGGTATGTCCAGCAAGTGTTGAAAAGTTTGTTTTTTTGTGAGTTTCCTGTGCCATTGTGGAACATTGGTGAGCAACTCAAGGATTAAACAACATGGAAAAATTAGATAACAACAAAGGTTCCAAGAATGAGCATCAGCAGAGCTCTTTCTCCATCTGTTCACTGGAAATCTAGGTTTCACAAAATGCAGAGACAGAAAAGCATTTCAGTGTTTATTTAAAACTTTAACAAGATATGGTTATCAATAAAAATTATAATGAAATTACAACACCTATTTCAGCCATATTTTCAAATGCATTATTGGTCTAGATAGAAGGGTAATTCTCCCAGACAATTTGTAACTAGGTTATCAATACTATAGCAACTTCCAAAAAGTGGGATTAGCCAGGAATACCTAATTGACTATGAATGACCATTCCAAATATATTGACATTTCAATTGACTCAAAACACTGGTACCTGAGAGGGACTGTATCTTGTCTATTATTTTTGTACATATGTACTTGACATTTTTGGCGAATGTTTGGCAAGAGTATAGTTTAAATATTTAAAAATAAGTTCACTGCAAAGTATGCTCTGCCTCAGCTAAGCTTCTTGTCTATTCTGCTCTCATAAAATAATCACAGACTACTCTAGGCAGCAGAGTTGTAAAAATAAATATAAAAAGGTAACCGACCCTGCAATGTGCTTTGTGAGACATCTGCTCTGATCCTGAGTGTATATCTACAGACCCTGCCATAAAGAAAGATGGTCCTGCATGAAAGGAAATGAGACAGTCAGAACTAAGAAATAAAACCCTATGCAAATAAAAGTGACTATAAAAATATAAAGTAATTCTCATTCTCTCATAATATAACACATTATATGACAGTGTTTCTTTAAATAAACCTTTAATAAGCAGGGTTTAGCTTTCATTAATTTACTGGGGCAATATAAACAATGGTCTTTACCTAATATAGCTAACTATTCCTTATTTGGGGGTGCAAATTGTTAAATCCATGTTCTTGGTTAAAGGGGTAGTCCACCTTTAAGTGTAGTTTTTGCATAGACTGTACTATTCTTAGCATGTTTTCAATTATTCTTATTTATGTTTTAATTATTTTCTTTCTACTTTCATATAGCATCAAATTATGCAGCACACATATCAATGTTTGAATTTCAGTTTTTACCTCAATTTTAGTTTTTTTGTGGTAAAATTAACACACTCCAATTAGATTTACAGAATTGAGTTAATGTAGAAGTCAATGGAAGTTGTACTATGCCAAATGTGAGCAATATTTCAATTGGAGTGTTTTGGGTTTTTTTGTAGTTGTTTAAACTTGCTCTGTTTGAGTCTCTTTCACGTTTTTAGTTAATCTAGTTTTCGAGATTCAAGTTATTTTCATAATTAAGCTCACATTAGAGTTTGGTGTGTTTTCCAGTCTTTTTTTTTTTTTCTTAAAAGAAAAACTCACAAATCGAATTTTGCTAAAAAGGCATCTAAAAGAGAAATTAAATGTGAACCACCCCTTCAAAAGTTAGTCTTTTTTTTTTTTTTTAAACAAAATATTCTGAAAGTAAATCATACAAATTCTAGATAAAATGTGTATGGGTACAGCTGCAAAGTGTGAGGACAAATTAACCAAAAAAGTCAAACAATCTTCACATTTCGTTATGATAAATGTAAGAATCTATAGTGGATAATTTCAAGTGTTATTTATTGCAATTTGTCCATGAAACCGATGGAACATACAGCCTCAGCTGCTGAAAACAATGTTGAACTTGTTTATACAGAGCCAAAATTGAATATATACCTAAGCACATGACTCCAATCTTTATATGAATTAAAAGTAATGGCACATTGTAAGATTTGTCACCATGGTTAAATCTGCGATTCCGCGGATGACACATTTCCCAAAAAAGATTTGCCATTAATTGTAAAGCTATTATTCAAGTCATTTTCTGGAGATTGGTCATCTGCAGTAGAACAAATTGAAGAGCGGGCAATAAATCTTACCAAGTGCCATTACCCTATGGCAGCTGTCTATGGTTGACTAGGGTGTAATGTAATACATGTCACGTTTTGCTGTAGGTCTAGCCACCAACAGCAACCAGTGAGCAAGTAGCTAGCAGCTGATCCCTTTTCAAAAGCTACATGATATTGGTTGCTATGGGTTACTAGACCTGGTGCAAACAATGCAATGTTTACTCCATGATCTACGGACACAGTCTCCTGTCAGCGCACCTGTCATAAAACACCTATAACTTCAAGACCTGACACTATACTTAACAGGCTTTCCATATTCTCTCCATTGTATATACGCTTCTCCCCAGCTGAGCAATGTTAGAGCATCTTAAGCAGTTCAAGCCTTTTTTCCCCAAGTGCCTCTTAAAGTATATGGACTCAGGGCACATCATTGCATTTGTACAATGCCTCGAAGTATGTGTTGCTGAATGTAACACCAACAAATGAAATTGCATTAAAGTAATAAAACATATAATGTACTGATTGCGCTGCACTCATACAACGGATGTGTTTGCTGTACAAACTCTACAACAATTTCTATAAACAAGCTGATGTGTAGCCAAGGCAGCAGCCACTCAAAGCTGAAAAAGGAGAAAATGCACAGGATACTCAACAGATAAGCGCTCTAGTATGCAATGGGATTCTATAGAACTTATCTGTGATGTATTGTGTAGCCTGTGCTTGAATGGCTGCCCCATAGCTGAAGAGCAGCTGGTTTATATAAACTATAATAGTTTTTCTGTAGCAAACACACCAGTTTTACCAGTGCAGGGCAACAGTGTATTACATTGTCATTCTTTTAAAACACTTTTATATTTAGGTGTTAATGTTCCTTTAAAGCATGTTTGACACAGAATTTTACCAACATCTACAGGTCACCTGTAGTGACCTGTAGTGACAATGCTAATAATTACAAGATTTAACATTTACATGACGTTTGTTTTTAATTTTCACCTAGAAGTTAAAGCATGTCCTATCTCAACTGCTGTTCAGTGGCATCCAGGTGTCAAATTGCCCCATCCAGTGCTTATAGAACTGAATGTACAGACACTGCTGCCAAAAAGTTCAAGTGAGAGTAATGACAAGTAGGGCATTTTGGCCACTGCTCCCCTCTGAATTAGAACTGTGGCAATCAAAATACCAATCTCTACCTATCACTGCTCTTAATCTCAGGCAATAACAAACACCCTGTTTGATAAACAGCAAGCAGTGACAGCCACTGTCCATCAACCAGCCTGCTTATTACATACGATTAGGAGTGATTACAGATTGAGGGGGGGCTTTTTCCCACTATGTCCCTAAGTGATACAGCCCTAAAAGAGTTCTCTAGCCAAAAGAACATATAATGGCATAATGAAGGACAATGCAAGCTTAACAAACTCTCAAAAATACAGACATTCATGTTTTCAATGGATTTACTATCATTTATACATGTTATTTCTATCTGTCTGGCTGTTTATAGTCTCTGCACTTCTGGTTTAGACTGTGTAAAGAATTTATCAGCTAACAAACTTTGAAAACGGACCTGCTACATTTGCTCAAGAGCCCAAACCAGAGAACAACAATGGTCACACATATACTGCATTAAATAACACATATATTTAAAGCGACTTAGAACGATAATGTGTATTGGAAAGTTGCTTAAATAGACATTATGGAAAAAACAATACAAATTATGTGAGTTGATTTCTTTTAAACTGAGGGATCTCCTAAGAGAAGGCATTAGGTTCACTCAGTGAGCTAACCTAGCCCCCAACTTCAGTGGCAAATACTGCTGTCAAGCCCTTAAAGGGATTTACACTTTGAGGCTTTACAGAAGCTCTTAAATGTCAGTGATCAATTCAAAGGGAACAAAGGTGCTGCCAGTAGCATGGCTAGCGCTTATACAGTTCATATATAATAACATCACACACTAATGATTGGGGCGGCCGCCTAGGGCCCATAGATATAGGGGGGGAGGGGGGCAAGGCCGCCCAATCACTCACAATCACAATAGCTGCTAGTCAGGTCCCATAACAAGTGCCCCAAGACTCTTTAGATGCCGCGGATTTTCTTTGCGGCAATGACTTACAAACAAACGCTCGACTTCCGGAAAAGGAGCAGTTTACAGGTGATCCCGAAGTCTTAATAAAAACATATTGAGTAAAAATGTGACATCACAGCCATGTGACCAAGATGTGGGCAAGAGAACATGATGTCACAAGGGGGCGTGTTTTTCCGATCAAAGTAACAACCGGGGAGAAAGAGTGGAGAGCGGCAGATAAATATAAACGTGCACGTTTGAGTGGAATTCATGTGTCATTCCTTGGATTGGCTGGAACTATCGCCGAACTTTTCAATCGGCACTGTCATTTTTTTCGTATTTTTACCACAGTGAAAAAATAATTTGTGTACAGTCACTACTTCCGGGTCACAGGGCTGGTTTCCGGGAGAATTAAGCGACACTAATTTAGCTCTTTCAGAAGCAGGACTAGGTAGGAAAATTAAATTTAGGGGTTTTAACTTGCTTTGTTGTTATAATACGATCTTTTTATTTTTAGTGCAACTACATGGCTCCATCTCTAGGCATTTTGTATTGCACGCCTTAATGGAAACTCACGTGTTCCTTAGTTAATGTTTAAGTTTTTTTTTTCGTGTAATTGTTTAGGCTTAATGGTATGGGGGATTTTTTGTCAGGCACGCAATAGCACCTGCTTTTACCACCCCATTCACTGACCTGTTTTGATCACAGTTTGAAAAAACGTCTTTACAGTAATAAAGGGGATGGCCACTTCAAAAATCATTTTACACAGTGAAAGAAAATGTAATTCTACACAACTTTTCTATTCTCTGCACTCACTCCTGCTTTAAACTCTCAAATAATATAGAAGAATGTCAGCCAGTCAGCTTCTTCTTTATTGTATTATGGAGTCGAAATGAACACAGCAGATGATCTAAAAAGCAAGAGATATAATACTGCTTTTAGTAGAAATTAAATGTACAAATAACTTTAAAACCATTAACATCTTGTAGAATTAAATTTCCTTTCATTGAAAAAGGTGTGTGTGGACAGCCCCTGCTTATTACACAATGACTAGTGAAACAGATGCCAGCTGATTAAAGGGGACCAGTCACCCCAAAAAAGTATCGCAAATCCTATTTTATCATGTTAGTCAAACAAAATGAACTTTAATTACACTATATAAATTATTTGAATCTTGTTGCCATCAATCAGGAACCATTTTGTGGACACTGTTATTAAGGCAAACCTTGCATCAGCTCAGAATCTTGTTTGTGCACCAGAATAGGAGACCCGATGTCCATCCCAAAGCACTGGCTACACAAATAAATGGTTAAAAGAACTGGGAGAATGTGGGGAGAGCAGTGACATCTAGGAAGGGCTGAATGGAAAGTAAAAGTAATTGCTTGCCCAACCTCTACGCCTAGGGCATAAAGGAATGGGGTGGCAATATCTGATTGACAGCTGAGATTTTGAAAGTAGTTTATAACAGCTATGAATGCTTAAATAAAAAAAAAGTGTTCATTAGACAAACTTCTGGTTTACTCCCTTTTTATTATGGAAAGTGTTATGTAATGGTGGTCGTGGTCCAATTTTCTTTACCTCTTGTAGTGGTTATATCAGTCATATTTTTCTATGTAGTCTGTATATTTATTGTATACACCATTTATTGTACAGTGCTGCGGATTATTTTTCATTTCATGTTTTAAGTTATTTAAGTTGTTATGGGTGGCCACTCATTAAAATATGACCATTATTGTCACTAATTAAAAATGCTAAATAACTTAAAACACTAGTCAGCGGAAAATTCAACATTGGGAATGGTGTCAAGGTCTTTTTACTAGGGGGTGCCAAAAGTTAGGCACCCCGAAGTGATCACATTTACTTACCCGACACCCAGGGCCAGTGCAACTATCAGGAGAAAATTGCACCGGCCCGGTATTCTTCCAGCGGGAACCACTGAGTG
Source organism: Xenopus laevis (assembly GCF_017654675.1). NCBI lineage: Eukaryota > Metazoa > Chordata > Amphibia > Anura > Pipidae > Xenopus > Xenopus laevis. Next base: position 120,617,008 of record NC_054373.1, read on the forward strand.
ATAGTTTTCCTGCTTCTTTTTTTTCCCCTGGGGCAGACGCTTGCACAGTAGAACGAAATAGCTGATTTGAATTAGAGACTGGAATATTAATAGGAGAGGGCCTGAATAGAAAGATGAGTAATAAAAAGTAGCAATAACAATAAATGTGTAGCCTTACAGAACATCAGTTTTTGACCCTCATTTCAAAGTTGGAAAGAGTCAGAAGAAGACAAATAATTCAAAAATGATAAAATATAAATAGTTTACTACTAACACTGTATGAAAATAGCTGTTTCAAGTCTAATTTTTTTAGATCTTGTGGAACTTTAGAATAACATTGTAACTTTTTATTCTTATTTCAGATAAACTGAACACTGACTAACCAGAAGAGTCTGTGAAATCCTTATGTAACAGCATTAAGGACCAAAAAGACTGGAGCAGGGAATATGGCACATATTACCATAAATCAGTATCTGCAACAGGTATGGTTTCTTCAATTATTAAAAAAGTAAATCCAAAAAATTATTTAATGCCAAGAGATTCCTCTGCAAATTGCTCATTTGGATACATTTGCCCTTATACAAAAAAGTATTTTATGTAAGAGGCAGCTGATCCTGGTCTAACTTGCGAGATAAGCATGATCCTGAGAGTCTAGCTACAATTTCTCCTAAAGTTATATTACAAAACATACAAAATATGAAGCATCTTTTCTCATTTAAGGCAATCTGATGACTGAATCTTATAAAATCTTCATTTGTTTTCTAGGTTCAGGAAGCTATTGACACTAAACATGGCTTTAACTGTGCAGAGCTAGTTTCATTCAGGCATCCTCATGTTGCAAATGCACGACTACAGGTAGGAAAGCCTTTATTTTTTTACTGCAATAATAACCTAAAGTACACCGTTTTATTGCTAGAAGTTTAAGATATATTCCCACACCTGCTGGCTCATACCTTTTTGATTGTAAGCACTTATTAGAAATGTCCTCTTTACCTCTGTTAGTGATCAACGTCACAAGAATAGTTTAGTGTACAAATAAGTAGGCTGTGCAAATAAAACATGTTTTCAGTATAGTTAGTTAGTCAAACATGTAATGTATATCCCTTTGTATTACAACATTTATATTACATGTCCCCCCCCCCCATAAAATGCAGACTAACCGGTTAGAGAGATACTAAGGTGGAATTTGTGTTATGACTATAGATTACATTTTTGTTGACTAGTTAGCTATGTTGAAAACATTTTGTTATGGAACAGTTCTTTTAAATTGACAGCAGAAAATATAGCATACCAATATAATTAAAACAATGGCAAGTACTCAGCAATAAGTCATTCAATAGTCTAAACAATATAGTATCCAGTTTCAGAGTGTATATTATAGATAGATTAAATAAGATAGAGCGAAAATCTGTGGGTAGATTTTAAACATGAAGAAGATCATCTCAGAATTAGAATTGCAGTGCATGGAAGATTGGGTAGGATGCTGGGCTGCAGTATAGAAGTCTTTGTATCTCTGATTAGATTTGAACAGCCAAACACTATGCCAGACATATCAAGATATTTTCACACAATTAGCACACAATAGATCTTTTTTTAGGAGAAGGCAAGTGTAATCCCTGAGGGGGTAGCATAAGTTGGGCACCCCCCATTAATTGTATTTACTTACCTAATACCCTGGGCTGTTGCTTCAGTTGTCTCAGCAAGCACCACTGAGCAATTATCTTCTACTTTGTCTTTCTTTGCTACTCTGGAGCGTATGCATGCACAGCAATCGAAGAAGCAGGAAGTGGATTGCTCCGTTGTGCTCGTTTATGAACATCAGCAGTCTTATAGCTCTGCTTATTTTTATTTATGCTTGTGTGTGTTAGTTGTCTTCTCCAGAGGAAAAGTGTCAGCAGGTACTGGAGCCACCTTATGATGAAATGTTTGCAGCACACTTACGGTAAGAATGTGTGGGATATATGTCATATGTGATGATCTGCATATGCTTTTTAGCTTAAAGGGATTCTGTCATGATTTTTATGGTGTCGTTTTTATTTCTAAATTACACTTTTTTACGGAGGAAATAATTTACTCTGTCATGTAACATTTCATTTCTAACCCAACAAGTGTATATATTTTTAGTTGTAATATTGGTGTCTAGGCAGCCATCTTGTTTTGCCTGGTCATGTGCTTTCAGAAAGAGCCAGTGCTGCATTGTGGAACTGCTTTCTGACAGGCTATTGTTTCTTCTACTCAATGTAATTGAAGGAGTCGCAGTGGGATTTAGATTTTTACTATTAAAAGTGCAGTTCTTATTTCTCTGTCGTCTCAGGGGGACACAGGGAACAGCTGGGGTTAAGCTCCACCCTCCGGAGGCAGGACACTTGTATGAGTAATCAAAAGGGGCGTGACCTAGGGACTGGCTTAACCCATATGCTACGCCAACCTAATCAGTTTTTAAGTGTCCTGCTAGGAGGCTGGACATTTCCTCTTCAGGAAGAAAAGAAGATTTTACAGCCAGTTCAGGCTGGCAACAAGGGGTCTCCCAGGAACAGGGTTACCTATTTCCGTAGGAGAGACCTCCTTCGTGGGAATACATACCGGGGTCTTATCCTAGCCTTCCTGGCTATATCGACCACCCATACATTCCTGCTCCTGATAAGGAGTCAGAAGGTTTGGCCGGTATGTGTGTGTGTGAGGTGATGTTGACTCTCCCTATACTATATTAAGCGCTGTTTGTTGGGGCTTGTCTGCTGTTTTCCATCGCCCTTCTCCCCCTCTGTACCTCTGCATCTGGCTTCCTTTACAGGCCGGGGGAGGTGGCAGAGAGGTGTGGGAGCAGTAGGGAGTAATCTCCCTCCTCTGTCCGGCCAGTCGTTTGTGCGCACTGAGCGCTACACGCAGAGTGCGTTCCAGGCGCCATTTTGGTTTGCTTCGCGCGCATAGGTGGAACGCATCGCTCAGTTCAGAGTCGGATGCGTTCCAGGCGCCATTTTGATTGTCGCGCCGGATTACAAGCGCAGCCTTGCACTTGTATTGGGCTCCGGCTGACAGGCTAGACAAAGAGCAGACTCAGCAATAAAGTCTTTTGCTCTTCTCACCTAAATTACTTGCTAGGAGTATATCCACACAACAGCACCAGCACTGTTGACCGAGTGCCCATAATTGTGCCAGGGTCAGCTTCATCCCTCACACCTGCCTAACCTGCTCAGTGAGTACCTCAGACACTGCCATGGCAGAAGGTAAGTCAGGGGGTTTATTCCCTAGACCGGGGGGGAGAGCAGCAGTGGCAGCAGCACAGGTCACTTACTTTTTGTGTACTAAGTGCAATGCAAAGATTCCAGGAGGTCAGGGTGAGCCTCTCTGCAGACCTTGTTCAGGGGGGCAGGGAGTTACTCCAATTCCAGGGGTTTCACCCAATCCCAGGGATTCTCAGACTGGGACTCCAAATTTAGAGGACCCATCTCCTGATGAGGTGGCTGGAACTTCTTCAGACCCTCCAGCTCCACTCTGGGCTATACAGCTGTCTCAATCACTGGCATCCCTACAGAGTTTACCTTCCATCGCAAATAATTTGGGTAAAGCTCTAGCCAAGCTGGGTCAGAAGTCCAGTGGGAAACGCAAACGAGTAGACAACAGGGTTGAAGCTAGTAATCTTACTCCCTCAGATGTCTCATCAGCTGAAGCCGACTCATCTCAGTCAGAGGGCGAACTACCTCTATCCGATGTGTCTTCTGGGGAGGAAGATGATGAATGCGAAGAACTTAAGGGTCGTGAACCACAACACGACATTGAGGGTATCATTAAGGGAGTACTAGAGGTCCTCAAGATCACTCCCTCAGAACAGCAACCTCAGACTGCTAGCTTATTCAAAAGGCAGCACAGGTCAGCGACAGTCTTCCCTTCTCATGATCAACTTCTCGCCATTATACAAGAGGAGTGGAACTCTCCAGAACGAAAATTCCAGGCGACCCGTAAATTCTCCAAGTCCTATCCCTTTTCCAGGGAATTGGTGGATAAGTGGTCCATGCCACCAACAGTTGATGCTCCAGTATCCAGATTATCGAAAGCCACAGCACTACCAGTCACTGACTCGGCAGCTTTTAAAGATCCATCTGACAGACGGCTAGAGGGTTTTTTGAGGTCTCTGTACTCATCTGCAGGTTCTACTTTTCGGCCGGTACTAGCCTCTTCCTGGGTGGCAAGGGCCATACAAACATGGGCCGATTCCCTAGTCAAAGACATTCAACACGGAGTCTCTAGATCGGAGCTCCTTGCCACGGCACAGTCGATAGCTGAGTCATCCGCCTACTTATGTGACGCTACCTTAGATGCGGCCCAGATTACTGCCCGCACCTCAGCTCTCTCGGTAGCCGCCCGAAGAACCCTCTGGCTTAAGAGTTGGGCAGCGGACATCAGTTCAAAAAAGTCATTAACCTCACTTCCTTTCAAAGGGCAGCGACTTTTTGGCGAAGAATTAGAAAAGATCATATCACAGGCTACGGGGGGAAAGAGTACATTTCTACCCCAGAGCAAAAGCAAGACCAATCCTTCCTACAGACGCGGAAAATTTTTTCGTGGCCAAAGTGGACGTTACAACAGACGTAGTAGTCCTCCCCAACGTTCCCACTTTAGATCAAAGAACAGTGACAAGGGACGTCCTGCATGGAAAACCAACAAGTTTCACAACAAGCCCACAACTGACAAGTCCACTTCAGGTTGACGGGGCATCCCTCCGGAGTCACAGCATCCGATAGGGGGCAGGTTGCTTCAATTCCGGGAGGTGTGGAACCGATATTCATCAGACAGTTGGGTAAACAAAATAATTTCAGAGGGCTACCATTTGGATTTTTCTTCACTTCCCCCCAGAAAATTCCTTATGTCCAGAATCCCGGTCAATCCAGCCAAGGCTCAAGCCTTTTTGGAATGCATATCCAACATGGAACAGAACGGAGTAATTGTCCCCGTGCCCCCGCTGGAGAAATTCTCCGGGTTTTACTCCAATCTATTCCTAGTGCCCAAGAGGGACGGATCCTTCAGACCTGTTCTCGATCTGAAATTCCTCAACAAGCACATACGCTCAGTACGATTCAAAATGGAGACCCTGCGCTCTGTAATTCGAGGAATGGAACCAGAACAATTATTGATGTCCCTAGACATCAAGGATGCGTACCTTCATGTGCCGATATGGCAACCTCATCATCGTTTTCTGAGATTTGCCTTCAAGAACATCCACTACCAGTTCGTAGCCCTTCCCTTCGGCTTGTCATCGGCTCCTCGGGTATTCACCAAGCTCATGGCGGTTACGGCGGCCTGCTTGCGACTTCAGGGTGTTTCAGTGACGCCCTACTTGGACGACCTCCTTCTGAAGTCAAGAACATTGGAGAAGGGCAGAACAGATCTTCGGACGGCGATCCGATTACTCCAGGACTTTGGCTGGACAATCAATTGGGAGAAGTCCAGTCTATTTCCCAGTCACCAGATGACGTTCCTGGGTTTAGAGTTCAACACCCTCACCCAACGGGTGACCTTACCTTGGGACAAACAGTTGAGGATCAGAAATCAAGTTTCCAAACTATCTCTCACACAGAATCCTACAGTACATATGGCCATGAGGGTCCTGGGATCCATGGTTTCGGTCATGGAAGCAGTCCCATTCGCACAAATTCATTTACGCCCTCTTCAGAACAACATTCTGTCGGGATGGAAGAGGGGTCCTCTTTCCCAGAAGATCAAACTTCTTCCAGCAGCAAGGGAATCTCTACAATGGTGGATGCAACAAGACAATCTATCAAGGGGCCAATCCTGGGCGATTCCGGATTGGAAGGTAATCACGACAGACGCCAGTCTCCGGGGCTGGGGAGCAACATGGGACAACCTATCCGTACAGGGCACATGGTCCCTTCCGGAATCCAAGCTTCACATAAACATACTGGAGCTTCGGGCAGTGCGACTGGCTCTTCATCACTGGTCAAGCCGTTTGCAGACACAATCAGTGAGAATTCAGAGCGACAATTCTACCACTGTGGCTTACATCAACAAACAGGGCGGAACCCGCAGCAAAGCAGCACTAGCAGAAACTCAGGAGATTCTGAGATGGGCGGAACTCCATCTTGTAAGGCTGTCGGCTATCCATATTCCAGGAGTGAACAACACCAAAGCAGATTTTCTCAGTCGGAACAATCTGAACCCAGGGGAATGGGAGCTTCATCCGGATGTTTTCTCAGATCTTGTCAGCCAATGGGGACTTCCTCAAATCGATCTAATGGCTTCCAGAACCAATCACAAGGTGAAGAGATTCTTCTCACGCTCTCGGGATCCCTTAGCAGTAGGGGTGGATGCCATGACCCAGACCTGGCAGTTCGACCTAGCCTACATTTTTCCACCACTTCCAATGCTGCCTCGGGTCCTCAAGAAGATCAAAGTATCGCATTCCACAGTGATTGTGATAGCTCCTTTCTGGCCCAGGAGGACCTGGTTCTCCGATCTCCAAGAAATGTCGGCAGTACCTCCTGTTCGCCTTCCATCCAGAATGGACCTCCTGTGTCAGGGACCCATAGTCCATCACAACCCAGGCCTATTTGCTTTGACGGCATGGCTATTGAAGCCGACATATGGCGAAGACAGGGCATAACCGAAGACGTTATTGACACAATGTTAAAGTCACGCAAATCGACATCGTCCAAAGCCTACCACAGGGTTTGGCGCAGTTACTGGAACTGGTGCAAGGAAGCACAAGTACCGTTTCTCGAGTTGAATATCCCAAGAATTCTATCCTTTCTACAGCGAGGTTTTCAGATGGGCCTCAAATTGAGTTCCTTAAAGGTACAGATTTCGGCATTGTCTGCTCTGTTTCACTCACGCCTAGCTCTAGAAGACCCTGTGCACACTTTTCTGCAAGGAGTAGCCCATTTAGTTCCTCCATTTCGTCCTCCGATTCCTGGTTGGGATCTCAATCTAGTCTTGGAAGCCTTACTGGATCCCCCTTTCGAACCGTTAGGCTCAGTTCCTGAGAAGTGGCTCACCTGGAAAACGGTGTTTCTAGTGGCAATTACTTCAACCAGAAGAGTTTCGGAACTGAGTGCTCTCTCATGTGACCCAGCTTATCTAGTATTCCACAAAGATAAAGCAGTTCTACGCACAGTACCATCCTTCCTACCCAAGGTTGTGTCTTCATTTCACATAAACCAGGAAATTGTGGTGCCGTCCCTGTGCCCGGAACCTACCGTATATACTCGAGTATAAGCCGACCCGAGTATAAGCCGAGGTACCTAATTTTACCTAAGAAAGCTGGGAAAATGTATTGACTCGAGTATAAGCCTAGGGGGTGACAAATACATTTTAGGATATGTTCAGCAGAACACACGTTCCTGCGTGCGCTCTGCTAGGGAAGAACTGGCACTTAAGTAAATGGTTAACATGCCAGTCTTGCAGCACTTGGATCCTGACTCCTAAATTCATTTCTGGCCAAGTGCTTGCCTGTCTGCTGTGGAGCTTGCAACTCTCTTATATATGCATAGTGTGCCTGTCTGCTCTCCTGCCTTTATCTCACCCGCACCTCCCCCTCCTGCTGCTCTTTTTTAATCTCCCTCTCCCTGTCATATTTCAACTCACCCCCTGTTTTATTCTTTCTGTGTCTTTCCTATGCCCCCTCCTTATCTCTCAGCACATTCTTCTCTTTCGTGACGGTAATCTCAGGCAGACAAGTATGCGCAACACCACATGCTGCGCATACCATTATCAAAGGAATCCCTAGAACAGCAAAAAGCCGGTAAGGGTTTTGCACAGACTTATGAGTCTGTGTACCGGACGCTTCATAAAATAGTTTGAACTGTAGGGCAGCTAAAGAAGGGGACAAATCGACAAATTCCTTGCCATATTATGCAGACGTGCCCCCCCCCTTGCCCTATTATGCGGACACCGATGGCAGTATGGTAAAGTTGATGCTTACTCATTGATGTGAAGACAGCAGTGACTCCTCCGTTCTGCCCATACTTCTCCCCCCTCGTGGCTTGATTTTGCTTCCTTAGCCCTCGGCCCCTCCCCTCCGTGCTCAAAGCTGAAATGAAAATGCTAGCTCACAAACGCAGAGCACGGAGGGTTAAGAGGGGAAGGGCTGAGGACTGAGTTACGAGAGCTGAGAGGGGAGGGGCGGAGGGCTAAGGAAGCACGGAGGAGTCACTGCGGTCTTCGGATCAGTGAGTAAGCAGCAACTTTAACATTTCAGTATACATTTAGTTCTTCCCTAGCAGCTGACTCGAGTATAAGCCGAGGTAGACTTTTTCAGCACATTTTGGGTGCTGAAAAACTCGGCTTATACTCGAGTATATACGGTAAGAACCCCAAGGAGAAACGACTTCACAGCCTAGATGTGGTCAGAGCTCTTCGCTGGTACTTGGAAAAGTCTAAGTCTTTTCGACGTTCTCAAAGACTGTTTGTAGTTCCTAATGGGCCTAGAAGAGGCATGGCGGCATCTAAGTCGTCCATTGCTAGATGGCTGAAAGACACCATACGACAAGCTTACATTTCCAAAGGACAATCTCCTCCAGAGCATGTAAAAGCACATTCCACTCGATCAATGGGAGCTTCCTGGGCTTGGCGCAATTCAGCAACCCTGGATCAGATCTGCAGAGCGGCCACCTGGTCGTCTGTTCATACATTCTCCAAATTCTACAAATTAGACACCTTTTCCTCTTCGGAGGCTGCCTTTGGCCGAAAGGTGTTACATTCAGTGGTACAGTAATGTACCACAATCTCTTCGCTCCCACCCTGCTGTTCTTGGGGCTGCTTTGATAAGTCCCCAGCTGTTCCCTGTGTCCCCCTGAGACGACAGAGAAAATAGGATTTTTTGTTACTCACCGTTAAATCCTTTTCTCTGTGGTCGATAGGGGGACACAGGGCTTCCCGTCCCGCGGCGAGATGTTGACCACGTTGGTCCATGAGGGAATACTCCCTGAGTTACCAGTTCTGCTAGTTGAAGTTTTATTTCTATTGTTTAGCAGTCTCTTTGGTACTAACTGATTAGGTTGGCGTAGCATATGGGTTAAGCCAGTCCCTAGGTCACGCCCCTTTTGATTACTCATACAAGTGTCCTGCCTCCGGAGGGTGGAGCTTAACCCCAGCTGTTCCCTGTGTCCCCCTATCGACCACAGAGAAAAGGATTTAACGGTGAGTAACAAAAAATCCTATTATCTACCAGGGAGCTGTTATCTGGTTACCTTCCCATTGTTTCTGCTGATGGGCTGCTGAGGGAAAAGGGTGATATCACTCCAACTTGCAGTGCAGCAGTAAAGAATGACTTAAGTTTATCAGAGCACAAATCACATGACTGGGGACTCCTGGGAAAGTGACAATATGTCTTGCCCCATGTCAGATTTCAAAATTGAATATTAAAAAATCAGTTTGCTCTTCCAAAAAATTCAAGGTGTTTTTTTTTTTTTAACCCGAAAATTCGAGTTTTGAAAACTTCCCTTGCAAAAACTCAAATTTTCCAGGAAAACACAACTCGACCTTTGATAACTCTGCCCCTATGTGTGTAATAGGAAGATGTAAAATGTACTCATATCTTGCAAAAGGAACATTGTTTTTATTTATGTATTATTTTAACTTCTGTTAACTAGTCTCATATTAACTGATTTTTAGTTGAATCTGTTTTTTGTTTTTTTTCTTTCTAGGTGCATTAACGCAGTGTCCAACCATGACTTTGTTGAGGCATATAAATATCAAACGCTTGTTGTGCAATATCCTTTTCTTTAATAGTGCATTAAACACATAAATACACAAATTAATAGAATGAACATTTTCCACAGTGCTTCGTTTTAGCTTCTTTTGCCCTTTTATTCTTTCAGTTTCTAAAAGCCTGCCTAGTATAGTGTTGAATCATTAACACTCTAATTGATTCTCTTAGGGCAGAGACACGCGTGAAGATTGGGTGAGATTGGTCGCCCGAAGAAGAGCCGATTCGTCGCTTGGCGACTAAATCTCCCCGAATCTTCGCATGTGTCTCTGCCCTCAAACTTGTCAGTTGAAAAGTCCAGTATTAGCCATTTTAGCAGCCAGTACATTAAAGGAGTTTTTCACCTTTAAATTAATATGATGTAGAGAGTGGGTTTCTGAGACAATTTTCTATCGGGTTTCATTGTTTATTATTTGTGGTTCTTAAGTTATTTAGTTTTTTGTTCCAGTTTGCAGTTCCACCAATCTGGTTGCAAGGGTCCAAATTAGCCTAGCAACCATGCATTGATTTAATAAGAGACTGTGAATAGTGATGGGACTGAATAGAAAGATGAGTAATAAAAAGTATCAATAACAATTTGTATGTAGCCATACAGAGCTTTTGTTTTTTAGATGAGGTCACTGACCCCCATTTAAAAGCTGGAAATATTCAGAAGACAAATAATTCAAATACTATGAAAATTAAAAAATGAAGACCAAACAAAAAGTTGCTTAAAATAATCCATTCTATAACATACTGTTATTTTTACTATTTTTTTTAGAGCGCCAACATATTGCGCATTTAACTAAAGGTTAACTTAAAGGTGAACCACCCCTTTAAATACACGCATATAGGTTAAGTGCATGGTGTTGACAAATATATAGATATATATATAGATATATATAGAGATAGATAGATATAGATATATATATATAGATATATGTGTGTTTTTGTGTATATACATATATACACGTTTAGAGGCCAATTTATTATAGCGTAAACTTGGAAATACTGAAAATGTGTCAAAAGGATAAGCATATTTACCTTAAAATTTCTACCATAGATGTGAATCTTGGCTAGCATCAATATCAAATTGATAATTGTGAACTGAGAGTAGCTTAATTCTCAACATTTAGTAATAATAAGCTGTTCTACACAAGGCATAAATAACCTATAGGGTACATTCATATGCTTCTTTTTGTCTTGTATCTCACTGATACCTGTGTATTTTAACAAATGATGTACCACCTACTTTAAAATATGACGAGATTAGAAGTAACTTTTGATATATGTGACCTGTTTGAAAGAACCCAAGCTGTGGCGTCATGCCAATATTCTAGCAATGCATTATTACCTATACATTGGTTTGTAAGTAAACTACAGGTATGTTACTTTGTAGAACTGTGTACAGGTATGGGATCTGAATTACAGAAAGGCTTTCTCCCATAGATTAGATTTTATCCAAATAATCCAAAATTTTTTTTAAAAAAAAAATATTCCCCTTTTTTTTGTAATAGTAAAACTGTACCTTGTACTTGATCCAAACTAAAATACAATTAATCCTTATTGGAAGCAAAACCAGACTGATTTATTTAATGTTTACATGATTTTCGAGTAGATTTAAGGTATGAAGGTCCAAATTACAGAAAATCCCTCGTGCGGAAAATCCCTGAGCCAGAGCATTTTGGATAACAGGTCACATCCCTGTATTAGAAAGATTGGGAAGAAGTAAATTATAAACCACTATGTTATATAATGCATAGGCAGAGATTTGTTGAGAACAATATTCTTTTTTTTTTTTTTTTTTTTTGAAGTTTTCACTTTTTTTATTTGGTGGGATGTAAATTCATTAGGTTGACAATTTGCTTTTCTTAACACACATCACATCTTTTCTGAAAAGCTTTCAAGCTCATAAAGAAGAAAACTGGTGAGTACCATTTAGAATGTACTAGACCTCAAAAGTATGAAGTATAATATTTTATGCTGGTAATATTGTCAGAGTTTTCAAAATAACTCCAGTTTATTATTCTGGCTGTTAACTAAATGGATGGTTTCCACTTCTAAGGAGGATTTGGCAGCTGATGTGGCTAATTGGAATGGTTACTCAATTTAGGCCTACTGGAAGGTGAATTTTGGGGCACTTTGTTTGAAACTGACTTCCAATATTTGCTCACATACACTTCATCATACACTTCATGGTTATACTGCAGACAGTATGAAGCAAGTTTAGGGTGTTTAACCCTCATGCCTTTTGCAAAGACTGAACACAGACTAAGCGTCACTAGTAGTTTCTGTGGCAAATAACTATGGCTGCTCACTATATAATTTGACCTTTATAACTGTTTATTAACCCATTACACTATTAGCTGGTTTGTTAATAATTCAGTATCTTGTCCTTTCTTATTCACATTTGTCTGTTTGTTTGCTTTATATTTTAGGGCCTTGCCTATTATGTACAACATCACACTTGACTTGCGGATATTTGCTAACAATGTAAGTAAATCGGTCATCATCTAATTTTTTGATTCAATAAGCAGTTATTTTTTAATTACTGGCTTGTAGGCAAGTTTTGGTTGCATAAAAACAGGTGTACTACCAAAATGAGCCTCCTATAGGCTGCCAGTCCATATAGGGGCTACCAAATAGCCAATCACAGCCCTTATTCAGCACCCCAGGAACATTTTTCATGTTTGCATTGCTCCCCAATTCCTTTTAAATCTAAATTTGCTCACAGGTAAAAAAGGTTGTGGACCACTGACTTATAATTACATAGGTAATAACTTAGTTGCCCCATCCTTGATATCCCAGGCTTTGTAAAGTTCCTGTAGTATAGAAGAAAAGGACTGTACATGGAACTAACTTCTCAGGCGGTGGTTCAGAGTGATTTGTAAACCAATATATGCAGCTGACAGCAAGGCTTACTTTTAGGAAACATTCAAGCAGCTTTTCTGCAGCATTTACATGATTTTAAAAGTTTTGCAGACAGATCATGAGAGGATGAGCACAAAATTATTTTTTTTAAAGTTAAAAAATAAAGTAATTGAGAAACAGTACAATGTACTGTTTTATTATTACAGAGAAAATTTAACATTTAAATTATTGGATTAGAATTGAGTCTATGAGAGATGGTCATCTCGTATTTCGGAGCTTTCTGGATAACGGCTTTCCGTATAACTGAAATGATTGGTGTTTTGTGTAGTTTGAATCTGCAGCTTAGATGTGATTCTGAAGCCTGCTTTCTGTTCCCTTTCAAGGCTGACCAGCAGCTAGTGAAGAAGGGAAAAGGCAAACTTGGAGATATGCTTGAAAAAGCAGCTGAAATCCTGATGAGTTGTTTCAGAGTATGCGCAAGTGATACGTAAGTATAAGCCTTCTCTAGGTGCATTATTATAGATCACATAGATCACCCGCAATAGGTATGAATTGGCAATCATTTTCTCACATTTATTCATTAGAAATTCTGTATATACTAGGCTGCAGTCTTGGCAAAGTTTGTCATCCTTCATCTTTGTTTTCCAACAGTCGTGCTGCTTTTGAGGACTCCAAAAAATGGGGAATGTTGTTTCTTGTCAATCAGCTTTTCAAGATTTATTTCAAGGTATGCTTTGCAACAGAAAAATGCTTGCGTTGTACATACCACATGTATGATTTGCACACATTCCAGAGCAGCACCATATAATCAACCACCTTTGTTTTACTTAGATCAGCAAGCTCCACTTATGCAAACCTCTAATCCGAGCAATCGACAGTTCCAATTTTAAGGAGGAATACACAATGGCACAAAGGGTCACATTCAAGTATTATGTTGGTCGGAAATCCATGTTTGACAGTGATTTCAAGAAAGGTATATTACCTAAATTGAAGAGTAATAGCCGTAATACAAATTGCACATAGTATATGTGATACAACCAAAGTTGTCACCTTGGAGTCCCATGACTGGTAAAATGTAACTAGCTAATGTGTGGACTGATCCCCCCCCCAATCCCAACCATAACTGCAGCCTATGGAGACATATCTCATTAGTCCTTCCTTGTTAATATAATTTCTGCGGGATGCCATTTTATCTTATTCTAGCTGCAGGCATAGTCTGCAGTAGCCAAGTTAGCAACAAATGCTGGTCATTGTATGACTAGTTCTGTATTTGATCAGCTACAAATTAGTAAGGATTAATTTAGGCGAAATATTGAACTGTGTCTTTTCAATATTGGCTTACTTACTGTGCAATTACATATTATGCAGTTTGCTATATCATCCTTTTTAAGAGAACATTATCATGTGACTAATTGGAATTTTGCCGCATTTTGTTATTATTTTGCTGACTAAAGAACTGTTTTCTTGCTTTGCCTTTCTAGCGGAGGAGTATTTATCATTTGCCTTTGAACACTGTCACCGATCCAGCCAGAAAAACAAGCGAATGATTCTAATTTATTTATTACCAGTGAAAATGTTATTGGTGAGTCTGGTTACTTTGCAGATTAGGCTAAAGATTCTGTTTTAAATCAATGTGTGTCTCCAGTGCCACATAACATCTTTTGTATTATGGGAGGAATGAAAGAAAAGTAAGAAAAGCCTTATCTATATCCTTGGCATAACTTAAGCTTATTGATGCCCCCCTATTAACCTGTTGATGAGTACTGGTATGGGACCTGTTATCCAGAATGCTTGGGACCTAGGTTTTTTGCATAAGGGGTCTGTAATTTGGATCTCCTTTGTCTACTAAAATATAATTTAAACATTAATGGGCAAATTTATCAAAGGTCGAATTTATGTAAGTTTTCTTTTTACTATAATAAATTCGAATATACTCCTTGAATGGGAGGTTATTTAAGAAAAAAATGTGTACGTCTAATATTTGATCGAATAGTCCCGATCCAAAAATTCTAAACGAGTTTTCCTTCTTAAAAAAAAAAAAAACTTGTCAAGAAGGCAATAAACATATTCAAATTGTTCAACTGACCTCTGCCATTGACCTGAACATGAACTAGGCAGGTTTTATGTGGCGATTATTCGAATTAGAACCGTTTCCATGGTTGAGGTGTGATAAATCTCATTCAAATTGGGGGATCATAATTCGAATGTGATAAATTTACTATTCGACCCTTAATACATCTGCCCCTAAATAAACCAAAATAGAATTTTTACCTCCAATAAGGATTAATTATATCTTAGGATCAAGTACAGTGTACTGTCTTATTAATACAGAAAAAAAGGAAATATTTTTTAAAAGATTAAAATGAGGTTTATGGGAGATGGCTTTCCCATACTTCAGCGCTTTCTGTATAATGAGTTTACGGATAATGCATCCCATGCCTGTATTGTAATACATTTGATTGCTCACAAGTAAAATATTTTTCTTTCCTCAGGGTCATATGCCAACAATTCAGCTGTTGAAAAAATATGATTTGATGCAGTTTTCAGAAGTAACAAAGGCTGTGAGGTATTGCACATTAAACAATTTCTTTAAAAACAGACCGTGTTCTGCTGTGCTAGGGATGATAGATAAATAAGGTAAACTGAAATCAGCACAATAGTGTAAAGCTTGTTTGTTTCTTTTTAATAAATTATAAATTGTATATGAAGGAACCCTTTAAGATTTAGTGCAATAAATTAATAGCATTCTAAGCAAATGTAATGAAATAAAGCTTCCTAGATTGATTCCGCACCAGAAATGCCTTTTTAAGGTATAATTCCTACTTTTAATGATCAGCTAGCCCTGTGATATTTAAATGTTTTAAAAAAAAATGTGTGTTGCTCTGAGCAGAGTATAAATAACTTTTTGTACTAATAATGTGATTTTTCTATTTACAATTGTCACCTTTATACAGTGAAAGAACTCGTGCAGCATATGTCCTGATTTAGTTTGTTATATTGTTGTCAAAATTAGTTTTGTCTGTTTTATTAGTTGTATTCCTCTTTACAGTGAAGGTAACCTGCTGTTACTGACTGAGGCTTTGGCCAAGCATGAGACCTTTTTTATTCGTTGTGGTATTTTCCTGATACTGGAGAAACTGAAGATTATCAGCTATAGGAACCTTTTTAAAAAAGTGTAAGTTTACAGTTCCTTTCCCTACACTAATGTCTTGTGTGTGGTTCACAGAAATTTTCCTATTTCTGAAAATATTGGGCTATTTTGATTTTAGGCAAAATGACCCTGTACAGGAATCTTTTTCAAGAGTCCTAGTTTGGAGACTACAGAGAAAGGTGGCCTATTAAGACAGAAATGTATTTAAATACTATAAAATAGTATTTACTAGAACAAGGAATGTATATGCTAGACATAGGGGCTGATTTTATTTATAATCATTTCCCCCCCATTTTAACCATTTGTATTCTGCAATTAATTTCATTGTGGAAAATAATTGTCTAATCCTTGCTTCCCACATCTGAAAAATCAGTGATTCAGAACTCATATATGTTCTGCTTCTGCTGTGAGTAGTGACAGCCGTTAAAAATGAACGTTAATGGAAGACCTGGAATATAATTTCTGATGGTGCAGCAGAGCTTGTGATTGGTTTGCATGCAGATTTACTTTCTCCTAACCTATTGCTTATGGCTGGAATGGCAAATTCAAAGCCTGACATCTTGCCAGGCAACAAGTGAGTGCCACTGAAATTATGCTGCCCACTAGGAAAACATGGCAAACTCAGGCTTCAGCCCATTAGGAGAATTGATTGAAAAAAAAAAAAAAAAAAAAAAAAACGACTGGCAGAGCATATAACATACTTCACCCTTGCCTTATGCTGGAAGTATTGACTTAGTTTACAGTCTTAAGTGCCAAATGTTTTATTACCATTTGTATTACAGGTACCTTCTACTGAAAACACACCAACTGTCTTTGGATGCATTTTTGGTTGCACTAAAGTTTATGGAAGTTGGAGATGTGGATATTGACGAAGTACAATGTATTATTGCTAATCTTATTTATATGGTAAGAGTGCGTTTTGTGTCTTAATTTATCTCTGTAATTTATGTTAGAATATCAATGTCTACATCATACAGGTACTAAGAGTTCTATATTTGTACAGGAACGTGTAACTATCACTTTAAAATGCTTCCCAACACTATTCCAATGGTCTAAACCAAACAAATTGCAAACAGGCAAAGTTGTGCAGTGCTGTCTTGCTTAGATGCTCTATTCAGAAGCAGACCTTTATAAAGCTTGATTCATTAACAAGCTTGGCTTCAAGGCACAAGGCTGTTTATTTACATGTGGAGATCTATGTGGAGGGGATCTCTCTACGCAGGCAGAGAAACTGCCTCATATTGCATTAATCTAAAGCTTGTTTTAAGCATTTTCTGTGTTCTGTATGCACACACATTTCTCTTTTTTTCTTGCAGTCTAATAATATTTTCCTTTGATTTCTTTAACAGGGTCACATTAAAGGCTATATATCTCATCAGCATCAAAAGCTCGTGGTCAGCAAGCAAAATCCTTTCCCACCTTTGTCCACAGTCTGCTAGGACTTACAGTTCTTAAAGATGAATGTGGGAGAAGGCCAGTTCTTGTGGCTATCATCTGGAGACCTCAATTTCTCTTTTTTTCATACCGGCAATTATGTAATTTTATTCAGACTACTAACTAAGAAGCGGTCAAGGAAGGACGTGCTCTATTTTTTGTACAACCTGTTCCTCTGGCATTAGGTCATTCCAGTGGCATGATATAAACTACATGCCTTATCTCCAAATATTTCCAGGGTGGGTTGGGGAGGTGTGTTCTTCCCTAGATTGTACATTATTTTCCTGTGTATAGATTCTTCACCTGAATAAAGTAAAAATTTTTTGTATTAAGGAATATTTGACATATTTGACTTTATCTTTTTAAAATAATAATAATGACAAAATCAGCAGGTAAAATATTCTGGTCAGCATTACCAACGAAACCAAGTGTATTAAATTACAGGCCCTGATACTGGTAGCCATAGTCCACAATTGGGTATAATGCAGACGTTGCTATTGTTTCAGCATTAAGGCTTCGCCAACCTGAATTCCTGTACTGCATTAGTGTCATTTCAGTTCATTGAAAACTTTACTGGCTAACCCCTGTTCTCGTCTTGATGAAGGTAATATTGGGATTAATGATTCAAACAGGATTTGTTAATAAGAAAGCATCTGTATTTTTTGCCAAGCGTTAATCATCATTACTGCCTAGTAAAAGATGAAGAGCCTTTATCTGAGATACTGGCTTTGACCCTCAGACAATAGCAATGCCTGAAGTTCTGTTTATCAACTGAGATCCCCTCCCAATTAATTTTTCTTGATGCTTGCTAACGTTTACACTTGTTGCTTCCTTTCCTTTTTAAGTGACCCTTATACCCATATTTCTGTGTCCTTAATAACTTCAGGATGGAAGGAGATATTTTTTGCTTGTGTTAAAGGACATGTAAACCCCCTCCACAAAAATTTAATCCGTGAACAGCCTCTTTTAAATCTTTAGAATAACTGCCACTCTGGTTGCTAAAAGGTTAACAGTAAGGCTGCAGTATCTTAATCACTTAGAATTCCTTCTCCTCCTCTAACCCACTCTTCCCCCTCAATCAGGAATTTACTTTGGCTTTGGAGCGTGTTCAGTTCTTTTCAGCTCAGATTACTAAATACACCCTCCACTCTAGCAGCCAATGAAGAGATAGGCTTGCTGGTGCCCATAGAAACTCTAGCTGTCTGATCCTATTTTTTTCTCCTAACCACCTCTCCTGAGCTCAGCTTAACCATTACAGTGCTAAACACCAGCGGAACTTTTTATTTAAGTATGTTGTGCCTTTGTAAACCTGCATTCTGCATTGCATGAACTTTACAGCATTCATGTCCTGTTTGCAGATGTCAATGTTACTGATAATGTGTCAGAGGGAAAATGGCCGCCAGTTGAAAGCTATTTGTTTCAGGAAAATGATTGCGTTGGCAAATGGAGGGGGTGTATGCAGTACAAATGATGTGGCTTGGGTGGGAAAGATATGTCCAACTTATATACATGGTAGGAAAATGTAGACTTTACATGTCCTTTAACTAAACATACTGTATAAGCATCATAGAACCATTGCCAATGTTGTGCTGTGCTTTTCTACAAGTATCCCTTGACAGCTGCACAATGTTTTATTTTAAAAAAACAAGTCTTCCTTTCTTTTGGAAAAATAGAACTTTCTTCCCATAAAATAATTTCATACTACTCAGTTTGTGACTGTCCATGTATTATTGTATGAACCATATATGAGAGAGTTGGAGAGGGCTGCTCTTCCATTTATTGTTTTTGTGTTTTGAAAATATAATTTATTGCTTTTTGTATACTGTTCCCTTCTGCATGCTTTATATCCGCTATGGGCTATATAAATATAGAAGGTTTTATAGAGCTTCCAGGTACAAAATGAAAAAAATATCAGTCGAATTAACTTTCCAGATCATTAAAGGTATATTCTAACATTTTTTGGGTTAAGGATATACATGGATCATTTACAAATAACCAGAGAAAAAGTGTAATACTGACTTTTTGTAGCTCAGGCAATACTTCTTACACAGGTCTGGTTGCACTCTGCAGTAAAAAGCAGAGCTCAGTCCTGTCCTTAACGCCTGATACAGGGCAGGTGATAAAGACTGGGCCATGTTGCGACCTGTATCCTCAACCGCTTCTTAAAGGGGTGGTTCACGTTGAAGTTAAATTTTAGTATGCACTAGAATGGCTAATTCTAAGCAGCGTTTCAATTGCTCTTCATTTTTTCAATTATTTCTGATTCTTTCCAGCTTTCAAATAGGGGTCACTGACCCATCTAAAACAAGTGCTCTTTAAGGCTACAGATATATTGTTATTGCTACTTTTTATTACTTATCTTACGATTTAGTCCAGGTAATTTGGACATTAGCAACCAGATTGCTCAGATTGCAAAATCGAGAGCTGCTGAATAAAATGCTAAATAACTCAAAAAACACAAATAATAAAAAATGGAAACCAATTGCAAATTGTCTCAGAATATCATTCTCTAACATCATACTAAAAGTTAATTAACTTGAGCATCTGAATGATGTGCAAGTTAGGGCATGAGATGGGGATTCCTTTCCATTCCCCCTCCTAAATATATCTCCTGAAGTGCTATATCCATAGCTTTGGCCATGGGTCTCTGCCCTCTAACATGAAGCACAGAGACCTGTAGCAATTTAACAATGGAGGAAGGCAGAGCAAAGAAATGGTGCACTTTGCCGGCTGCCTTGGTTATTGCGCATCTGACCTCAGTACTATCCAAGTAATATGTGATGAAATTCATAGTTCTTACTGTTGCTGTTATTGCAGACATGATGACATCTGTCTGGATACTCTTCCAATATGTTTTCCATATAGATTCTACAAAAGTATTACATTTTTCACGCTTCATTAAAACTTGCTTTTGGGCAGAGGGGTGTAAGCCATTTTCATTATTGCCTCCCATCACCTTCAGAAGACAATACAAGTCTCAACAGGAAGCGTAAAGCTGAATGTTTTGATGGACTGTCTCAGAGTGGGCCAATACTACATCCATTTTGTAGACCCGTGTAACAATTGTGTGTTCTCTATTGTTCAAACTATTCAGTCTTGCTTTCCCTTTGCATGATGTAGCTTAGTTGTGAATATATTTACTGTTATTATTTCACCTATTGTACATTGAAAAGTGGGGTAGCTGTATTTATTAAAAAAAAAAAGTATTTTTAAACAGAGCAACACCCTTAATTCAGTGTTGCAAAAGAAAACCTCCATCTTGACTACAAAATTCTTCTGATACTAAATATTAACTGCCATTTTGTTTAAGCCACATGTTATACCTGGATAATTTGGTAAATGAAAACACACCCTTGTTTAGTGAAGATGGTTGCCAGGATCCCATTATACCACTTAGAAACCATATACCATTGTGTTGTATAGCAAAATGTCCTCCGTCTGTCAGCGCAGAGTCAATGGTTTTACGTGAAACCCCGCACAACATCCTGTTTGTTTGAGTCACATTTAGAGCTTGTTCACAAACTTCTGTTCTGTTGGTGTATGTTGTGTCAAACTGAACTGGAGTCGTTACATTATCTTCTTCTGTGGAGCCTTTCCAACCGCTGACTATACCTGTGTTTAGAGGAACCAGCACATTTTCTGCAAAATCTTTCTGTGGAATACAGATGGGAAGGCTATTGTTGTGGAATACAATTTTCTCTGTCAGTTTCAGTAATGCTAGGTTATTGTCACCGGTCTCCTCCGAGTGTCCTGTATGTGGATGCTTCATCTTCACCATAATAATCTGTCTTTGCTCTGCTCCACTCTTCTGCTGCATCCCTGCACCAAATATTAAACAAAAATTATGTTTTTTACATATAGGGCTCAATCCACTAAACAAGCAAGACGGCTTTCCTATTTTATCACATATTCAGCCAGTATAAATTTCCAATAATTCCCGATCAGTTTAATAAGGAGAAAACCTAAAATTACTTTTTAAAAATATTCAACCCTGTTTCCAAAAAAAAGTTGCGTCGCTGTGTAAATTGTAAATAATAAGAGAACGGGATGATTTACAAATCATTTAAACCCCATATTTTATTTCTAACAGTACAAAGACAGCATGTCATGGGGCAGATGTATCACATTGGGAGTTTAGAACTTAATGAATAACAACTCACCCACTTTCCAGTCATTTGTATGGGATTTTTAGAATTGTATTTATCAACGGGTGAAAGTTAGAACACACCATTTGATAAATAACATTCTAAAAATCCAATAGGAATGAATGTGGGGGGAGTTTTTATTTATTAATCTCTAAATTCACATTTTTAAAAAATCTGCCCCCAAATGTTTAAAACTGAAAAATGATATTGTTTTTTGAAAAATATATGCCAGCAACATGATCCAAAAGGGTTGCAACACAGTGGTAAACATACCCTTGTCCTATCAAATCTTCTTTTAACAACACTTAGGGGCACATTTACTAACCTCGAGTGAAGAATTCGAATGATAAAAAATTTGAATTTTGAAGTATTTTTTTGGGTACTTCGACCATTGAATGGGTCAAATTCGATCGAATTTGATTGAATCGAACGATTCGAAGTAAAAATCGTTCGTCCATTCGATAGTCGAAGTACTGTCTCTTTAAAAAATACTTTGACTTCATACTTCGCCACTTTAAACCTACCGAGGTACAGTGTTAGCCTATTGGGACCTTCCCCAGCACATTTCTTACATTTTTTTGATAGAAGAAAAATCCTTTGATCGATTAAAATCGTTGTAATCGTTCGATCAGAAGGATTTTTATTGAACGATTTTTACTTTGTTCGATCGATCGATCAAAGTATTTGCGCTAAATCCTTCGAATTCGAAGGATTTAAATTAGAGGGTCTAATTCGAGGGTTTATTAACCCCCGAAATTCGACCCTTGATAAATGTGCTAGTTGCTGTAGTTCTGTAAGTGAAATGTTGTGCCATTCTTGCCTGATATAGGATTTCAGCTGCTCAACAGCTCAGGGTCTCCTTTGTCATATTTTTCCTTTTAAAATGCATCACATGTTTTCAGCGGGTGACAGGTATGGACTACAGGCAAGCCAGTTTAGCACCCAGACTCTCTTACTATGGAGCTATTCTGTTGTTATACATGCAGATAAACGAAGTAATGCTGAAATTAGCATGAAAAAGACATCTGGATGGCTCCATATGTTGCTCCTAAACCTGTAGATGTTGTTCAGCATTAATGGTGCCTTCCCAGATGTGCAAGCTACCTATGACATGAGCACTAAGAGACCTTACCTCAGATGCGTGTTTTTGAACTATGTTCTGATAAGCTAGATGGCACCTTTACTCTTTAGCCCAGAGGAGGTGGTGTCCACAATTGACAAAAATAATTAAAAAATTTGATTTGTCAGACAACAGGACATTTTTCTACTTTGCCTCAGTCCATCTTAAAACAACAGGGGTCCAGAGAATTGACGACTTTGGTACTGGATAATGCTTAAATATATTATTTTGCATTTGTGGTTGCAGCGATAAATTGTGTTCCCAGACAGTGTTTTTGGAAGTATTCCTAAACCCATGCAATGATTTCCACTACAGAATTGTGGTTATTTCTAATGAAGTCCTGTCTGAGGACCTGAAGATGACGACCTTCCAGCCATGCCCCCTTGTCGACAGAGATTTCTCCGGATTCTTGAAATCTTTTAATGATATTATGTCCTGTAGACGATATCCCCAAATTTGACACCATTTTACATTGAGGAACGGTATACTTAAATAATTGCAATATTTGTCCATGCAGTGTTTCAAAGAGAGCTGTACCCCTGCCCATCTTTACTACTGAGAGACTCAGCCTCTCTGGGATCAACACTTTTTTCCCCCAATCATCTTACTGACCTTTTGCAAATTGGGGAGATGTTCACCAGATGTATTTTAAAGCAGATTTTGTTGCCCCTGTCCCAACTTTTTTTTTTTTTTTTTGAAACGTGATGCTGGCATCAGATTTATTTGGAAAAAAAGAACAGGGTTGAATATTGAACCCATAGCATCTATTGGCCAATCAGCTGTAACATTTTGAGTAAATCAGCTATAATTCATATTCCGATCTAGTGCACAAGACATTTATGATCCTATAATCATGATTTTTTACAAAGAGCAAAAATGAATAAGCCAAGAGCAATGCCACGTGTTTATGTAAACTGCAGTACACAATGTAAAGGCTACATTCAAATGTGGTGCTGGGGAAAACATGCATATTTACAAAGGTTTCAGCAATGGTAAGCCTAAATCAGCTGGGCTTGGCTGAGTATCATTCTTCCACGGTTCATTTGATTTTTTGGAACTTTTAGCTAAGTTGTAGTCAATCCCACTGGATTTATACAGTTGCCACAATCAAATCGATTTCATGCAATGTTATAGGGGTTTACATTGTACAATGGCATTGCCCAGAGTGATTATATTGTATATTTTACCTGTATGGACATTATTTTCTTCACCTGTGTTAGCATAACCGTAACATAACATTGCTGTTAATCTTACAAACATCATCAAATAATCAGTCATATTAAAATGCTATACATAGCATATTCTTTTTCTATCTCACAAACTAGAATACAGATTTCAATATTCCTATATAATTGGATGTATATAAGACAATGTCAGTAACTCTTACCTGCAACAACGAAGAAAGGGTTGTGCTCAGATATACATGTAGCAGTTGTCAGTACTACAGACTCACTCAGTATTACTCCACCACAAACATGTTCCTTTTGGGCATTTAGGATTGGTACCTTTAACAAGAGGATGGTTTAATTTTATACATAATATATATATATATTATAATGTTGATCAACCTATTTGCAAATGTTTTGCTTTCTAACAAAAAAAAACTTCAGTTAGTTACCTCCTCCTTAACACTAAAGGATGCTTTACCTGCTGCAAAACTAATATCTGTAGTTTCTGGTTAGTTATATAGGAACGGCATCCAATATCCAGAAAGCTCCAAATTACGGGAAGGCCATCTCTCATATTAATCAAATAATTACTAATTTTTAAAATGATTTCCTTTTACTCTGTAATAATAAAACAGTAACTAATTCATCCTTCTTGGAGGCAGAACAATCCTATTTGTAGTAGACAAGATATGGAGATCCAAATTACATAAATACCCCTTATACAGAAAATACCAGGTTGCAAGCATTGTGGTGTCATATCAGTACTTGTCAGAAAAGCAATATACAGTTGCTTTCCAGGCACTATATACATATTGAAGAGCTGTTTGGAATAGTTTAAACATTTTTTTAAAGATCAAATTTTTCTTTAATTTAGGAGTAGTTACCAATCCGTGATCTGGCTATTTGATCAATGGAAGATCAGATTATTGGGGTCATTTACAAAGAACCATGTGTAAGTGCAAGAGTACAACCATTAGTGCTCATGCAGAGAGTACTTATGTGTGGGGTCTTGCTGTTCTCTGCGCTGGATAAAAAACTTATGTACATGTCCCTGTCTTCCACCATTGCTTAACTTGTGTTTCTGTTGCTGCCAAAAAGCAGGCAGCACTGTATTCATGGGTTGGCTGCAGATCTCTGGGATCCAAGCTGTAAGATATAATAAAAAACATACATCTAAAATGTCTTTATGTCTTACCTGCCAAGGGAAAATGTCAGCGTCTGTGTCGTTGCGATGTTTTGTAATGGCTCCCACAGTATTTAATATTTGTCCGCACGCAAAGGGATCTGCCAATAAAAAGAGACTTTCAGTTCACTGACCCAAGCACTCCGTGTATGGGAACAAGTGTATTACTATGTATCCCTTAGAGCTCTTGTCAAGGGCAATATATATTATACCTTGAGCACCAGAAATTTTAGCAAATTTTTCTTTATCTGGATAAGCACTACCAGGTGATTTAGGGGATTCACTGAATACATTGACAAATTAAAACAGGTATCTTTGCACAGAAATAGTATTATCTTCCAAATTAAAGGAAAACTATACCCCCCAAACAATGTAGGTCTCTATTAAAAGATACTGAGTAAAACAGCTCATGTGTAAAACCCTGCTTCATGTAAATGAACCATTATCATAATAATATACTTTTTTAGTAGTATGTGCCATTGGGTAATCATAAATAGAAAATTGCCATTTTAAAAAATAAGGGCATATACAAACCACATGTAAGGTCACATGAGCCAATTAACAGGCAGAGTTCTGCCTTTTGCTTCCTCACTTCTTCCTGTTACAGTTAGTGTTGTAGTATTTCTGGTCAGGTGATCTCTGAGGCAGCACAGATAGAGTCACGAAATGGTGGTTCAAGGCAAGAGATGTAAAAGGGCAATATTTATGTAAATATATATTCCAGTTTGGTAAGATTCTTTAATATGTCACTGAATATGATATAAACTATCTGTTGCTTAAGTATTCATTTTGGGGGTATAGTTTTCCTTTAATATTAGACTGTGATGTTCCCTGC
The DNA here is from genome assembly GCF_017654675.1 of Xenopus laevis. Lineage (NCBI taxonomy): Eukaryota > Metazoa > Chordata > Amphibia > Anura > Pipidae > Xenopus > Xenopus laevis. Next base: position 120,642,592 of record NC_054373.1, read on the forward strand.
AAGAATATAAAAGCTGTAGGGAATCAGGATGCATGAACATTTATAGATTTGGCACAGATACTGTATATTCACTCGTGTTCGTTTCAACTGAATAGGTTAAAGAGCGCCCTGCTCATTCGAGTTTATAATACAAAGTTGTACAGTTAGTTGCACTTTTGTTGCGATTGCTGCCCCATGGTCAGTGCTGTAATGGTAGTGGAAGTGATTGCAGGGGGCCTGGCGGGGAAAGGGGCTGAAAAAAAGGCCTCTGCCTGTGATGGAGTTTTATTTTACATAAGTACAGTAGAATGCAATGCAGTCTAATATGCGCGGTTATTTGTGCACCTGGCAGTTGCAGAACACTTAGGGGGTTATTTATTAAAGTTCAAATATTTTGGTCTGGCTTTTAATGGGAAAACTTGAATTTTTTGAGAAAAAAAACTCAAAATTTTCAAGATGTATTATACGCCGAAGGTGCTTAAAGTCTGAATCTAAAAATACTCCATTTCAAACCTGTAGAGGTCCTGTAGAAGTCAATAGTAGGTGTCCTATTGTGGTCTGAGCTGGGTTTCATACATTAGTAAAACGTTGGGGGTTTCAGGGGATAAATTGGAACAATCAAGCAATTTTGTCAAGACTTTTCTCAAACCAAGTTTCAAGTTATATTATTAATAAATAAGGTAAAATCATGGCTGGGAGTTTGGTCGAGTTTGTTTTCTTGAAATTCTGATAAAAATCTGAGTTTTAGTGAATAACCCATAAGGGTTATGGCATATAGGGCTAATTGTCAACCACTGTAACAGTGGTAAACAAAATACCCCTCTATGTCTTTTATTGCTTCTAACAGAAAATGGAAAGTGTGTCAACTGAAACTCATGGAACAGTGATAGATGGACCCAGTGCCATCTCTGTGCAGAGGTCTGTCTGTCATCTCTCTGTGCGTGTCCACCAGTAGGCCGCTTTTGATTCACTAGTATACGTCAGAGAAGGGGTCAGCCCTGTGTACCATAGCTCTAACTCTCTTGACTGTACAAATTCATTATCGGCTAGACAGTGTGCACAGATTTACTTGCCTTCTGGATGACATGACTTTTCATCCGCACCAAGTTTATAGCCTTTAGCACATGAACAAGAGTAAGAGTCTTCCCCATAACTAGGGTGACAAAAGTGTTGACATCCATCCTCCATATCTGGGTGACACTTATTAATTGCTAAAGGAATAACAAAGTAGGATTACAATTTTGATATAAAAGTTAAAGATTACATTTTTTTAAATTAAAATGAGTATTTTCATCTGTAATAAGGATTCTATCATTTGAAGCACTTCCTCTAGGAGCACACTTAGATAGCCATGAACCCCAATACATCAGATGCAGAAAAGCCAATCGTGCTTAGCACATAAACACTCCTATGTTCATATTGCATTGCACAGTCATTCTCATACCCATTCTGTACTGTGCAGGCATCCTCAAGTCTATTCTACATATGCAAAGTGATCTGCTTATCCAACTGGTGCCAGTGTGGATTTAGCTTTAGCTTTTAGCTTTAGTTTGTTGTGATCCTGCAAACTATTATAGGGGTTCTCTTTTGTACATATCCTTCAGCAAGAGGATGGCAATTGGTAATGGAAAATATCCAATAATTTCACTGTAGCTCACAGATTTATTTATATATAGCTCATCCGTCGGAGTATACTGTGCCGATATCCCAAAACGGATAATCAAAGAACACTTGAGGAAGTGTATCACACAACATGTTTCGGGCAATGACTTTATCAAGTGTGATACATGTTGTGTGATACACTTCCTCAATAAATGAATTTTGCAGCTACAAACGTCTGCCTGGACTAATCCTACATCTACAACTTTCTTTGATTGATGGGAGTACATCACCATGCAGCTAGGTGAACACTATTATGGAAAAGTTGAGAAGGCTAAAGGTAATATAGAGAATATAGACACTTTTACAAAGTACATACATTATATAAAGTATTCATTACAGTCTATACATTTTATACAAGACATTTCAGCTGTTCTATTTCAATGAAGTATTTGGTGAGTATATCGTTTTAATACTAACTTAATAATAATATTAATTCTGGCGTCCCTTTTTTCATATGTAATTACCCAGATTGTATGATATAGAGGAATTTAAGGTCAGATCATCCCTTAGGGTTTCTCTTGTGTCAGATGTAAAGACTTTGTAGAAAAGTGACCTATGGTTTTAGAATAGTGCAGCCAGGCACAAACATGTTGATGAACAATTGTGCACCATTTTTTATGTCTAGCAAAAATCCCTGTTGTTTCTTACCAAACTGACAGTTAGTACCGCTGTATCCTTTAGGGCAACTGCAGAAGTAACTTCGGATGGAGTCTATACACACACCATCATTTTTACAGGGATTTAAAGAACATTTCCTCCCACCTGTGAACAAAGAAACCATTACTATTTTGGCAAAATCCTAGAGCATGTGCCAGATATCTAGCATTCAAATGATAATAATCATTCACATCATTATCCTAGAGAAATTTAGGCCTAGAAATGGATACAAAAACTAATGTGCTTCTCCAAATAGTCTCCCTGTTTTACCATTACAGTTACTGAACTACTAATAAGTTATATATGCGGGGAGGCCTAACATTAGCTGTAGGAATGGTATTTAACCCTGTTTGAAAGCTCTAGTGGCTTGACAGTGATAGAGGTCTCAAGTACAAAGGTCTCTGCCATAAGGTAAAAGCACAAGATGGAAGTACAAGTGCTGTAAATAGAGATTTAACCATTTCCATTCCATCTCACATTATACTTCTAGCTATTCATTTTATTTAATAATAATTGTAAATCTTATCATAAGGAGTGACAAATATAAGTGTTACACTTACCATGATACTGGTTCCAAAACTTGTTCTGAAAAAAAATAAAAAATAATATCATTAAAAAATATTCATAATGTCAGCCCTGTTTTCAATATTCATAGAGTAAAAAAACAAGTGAAGACGCCAGCTATATTTACAAAAGAATACAAGCCAGTTAAATGTAGCAAAGCTTTGGTCAAACTGTGGCTTACTGCCAATGTTATTACTAGGGAAGGAAGATAACAGAGATAGGAAGGCTGGAACTTTTTATCAAAAAAATGGCACACCTAGATTTTCAGTACAGTTAAAGATTCAACGTGCCTTTAATAAAATCAAAACTTTGGACAGTATGATATATACATTTTACAACAATCAAGGCTGTTTATAGGACCATGGACACTGTTATGACACGGTTTTGTCACAACTTTTAATTTTTGAAAATTGCTGTTATAATGTACTACAGTTTTTTTTTAATTTTTATTATTATGCAGTGACATATTTTCATATTTTTTTTTATATACATTTTTCCGGAAACCATGTCATGAAGGTGATGAAATCGACGTTAATTTGTAACCTCCTTTGCCATTGTGTTATTTTTTTCACATGAATATTTTAGTGTTTTGCTTAGTTGAGCACTATTATAACTATTTAAATGTTGTAATAAAATACATGACTGACAATTTATTGGGCTTATTGCAATGGTTAGCTATTGCTTCAAGTCTTTACATGCCGAAAAGACACAGGACCAGACAGGCTGAGGCAGCATCTGACGTTGCTTTGCTCAGAAACGGAACTAGAGGGGGCGGGCCCTGGCGCAGGACGCGCAGCCGGGCCCCCCGCCCCCCTCCGTACACCCGGAACTGGCCGGGAATATGTGGCGCGCAAACTGCCAGGGGGCCCTGAGGGGCTGCGGGCCCTGGCACCCTGGCAGTTCGGCCTAATCTTTCGCGAAGATTCCACAAAATAGTGGACTCCCTAGTAGAAAGATATGGACACCTGTCCCAGTTAGTATGGAGCAAATCATAGTGCTACTTTCCAATTTATTAAAGGGCTTCTATGTATATTTTACTAATCACTTTTTATTTGACTTATGAACGTAATGAAGGAATAGTGTAGCTTTAGCCATAATCACTAATCAGCATCAAAGCTGGGGACTGCATGTGGCTCTCTTATTAAAACACTAAAGACTTCAGAGCAAGATAGCTAGACAACCTCAGCACAAACTAAAAAGACTGTTAGGCTTATAGACTTACAGTTTTCTCTCTGTCCTCAAATACCTCTCTTGCCTCCTCATATGAGCAAATTTCTTCAAGACATTCCCTTTCTAGATTTCCTTTCAGTATTTCCTCAACGATGATATAGTTGGCTCTCCTGGACCTCTGAATGACTTTGTTTGCATTTTCAGCAGATAGGAACACTTTATAGGAGGCAAGTTTAACAAGATTATATACACGCTGCTGTTCTAGATTATGACAAAGGTCATATATGAAATAGTGTGATTATTGTTATATCTTTGTTTAATGCAAGATTAATATTTTAAGGATGTATAAATACAGCATGACAGTGTAAACATTCGTGCAACTACCAACAATAGGAGTTTTTTTGAGACCTACCCTTGGTGTATAAAATAAATACATTTTCACTCATAGCTCTTAGTGGTCATGTACAACTAAATACTATTGGGGTAATGTTATAAAAGGCACTAAGTTTGCCCAGGGGCAATAACCCATAGCAACCAATCAGCAGATAGAGTTTACTAGTCACCTGTTTAAATGCAAGCATCTTATTGGTTGCCCTGGGTTACTGCTCCTGGGCAAACTTATTGCCTTATATTACATATAGGGGTATATTCTGAAATTGATGTTAGAAGTACTGTGTATTTATTACTTGTGTTAAAGGTTACCTGTTTTTTAGGAATGCATTGAATTCAAGATTTAGTTCAGTATTCAGTTGAAACACGCCACTTTATACAGGATTCTGGATCAAATGAATCCCAAATGTTCAGCCAAACGGAATCCAAACGGAATCCAAATTTTAGGGCCAGATTTATCAAAGATCAAAATTGAAAATTAGAATTTTGAGTTTATTTTATTGTAATTTGACTAGGGAATAGTCCAAATTCAATTTAAGTTTAAAAAAAAAAAAAATCTAAATTTGGATTTCGAAATTTATTATACTGTCCCTTTGAATTTGACCATTCACCATCTAAACCCTGACAAATTGGTATTTTAGCCTATGGGGGACCTCCTATAATCAATTTGGAGTTGTTTGGTGGACTTTTGAGAAAAAAAAACTTTTTTTGTGAAAAAACTTGATTCGAATTTGCAGGCCGATCCTATTTCCAATAAAAAACGATTTTTTTAATAAATTTCGTTTGGTCGTTTTTTTTTTTATTTCGAATTTATGGGAGTTTTTATAAACTCCCATAAACTCGAAATTCGACCCTTGATAAATCTGCCCCTTTAAAGTCATGTTATATGAAAGCACTGGATACCTGAATAACGCAATTGTTTTTTATAAAAGTTTTCTCAAATTTGCAAGTTAGGTTTCAGTTTGCTGTTTTGATTAATCTTTTTTGGAGGATTTGACAGAATCCAAAATTAATATAATTGATGTATCCCAGCTGGGATTCAAGGTTTAGGATCAAAATCAGAGCAATTATCTAGCAGAATGGAAATATTTACTTTCCAATCAAGGTAATCGATGTAAACATTTTTAGAGATAAATCCAGAGACAAGTTTTCTCATTCATCTGAATCTAGTTCCCAGTTACCCTTTCCTTACCTTTTCACTGTAAAATTAGAGGCTGATTAATCAGAGGTCAAGATAGAAAAACAAATTTGACCTTGATGAAAAAACACTTTTCTTGTGTAGAACTAGATTGGTTGTATATTAGAATTAAATGTTTTTTAATAATTATCAACAGCATATATTTGCATGCAACATAAATTTGCCACCTAATGGTCTGAGTTCTTTAATGTCTTTACAGTTCAAGTCAACCCTTGAACAATGTTTTTTTTTTAAATAAAACTGGCCCTTGATGTAAATGTCTCTTATATATGATATCGTTGTAAAATAAAGGAATATTATATTTTTTATACTTGTATCATTTAGGCATTTTTATTGTGTTCTGACGGTTGTTTTGTTACTAAATATGCAACATTTAAAAAAAAATGTTTGTTTTACTATGCTTGCTTTTGATATCAGCCACTATGCTAATTCATCGTTTTATGGGCAGAAAAATTGTAAATGTAAAAGTGGGTTTTGGGCAGAATCTCAGACCGATGTTGTTGGTGTGATCTGTTATATACTTATAGTATAAGCCATAAAGTATGACACAACCACTATACTAAATATTACAAGCAGTTTTTGGACACATATAAAATCCAATGGTATTTTTATTGATTAAGGGGGTTATTTATTAAAGGTCGAGTTGTGTTTTGAGTTTTTTTTAGGTTTGTTTCAGTAAAAAGACAAATTTTTAGCCATAAAATTTTTTTTGGAAATTTATTATAGACTGAAGCTGCAAAAAGCCAGAATCTGAAAATACTCCAGCTAAAACCTGTTGAGATCATGTAGAAGTCAATGGCAGAGGTCCCTTGAACCATTTGAAGATGTCTTTAACCTTCATGATTTTCAGTTTTTTTTTGGTGGTTTACGCTTGAAAACTCAATTAATTTGAGCTATTTAAGCTTTTTTGCCGATAACTCGACCTATTTGAGCTTTTCAAGCTTTTTTTCGGTAATTACTCAATCAATTTGAGTATTTGAGTTTTTCCACATGATTGCATCGATTCTAGATTTTTACATTCAGGTTTTTTCATAAATAACAAACATTCGAGTTGTGAGTTTATTTGAGGTAGAAAAAAACCTCACAACCCTCAAAAATGTGACCTTTGATAAATAACCCCCTTTAAATGTTAGTTAAATAATTATTGCTTGTTGCACAGAAAATCTTGTTTCCTGGTCATTATGATACAATACTTCGGTAACAACAGGTAGAGAGCTGCAGAGTATAAACACCCAGATGGGAGCCTACAAGTCTATTTAATTATTTCTGACATTTTAATATTATAATAAATTACCATATGAGCCTCTTACGGACATTTGTGGCAGACAGAAATTACAGTATTCCAGTTTGATGTTTTGACCTTAAAAATGTATTGGTTTCTAACATCCATAGCTCTGATTAATTACAATTGTTATTTTACATCCAAAAATTTCTCTTCTTTCAATCAGATCACATCAAGACACCTTTAAACCCAATTAGAACAATGCAATATTTATTTTGAACTGTCCCTTTCCTTTATCTTAATTCATTTATTTCCTTAGTACCAAGTCTCACGAGGAAACCTCTGGCGACTTCGGAAAACTAAGCATTCCGAGTGCCATCCCGCCGGCGATTTAGAGTCTAGCCGACGGGAAGGCAGTTCGGGGAGATTAGTCGGGGAGAAGAAGAGTCGATTTGTCGCCGGGTGACTAAATCTCCCTGAATCTCCACGTCTGTCTCTGCCCTTAAACCCACTTTGCTAATCTGAACAAAATACAAAGTGTAAATAGTAAATTAAAGTTTCTCATACCTTTTGGCTCCGCTTGGTGAATAAAAAGTATTAGGGAGAATAAGCAGGATATCTGCACTGCATGTGCCATTTTGATACGTGGGGATAATGAAGAGCAATCCTGTGCAAAGAGTTAGCAAATAACAAAAATGTAAAGTTCAAAGTTCAGAGTTTACTAGAACGTAAACAATAAGAGCAACGACTTAAGTTCTATTGGTACAGTGTGGAGGGATAGTTTCAGGAATGATTTTAAAGATTATTTTATGTCTACAAAATGATCCATTTACCTGGATCTTGCCATAAAAGTTTGGTCTCGTTCTGAATCTGAATCTATATCTAGAATATATGATGATGATGATAACCATAATACTGATGATATTTGTTATGTTGTAAATAATTATAATTGTTGGTGCTTTATAACTATAAGCATAATTGCTATTATAAGTTTTTTTGATTTTACACCAAACGCAAGACATTTTTTGGTGTATTAAAAAAAAAAATAATACTTATAATAATAACACACCAAAAGACATCATACATTTGCCGGTTAATCAAATAACTTTATTATTTTTATATTTATATAAAGCACCAATATATTTTTAATGATGGACAAAATGCACTGAAGGAAATATTCCATGGATAAAATATCAATTCAGCCAGAGCTGACTGGTGCAATGCCAGTGGAATGAGGGAAAACTTGAAGCAGCGTAGGTGGTTCTTCATGGTGAGGACAGTGAGGTTGTGGAATGCTCTGCCAGGGGATGTTGTGATGGCTGATTGTATTAATGCATTTAAAAGGAGCTTGGATGATTTCTTGGACAAGCATAATATCAAAGGCTAATGTGATACTAAACTCTACAATTAGTAGATATTGGTAGATATAGATATATATATATCAATATATATAGATAGATCAGTATAAATATGTGCATATATGTGCACTGGGATTTTTTTGCAGTGGATGAACTTTTGTCTTTTTTCAACCCAACTTAAAGGAAAACTAAACCCTAAAAATTAATATGGCTAGAAATGCCATATTGTATATACTGAATTAAATGAACCAGTCTAAAGGTTCAGAATGTCCCAGGAGTTTCCCCATTTTGTTATGAATGTCAGTGACATGCACATGCTAAGTGTGCTTTGAGCGACTATTAAGTAGCTAAGCTTATTTACTAATTGGCCTCATATTGACATTTATATATGATATTTCATATATATGCAGTAGCTTGTGTGTTGGTCCCTACATTCAACAGTACAGTGCATGTGCAGTAAATCAGCAGTAAAGATGAAAGGATCATCTTTGGAGACAATGATCTTTAATATGAAAGGGTTGTGGTGTCTTTGGGCTGGTACAAAAGCCCAAAACATAATGTACAACATTTCTGCTGTACATCTTTAGTAAAAACATCAGTTTTCCTTTAACTATGCAACTATGTATATGGTCAAACACAAACAATCTCAGTTGTGTTAGTAAAGAAGGGCTTTTTAATAGCTTTGTGCCAGTTTCTTCATGTACCCGAGGAAATGTATGCATATAGGAGTTCTGGTTTACAAAGATGCATTATTATATGTATGTCCATATAAGTTTAAAACCACTTATTTTAAATCAGTGAAAAGTGTGTAGCTAGTTCATATGCTACAGCCACATTCATTGCTAGTTCAAATATACAGGGCCAAAATTACCCCAAACCATATATAATTGCTATTCATAATACTAAATACTACTAAAATAAACACATTAGAACTATGCCTGAAATCTGTACGTCATTGCCCTTATTGTCCATTGATGCTACTTGCTTAGATGAATTATGTGATCACACATGTACTGCACCACCAATTCATACATTAAAATATTTGCGATAAGCAGAATTCTTTAGATTAAATTTCTTGCAGAAAGGAAACTTTATGTATCCTGAAGGTACACCTTTGTACACATTAAGATTCAATATTTTGTAGATGATTATAGAGAGAAAGAAGGTACCCCGCTTCAACCAAGTTATCAACCACTATTGGTCACCCTAAAACCAAAGTTCTAATAGTTTTGCCAAATAACCACACTATTCTAAGTGATTCTAAATTAAATTTGTAATATCACAAATTATCCCACCTTAATGGGTAGAAGCATACTTAAATAAATAATAAAGTGCTATTTAAAGTGCAGTGCTACAATCAATGAATTCAATAAAATAATTATTCAGTTTTATAACATAGCTTAAAGCGTTTTTAACTTATTAGCCTATATTTGTATGCGGGGTGGTTGATTAGCAGCGAACTGCTCAATTCAGTTTCAATCTCTATCATGCTATATATCATGCAATCTATATCCTGTTTCTATGGGGCCGAGGATTTGTGGTTTTTGAGGTTAATTCAGCTCTCTATCAAACCAGGGCATAGCTAATTTACGAGACCACAGTTCCAGTTACCCTGCCTTCCTCCTCTTTGTGGTGTCCCAGGGATAGAAAATCGTAGGCAGTAGCTTTTGTGACAACTCCACCATTCTGAATTTCATTTTGCTTGCTATTACTAGATGAATTTGAGCAGTTTTTAATTTATCTGATTCCATTGGTCACCAAATTATTTCATTATTTATTAACTACCAATTTACTTAATTTATTTACTTTATTTATTTATGTATTAGAATTGCACTTTACATTACTAGAATCTTATTAAGGCACTAAATGAATTTCTAATGAATTCCTTTATATACTAGCTATTATTTAATTTCTACCAATGCATAAGGGTACTAAATGCCTCCGATTCTTTTATTAGCCAATGAATTCATTGATTGATTGTAGCACTGCACTTTAAATAGCACTTTATTATTTATTTACGTGTCCTTCTACCCATTAAGGTGGGATAATTTGTGGTATTACAAATTTAATTTAGAATCACTTCGAATTGGGTGGTTATTTGGCAAAACTATTAGAACTTTGGTTTTCGGGTAAACATTTGTGGTTGAAGCCGGGTACCTTTTTTCTCTCTATAATCATCTACGTCTACTGACGTCAGACCTCTGCTTTAATCTACTGTAGGGCTGTCCAACTGGCATGAAGCCTGCGGCCCCCCTTGTTTGGCACTCCACATGAAAGTCTGCCTGCTGTGTCTGTTTACCATGTGGAAGCTTTAATAGGTATCACTACAGAGAGTAAGTGGCCCCTACATTGTTTAAACCTCAAATTCAGACTGTAATCCCCCCTGTATTGTTCACACCTGGAACACCTCTATTGTTTACACCCTAAAGACCTGTACTGTTCACACCTGAGACCTAGACTGAAACTGCCCACATTGTTCACCTGTTCACACTTTATACAAAATGTTTATGGGGCACCAGTAATGTGTCACTGTATGTAGTAGATCTCACAGTGGTCCTGATGGGTTTCTCTGTCTCCTGCACTGTTCTGCCTTATGCTCCCTGTGTGTGCCATACTCTGCCCACCCTATGCTCCCTGTGTGTGCCGTACTCTGCCCTATGTTTTCTGTGTGTGCCATAATCTGCCTGCCCTATTCTCCTTGGGTGTGCCATACTCTGCCTTCCCTATGGTCCCTGTGTGTGCCCTGCTCTGCCTGTGAAACATAAGCCTGGTATTTGTTCTGGGGGGTACTGTGTTATCCACAGGGGGGAGGTATATGGATTTAAGAGTATGTCTTAATATGATTTAACTTTTCTCACATATGAGTGATATTCCTGCAGTGAGCACCAACCATTTGGTTTTTTGGTGTGCTATTAATGTGGACATGGTTTTGTGGTAACATGGGTGTGGTTTAAACTGGGTGTGGTCTAAAACAGTGAGTGGCTAACACTGGCTTCCATTATCGGCCCTCCGCCATGTAGATTAGAAAAATTCCGGCCCTCTGTAGTACAGAAGCTGGGCAGCACCGATCTAGTGGATATAATTATTATTGGATAATTAAAGGGAATCTATTTTCTTCTCCAATTCATTCAATATTTTGTGTTATTTTGAGTTTCTGGCTTTGATGTAGCTTACTGCATGTACTATCTTATACATTATGTACAATGTGTCTGTTTGTGGGGAAAATAACCTTAAACTTGCCCTAAAATGAACCTCACATGCCAGTATATTTGTTCAATGTACGTTTTTGGAATGACCTCTGTATGTTTGCACTATTGATCTATTTCCTGTGATGTGCTCAAGGTCTCTTGTCCTATTTACCAGTCTCTTTTAAAGGCACAGTAATAAGATAAAGCGAATATATATATATATATATATATATATATATATATATATATACACACACACACATTGTTCATATTTAAGGCTTATGTTACAGCACATGGATTCCATCTGCAGAGAAAAGCATGAAAATGAGTGTACATTTCACTCCAGGTGCAGTCATTTTTTAGTGCATTTTTTCAGTTTGAAAACTACTGATTTTCTTAATAGACTATATGAGACATCATGGCATGTCTTCACCAGCAGGGAATCCTAGACTATAGGAAATGTTTGTTTGTCATCATTTTGGCATAAACAGTATTATTTTACATGAGAAATGGAGGCAATTTAAGATGATCTGGACACAACTTCTTGAGCTAATTTGCACCACATTGTTACTATACAGTAAGCACTTTATTAAAAATCCAGAGCAAGATGCGGAGAGCACAGCTGGCGGGGCAGGTCATAGGACAGGAAGTAACTACAGGGCCCCATTTGCAGCAATTCCTTCAGGCAAATGCTTTCCCACCAAAAGTAAAGTAAATCGCCAGTTGGAAAAGATACACAATACTGGAGTTGCCTCTCATGGAATTTACATAACTTGTGAATCTGTATGTGTGGGAAGAGTATTCCTACATGCATCCCTGCGCCCACCTCTCATGAATACAGTGCTGATCAATGCAGGCAACTGTGTATTCATGTGGAATGTTCATTCTAGAGGACTAGACTAGAACTCACAGGTACTGATGTGGGACAGGGTGCAAAATGCAGAAATATATCAACTTGTGTCTGTTTTTGAAATTGCCTGCTGTTAGCAATTGATCCCCAAGATTTAATTGTATAGAGCCATTAGTTGTATTGACCCGTTTATCTCAAATTTCAATTGTTTTTTTGTAAAGTGTTCTGCAAATGTGGGTCCTGCTGTTCAACTGGAACTTAAATGACAAGTGCGAACAGGTTTTATATACATGGGTTTTTACTGCATTGAGGACCTGTTAATTACATTTTCTACCAATAGTACCTTGTATGCATTTTAAATGCCACCCAGGGGGATAGGATTTCTGTATGGGAGCCTTCAGTCCAGCAATGCCAGCTTTGGGTATATTTGCTCATTTGACCTTTCTTGTGCATTAAAGACCTTTCCAGTATTGCAGTTTTACAACTTTAATCATTTCCGGCAGACAGGATATGATGTAACTGACATAAGATTGAGGAAGATCTAGCTTCATTTTAGCAGTTCACCTGGTCTGAGGTGGCGTAGTCAATTCTGGCGAAAGGTAACGTTCAGTAAAATTCACACTTTTGTGGAGTAACAACCGTTTGCCAGAGTGAAAAGTCGCCTGGCGATAGAGTGAGAATGAACTCTAGCGACAGTCCGGTTTGCTAGCGAATTGTCACCTACACCTGTCAGTAAATTGGCAGTGTTCCTGCGGATGGGATTTCTGGCAAAATGACCCTAGAGTTAGCCACCTAGCCCTTTAGTAAATCTGCCCTATTGTTTCTGAACTGTATAGTGAGTTATATGAATCAGGTGCAGTTGCAGCAGTCTGTGCCTGAAGGACATGATGATAGTGGTGTAGCCAGAGCCCATTCCCAGTGGTCATCTGTGATTGCCTAAATGTCCCCCTCCCATGCTTCCCTGGAGGGAATAGTGGAATCCCTGTACAATGGCTTATGCATTAACTTAGCTTACATGGTGGGCAGCTTACTTTTTTGAGCAGGCTCTCGTAAGGTATTCACTATGTGAATTAGAGAGCTTTATATTCTTCCTGCTGGATTGGCTGGTCATCCTCTAGGGTAGTGAAGTTCTTTTCAGTACTACACCATTTGGAAGGCCCGTGTGGGTAGTTCTGGGGACTTAAGTGTTGTATGGGGGTAGTCTCTAAATATACACTGAGAAGTATCTCCCTTTTTTCTGAACAATGAACAGTTAACAAGAAACTCCGCCTATGGATTTTGCATGGACCAATGGACACTATGCAAGGGGAGGGTTCTCTACAGACTTAAGCTATTTGTATTTGATTGTGCATGTGCTTTGTACACTTGAGAAAGGGCTTGTGGCCCAAAACATGTGGTGGCACAACTTAATAAATGTAATTGCAGCAAAGATCTGCTTTTGAGGCTTCCTTCACCTTTTTTGGTTAATCCTCTAGGGTAGTGAAGTTCAACGTACACCAGATTCTTGGAGGATTTAGTGAGACCAAACACGGGAATTTTCCATTGCCCCAGATATGTGTCTGTGGCAAGTAGTCTTTGTACTGAATTGATTTGTGTGCTAGGTGTAAGATTTTTGCTTGCAGTATGACCAGTGGCAAGATATTCTTGCTGGATTTTTTTAACTAGGATGGCCTGCCATGGGGATTCTGCATAGGTCGTAGCTGATACCCATAAACTGTACAGTGGTGGGAATATTTCCTGGTGCATCATAGGGGAGATATGTGTAAGCTGGGCTGCCAGGTAATATAGATAAATTTCCGGGAAAGCCATACCCCCATCATCTCTTGGTCTCTATAAGGTTATGAGGCGCAAACTGGCCCTTGAGGTTCCCCATATGAATTTGTTAAACAGCGTGTTGATATTGGAGAATACTGCTTTAGGTATGTATACTGGGGAATGCAAAAGTGTGTATAGCAGCTTTGGAAGTATAAACATTTTAATTAAATAGATTTCGCCTGTTGGGCCCACTGGTATCAAACTCCAAGCTTTGCGTTTATCTTGTACCCATTGCAACAGTGGGTCCACATTGAGTACCTTGAACTGCAAAATAGGAAGAGATACTTGAGACTCCATGTACGTGAACTTGTTGGTGATTTGGTAGGGACATGCTATTGAGGACTCATTCTGACTTTGCCCGACCACCAGGAAGAGAGTTGATTTGGTTGTGATGGGCCCCTGTCCCCCAAATAGACGAGGGTATTGTCTGCGTACAGCTGTATTTTGTCGCAGACTCCTGCTACCTTAAAGCTCTGTATCAACAGGTGTAATCTTACTGCTTGGGAGAATGGTTCTATGGCAAGTGAGAAAAGCAGGGGGACAGGGAGCATCCCTGTTGTGTACCACTTGACAGTATGTAGATTGTATGGGAATTGTAATTGCAATTGCAGCAGGGCATGATCTGATATTCTCCTAGGCAAGTAGGTGGCTTTGCCTGTAAAGGGTACCATAGCAGCATTGATGAACACCATGTCTATCCTTGACAAACATGTTATATTTATATGTATGCAAAACCCTTTAATTGTTTCGATGGGTTGATTTAAAGATTGTTGAAAACGTATAACCGCATTCTCATGTCCAGGGGCTATAGTGTTTTGGGAAATTGTTATTTTTGTACATTTCTTTCCTGTAACTTGCATTACTTAATATCTTTTTGGTTAAACATTTAACTACATCAAATGTTTAGTTAACACTGAGTACACATGGATTGTGACCTTTTTTCCATTCCCTCTAAAAAGAACTGAAGTGCAATGTAGATTAAAAAAAATTGATTTTGAACATAACATTTACATGGCTAAGCTTAACAAATACTTTCCTAAATGCCCATATGTGCAGCACTCCTTATCTTAATTAATTTCTGTTCAGCTAAAATGCATGGATTTCTTTTTGGATACTAAAGTGCATCATTTGCTTCTACTGGTTAATAATATTAATGCAGACATGGTTGAAAAGACACAGCTAGCTCTTTAATGACCATTAAGTGATAATCCAACCACTACTTCATATTTGATTACTTACTATGGAACAGACACATTTGATTTTATCAGTTAACATCCAATTCTAGTAAACTTTTCAGTTGTGTAGAAACGGTTGTTCTCATGATGGTGAAAGAGTGATCGTTGAAATGCTTGGATTTTAAATAATGTATAAGGTTATTTGTTGCTTTATCTAGTATAGGTTAATCTAAAACAACTAGACTTGCTGAGTAATCATTGAAGACTGTTCACTACTCATCCGAGCAGCTTCTTCAGTTCAACTGACTGTTGTGGGAAGTTCTCGGCATACAAACTCTTCTACTAATCCAATCACAATGGCACGTTGTAACTCTTCAGAGAGGTGATTTCTGAGATATACAGAGGAGTTGATTCTGTGTAGTTACTGTGATAGGATTATCCAATGTGTCATGCAACTCCTAGAAACAGGTGTTACTTGGGAGAGTTGCATGAATGGATGTGTGAAGTGTTGCAAATCCGCCGGGGTACAGATGTTATTTGTTGCTGTGTCTAAAGAAGAAATCCCAGTTCCCTTACACAAACCCCAAGCTGATGCTGCATGTTTGTATCTATTCACTATTGAAGAGCTAGCATCCCCAAAAGCAAGACCAAAACTCATTGGACAAGTTCATTGTAGCTGTATTGCAAGGGCATGATACCTTTATACAGAATCATTATGCATAATACCCTTAGCCACATTGGCTGCTGGAATATGTATATATATATATATATATATATATATATATATATATATATATATATATATATATAGATATAGATATCTATATATATATGTATATATTTTTTTTTAATATGAAAAAGTCGAGTGAAAGGATTTGTTTGCTTTTAAATATCTAAACCAAGTGGGGAATCACTTTATAACGGGTATTTCTTCAGAACTGATTTAAGAAATCTATTTAACTTGGATACTTTTGTATAAACCCCAAATTTGCCCTTTCGAGCACATCCCTCCCCCCAACTAACTATGCCAGTCACAAAATAAGTTCCTTTAAATGGGGTGACATGTGGCCCCCCGCTATCTCCCTGACAGGCATCTTTCACTTCAGTATCAAAGCCTGCGCAGAACATATTATCTGTGATTGCGAAGGTGCTGGACTCTTTACAGCGGTGCCTTTTGATATACGGGACTTGGAGCATCTGAAGATATGAGGCTTGACGTCCACGCTCCTGTAACCGCCCAAATCCGCTAACCATGGCATCTGGTTCATTCATCAAAACTTGTTCAGCAAACTCAGGTTCGGGGATACAAGCGGGAATAATGTTCTCAGTGAAGTTAATGGCTTGCTTTAATTTTATCACAGCCATGTCATAATCATAGGTTAACTTTACAAATCGAGGGTGTATGGATATTTTTTCAACATTATGGACAGCGCCTTCAGTCTTTTTTGTATTTAGCGCCCCTGTTAAATTGCAAACACAATTATATCCAGGTTAAAATCCAAATCATTACCGTTAAAAGCACTAAATTACTATCAGAGTCAAAGTTAAAAGTAATTATTTGATTGTTTTGTTTAACTGCACAAGTCTTGTAAAAGCCTGTAAACAATTACTATTTCGGCAGTGCAGTAGCTACAGGAGGTATTTCACTTGTACCTGTACCCTTGGGTCTGAGTGCACCCAATAGAGGCAAAGGGGCAAATCCTGTGTGCAGGAGTTTGAGTATGAGTGTATAAAGGAGTAGATCATGGGGTGAAAACTTCATGCAGATCCATAGTGACATGTATATGTAGCATACTAATTCTAATTTTCCGTAGATACATCTAAACTAGCAGTTTCCTTGTGGCTTTCTCATTGCTCTAAAAACTTACTTTCAGTCTTACAGTAATTCTGGGGCTCAATAATACTGTACCCCCTGTAAAACAAGGAGATCGGAGATCTGGGGTGAGTTACTTAAAGAGGAACTGATATCCCACACATAGTCCACCAACAGTGGTTATTGTCTTTATGTCTTTTGCCATGTTAGTGTATGGAACAATGCTAACCTTTAGTATAAAGCAATATACAGTAAGCTGTGCTGGTACTAGGAAAGGGGAAAAATTGCATTTGACTCAAGGAACTAGCAACTATCAGCAAGAACAAAGCTGGCATGAATAGCTGTGCCACTGTGGGGGATATGGCAGCTATAATCAAAAATGAGATTTTATGCAAATGCCCGTCCTATGTCACATTCAGTTTAATGTTCTCTCTAAGCTTTGCATACAGTGAACACAGATACTCCTCTTGTTAAAGGGGGCATTTTCACATTAAAAAAATTAATGGAACACAGACCTAATTCCATTAGTATGGCTCATGTGCTATTACTAAAGAGGAAGTATAGTCACATGCCTTTATTTTGAGTCTTTAAAAGACACTGCAGAAAATATTTTGATCCCACAGGAGACCGCAAGCTAGGAGACAAAACAGGGCAAAATGTTCACCGAACACTCAATGGTCAGTGTCCATTTTATCCTGGCGGCAGCATTTTCAGAAGACAGAGGAAAATTACTTACCAACCACTACTTTCATAGATTTGGTCTGGTTGATGCAGTGAGCTGCAGTGAGTATCAACTCTCGAGACAAAATGGTCCCCCCACAAAATCCCTCATTTTCATCATCCACCAACAGGGCCTACACAAACATAAAAGAGAGGCATTTGCATATCGTGTTTTTTTCTTAAATACTGCTGTTAGCTATATATTCAATTATGTACACAGTTTATCTACACATTGGAATTTATTTACTAACTACTGATTTGTGGCAAATGTTTAAAGTATCAATACATGAGATCTAGAGAGCTCAAACCTTACCAGTTTTGGGTTTGCACTAGTGATGTGGGGGGCGACCCGATACCCGCGGGGTTTGGGTCGGCCTCGCACTGCTCCTCGTGGGGGGTGGGCGGGTGTGGGTTGAGCTCTTCTTCTGCCCCCCCCCCAGCCCACCACCTTCAAATGTCGGCTTCCGACTACCGGTTTTATAGTCTCGCGTCTGCTCGCCCGCCCCTTTTGTGACGTCATTGTGACGTCATCGGTGGGGCAGGGTCTATAAAAGGACTGCGGGTGCGGGCGGGCGCGGCTGGAGCAAGGCGGGTTAGTGTCGGGTGTGGGTCATCACTAGTTTGCACCCAGGGGCTTAACTATAGCAAATCCCATGTCCTTGGGTATTTGGCAGGGATATGGACAATGGATAGTGTCTTTGTTTGCTAAAACAAAATTGCCTCACCTAGCAATGAATAGGCCACTATATTAAGGAGACAATTATGATGAGGTGTCAAGTAATTAAAACAACCACTGAAAGTCATTGGCAGAAATAAGAACAACTATACAAATAAATGTTTTAATGCAATTTACCAAATGTATTCAGGAAGGCCTCCCACCATGAAAATGTATAAAATAAATCAATAGCATTTTTATCTTTGCATAGGATCATTTATAGGGGCAAATTATTGTGAGGAGCTAGGACTTACTTGCCAAGGGCATTCACCAGGGTCACAGTCTCTTCCACCCACAATCCTAACATTTGGCTCATTCTCATCAAATATATTATTTCTTGTTACATTACTTTCCAGCAGAGTGTCAGTTTGGTTAAGTTTCACTTCACTCTGATTGTCCGTATGGCTTTCCGTATCATTCTTAAGTATTTCTGCTGCCCTCTTTTCTCTACGCATATGTCTTCTTCCACAGGAATATTTGTCTGTCAATACAGAGAAGGAATGAAAAAACAGACAAACAAAAGGCAATCACATACCTCCACACTGAATATGTTTTTAAGCTTACTACTTCTTATTAAGTGGTAGGTAGAATTTATGGCATTTATCAGCAATTTACAGTCATATGAAAAAGTTTGGGAACCCCTCTTAATTCTTTGGAGTTTTGTTTATCATTGGCTGAGCTTTCAAAGTAGCAACTTCCTTTTAATATATAACATGCCTTATGGAAACAGTAGTATTTCAGCAGTGACATAAAGTTTATTGGATTAACAGAAAATATACAATATGCATCATAACAAAATTAGACAGGTGCATAAATTTGGGCACCCCAACAGAGATATTACATCAATACTACCTTTGATGAGTGTCTGGATTCTGGATGGCGGTGTTTTTGACCATTAGTTCGTACAAAATTTCTCCAGTTCAGTTAAATTTAATGGCTGCCGAGCATGGACAGCCTGCTGCAAATCATCCCATAGATTTTCGATGATATTCAAGTTGGGAGACTTTGACGGTCATTCCAGAATGTTGTACTTATCCCTCTGCATAAATGCCTTTGTAGATTTCAAAGTGTGTTTAGTGTCATTGTCTTGTTGGAATATCCAACCCCTGCGTAACTTCAACTTTGTGCCTGATGCTTGAGCATTATCCTTAAAATTTGGTTGATATTGGGTTGAATTCATCTGACCCTTGACTTTAAAAAGGGCCCCAGTCCCTGAACTAGCTACATAGCCCCACAGCATGATGGAACTTTGACAGTAGGTAGCAGGTGTTTTTCTTGGAATGCGGTGTTCTTCTTCCGCCATGCAAACTGCTTTTTGTTATGACCACAAAACTAAATTTTTGTCTCATCAGTCCAAAGCACTTTGTTCCAAAATGACTGTGGCTTATCTAAATGAGCTTTTGCATACAACAAGTGACTCTGTTTGGGGCATGAGTGCAGAAATGGCTTCTTTCTCATCACCCTGCCATACAGATGTTCTTTGTGCAAATTGTGCTGAATTGTAGAACGATGTACAGATACACCATCTTGCAGGTCTTTGGAGGTGATCTTTGGTTTGTCTGTAACCATTCTCACAATCCTTCGCATATGTCACCCCTGTATTTTTCTTGGCCTGCCAGACCTGGGTTTTACAGCAACTGTGCCTTCCATTTCCTTAAATTCATTTCTTACAGTTGAAATGGACAGTTTAAACCTCTGAGATAGCTGTTTGTGAGTTGCTTTGAGGATCCCATGCTGTCACTTTTCAGAGGAGAGTCAAACAGAATCACAACTTGCAATTAGCCACCTTAAATGCCTTTTCTCATGATTGGACACACCTGCCTATAAAGTTCAACGCTTAACGAGCTAATCCAACCAATTTGGTGTTGCCAGTAATCAGTATTGAGCAGTTACATGCATTTAAATTAGCAAAATTACAAGGGTACCCAAATTTTTGCACAGCCAGTTTTTCACATTTGATTTAATTTCATACGACTGGATATTGCTTCACTAAAAATCTTTGTTCAGAAATCCCCCAGTACTCAGATGTTCCTGGAAATGAAAGACATACCACTGTTAACTTTTTTGAGTAAATTATTATGTAGGCTGAGAGGGGTTCCCAAACTTTTCCATATGACTGTACCTTAAAAAAAAATTCACCAATTGTGTCCTTACTCAGGCTCCCATGCCATCTATTGCTATCGATTTGGCATGGTTCCGAAACATGTGTTTCTAACTGTATATGGTCAGCTTAACATACATATCTATAAAAACTGAAAAAAAGTATGAATTAACAACTATTGTGTAAGAGAATGAAAAAATATTTTATATAAGCACAGAAATCAAACTACTTTAAAAAAAACTGTCTTTTAAACAATTTCACATTTTTCAGGTACAAAGACAATGGTCATTATTTTTGTAAATGAATAAATATTGTGCAATTGCCTTGTGTATAAAACAGGGGGAAGTCTTCCCTTCTTACCGGTTGGAATACAGGATTTACCATTTTCTCCCAGTACATATCCATTTGTACAGGAACATACAATAAATCGATCCACTACTTTGCAAAACTGATCACAGTCGCCATTGTTTAAGGAGCACAATTGTAGTTTTACTGGAAGAGGCAAAGAAGAAATTGTTTTATTAGCAGGGCAAGTTCCTTTATTGAACTTCTAAAAAGCCATGAGGCAAAGGCCTACTGCTAGAGCCTAGTAAGTAATAATTTTTGCAACAGTTGTCTAGGTTGGTATTAAAGGAGAAGGAAAGGTTAAAACTAAGTAAGCCTTATCAGAAAGGTCCATCTAAATATACCAGTAAACCCCCAAAGTAATGCTGATCTGAGTCCCCTGTCAAAAGAAACACTGCATTTCTTTCCTTCTATTGTGTACACATGGACTTCTGTATCAGACTTCCTGCCTTCAGCTTAAACCTCATTGCCCTGGGCAAGAGCATGCTCAGTTTGCTCCTCTCCCCCACCCCTCCCTTCTCTACTGTAATCTGAGCCCAGAGCAGGGAGAGACTCAGGCAGGAAGTGACGTCACACCATGTTAATACTGCACCTCCTATTCTAAACAAACAGAGAGTGTCTAGAGCTTTTTACTCAGGTATGGTAAAATATTCTACAGAATAAATATAGCATTCTAGCTTGCACTATTGCAGCTTATCTATTGGCAATAAAATGCCTCCGTAGCTTTCCTTCTCCTTTAAAGGAAATACTCTATGGAGTTCATAGTAAACTGGGAACATAAAACCTGCTGAAGTCCACATGCATAAGCTGTGCGAACAAAGACTTTAAATTTATAAATGTCACAATATAAGGCTGGTTAGTAAATAATTGCATATCTGCATATCCAAGTTTAGTTTTAATCCTTTATTTATTTGGGAACAGTAATTTATTTCAACCAATGAATTGAGTGATTTATCATTCGGGCTTAGTTCGGGAGTATAATAAGTTTTAAGTCACTGTTTGAAAGAATCAAAAATTGTAAAGTGTTATACCACTTTTAATTATTTTTCAAAGCACTTGAACTTTAAGTATCAGCACAGGTCACTTTTTTATTAGTGATGAACTAAACTGTTGGCAGCAGTATCAATCGAAGGCACTTAGTAAATATGAAAAAAAACTTTTATCCTTTAAGGGTATAACTCATATAGAGGGCTGTCTATTTCTTTATCTCCGAATTGGCATTGTATCCATGTGACACTTATCAGCTGTTCTTCCTAATG
Source organism: Xenopus laevis (assembly GCF_017654675.1). Classification (NCBI taxonomy): domain Eukaryota; kingdom Metazoa; phylum Chordata; class Amphibia; order Anura; family Pipidae; genus Xenopus; species Xenopus laevis. The sequence continues at coordinate 120,664,773 of NC_054373.1, forward strand.
GCAGACAAATCTTAGAGCCAGAGATAGAGAATTTGCACAATTACATTACCTGGCTGTCCCTTGCATGTCCCCGTGTATATGACTTTGTTAAAACCTCACACAGAGATGGACATTACTTTTTGTTGGCCGTTTGATCTGTGAGCTGAATGTTTTAATATGCATATACATCAGAGAAGACCACAGCTTCATTATATTCAGCTTGAAAAAGGAACTAAAATGTTCTGAAAACACAATTACATTATATCACAGCGCATGTTGCAAGACAAATTATACTCAAATGAGGTCATGTTTTCGTATAACCAGCTTTTTCCAATATAGTTCTTTCTAGAATATAGAAGAGAGACCAGCAAAGAACAACCCCCAACAAGTCTCTTACAAGCATTAAGTATTAAATTAAATTACCTGTTTCGCAGTTTTTGCCCTCAAAACCAGGATTGCAGAAGCACGTGTATTCATTGATCCCATCTTTACATGATCCACCATACTGACAAGGATTTGATTTACACTGATCATCATCTACAAACACATAAACACATAAACACATACAGTGAATAATAGAGTACAGTATTTCTATTCTGTAGTTCATGTTTCAGAAAGTGTCGCAATGAAGTATTCCAGTGAGAAGTATTTTAGGACAGCTGCAAAAAGCATCACTGGTGAGCAGCGAGTCAGTGACTAATGATACAAACTGTGCTTGGATTTTTTTTCAAATCTCATTTCTAGGCCCCATATTGTATAACAGATGTTTAGGATATACATGTGGCAAGCTCACCTTAAAGGAAAATTTTACCCCCAAAATAAATATTTAGGAAACATATTAAGCAATATATAAATATATATTTAAGTAAATATTGCCCTTTTACATCTCTTGTCTCGAGCCACCATTTCGTGATGGTCTGTGTGTTGCCTCAGAGATCACCTGACCAGAAATACTACAACTCTAACTGTAACAGGAAGAAGTGTGGAAGCAAAAGATATTGTTATGTAAAATATGACATCAACTACACTATGAAACTAAAATCAGATTGAGTAGAAAAGGTAGATTTTCTTACCATAATACTTGTTCCAGAATTCTCTCTGTTAAACAAAAAGTACAAGTTTTTTAAAAAGTTAACATCATCATTGGTAGATAAATGTAAACCTCAGAAAAACGTAAGATTCACAGACTATTTAAATGCTCAAAATGTAAGACAATGTAATTCTCTTATTTGTTGCCACACTTTGCATATTCTCAGAGGAGAGATTGCCAATAATATTCCTGTTTGCTGTCAGTGAAAAGGGGAAAACTAACACACGTGTGTTTGAGTGAATTCATCCATGTTTGCAGTGACTGATAGCAGTGATGACACTGGCTACAGATTATAAAGGGCCAAAATCAGCCAAGTTTATTGTGCTATTTGAGTGAATGCTTACAAATCATTCGAATGAAAGTTGAGAAAAGGAAATTGTATAGAGAAAAGCATGGTGCTCCACGTGAAATGCGTTAAGGATCAGGAGCAGTTTTAATTGTACAAGGTTTTCGATTTCATGTTATCTTGGGAGTATAACCTGTTGCTGGGGCACATTCATTTTAAATAAATACGTCTGCACTATCATATATTTCTTCTTTTCATGAACATTACGTGAATACTCAAGGACACCATGAAGTCATCCCCAGTTTACTTGATGTGTACATACTTTGAAAATCTGGTGAGTAGGCAAATTTACCAGAGATGGGCTGATTTACCATCCTTGGTCTAACTTACCTGAAGGGTTTACAGCACATGGCACTTTTTCAAACAAGTTTTACATAACTAATTAACACAGCACAGTGTGTTGCACTTGGCCCTTTTTTAATATACAAATTTAAGGGTACTGCACCATAGTACCCATTTTTGCGCTTCCCTACAGAGATTTGTTTTGTATTGGAGAGTCCAGCAGAGGGGACCAGTGAAGGGCAGCTGCAATCAAGATTCTTTACACCAGTTGAAGATTTCACAATTTAAGCGCTGAAGGAATTTTGTTTGTATTTTGGGACAATGAAAGAAAAAGTTTAAAACCAAAATGAAGGTTCTGCCAATGAGCGTTTTGCGTAAGCTTTCTCAAGACAATTGTCTAGATACAGCAGAACAAAATTCAGACAGCAGCAATCGGACAGCTCAACCTTCTATACAATTTCCTTTTCTCAACTTTCCTTCGAATGAATAGTTGTAAGCATTAGGGATGCACCGAATCCAGGATTCCGTTCGGGATTCGGCCAAGATTTGGCCTTTTTCAGCAGGGTTCGGATTCGGCCGAATCCTTGTGCCTGGTCAAATGGAATCCGAATCCGAATTTGCATATGCAAACTGTGGGGAGGGCGGCATTTCACGTGACCTTTTGTAACAAAACAAGGAAGTAAACCATTTTTTTCCACTTTTTCCCTTTCCTGCCCTTAATTTGCATATGCAAATTAGGATTCTGATTTGGTTTGGTGTTCGGCCAAACCTTCCAAGATGGATTCGGGGATTTGTCCGAATCCAAAATAGTGGGTTCAGTGCATCCCTAGTAAGCATACATTTAAATTGATTGATATTTTACAGTGAATTCCTTTATGAAGCACTTGCACCATAATTAGTGATGGACGAATTTATTTGCCAGGCATGAATTTGCGGTGAATTTCCTGATTTCGCCCTGAAAATTTCAAAATTGTCACGCGTCATAATAATTTTGATGCCCATTGACTTCAATGTGTTTTGCAAATTTTTCGTGTTTCGCAATTTTTTTCAGTGTTTTGCGAATTTCTCGGCAAAGCGAAATGGGACAGATTCATCCATCACTAACTAGAATAATTGGTAGTTTGGAATTAACTGTAACAGGAAGAATTTTGGTAGCGAAAGACAGAACTCTGCCTGTTAAAGGGGTGGTTCACATTCAAACAACTAGTAGTTTTCAGATAGATCACCAGAAATAACGACTTTTTCCAATTACTTTCTATTTTCTATGCGTCACTGTTTTTGTAATATTGAAGTGTAAAGTGTCATTTTTCAACTTCTAAAGCAGCTCTGGGAGGGGGGTCGTTGACCCTTTAAGTTGACCCTTTAAACTGATCTAAATGGATACATTTAGTTGATACATTTCTCATCTATGTCACTGCTGAGAAGAATTGCTGAGTTTAATTACAGGCAGCCGTTAGAATTGATACAATAGTTGCTAATGTTCCAGAGATGTTGCTGAGAAATGTATCAGCTCAATGTTGCAAAATTGTAACAGTTTAGTCTGCGCCTGAATTACTGAGCTGCCAGATTCAAACACCAGAGTCAGGGACATTAAAATTTAAACTTAGATTTTGGAAAAACAGTAAAAAATAAATAATGGAAAGTATTTGAAAAGTCTTTATTTCTGGGGAACTATCTGAAAACAGCTGAACTGAAAAAAGTGTTTGGAAGGTGAACAACCCCTTTAATTGGCTCATGTGACCTAACATGTATGGTTTGTTTGTGTGCACCGTGAATCCTAAGATCCCAGGGGACGGCCCTCATTTTTTTTCAAATGGAAATGTTATATTTAGGATTACCCAATAGCACATACTACTAAAAAAGTATATTATTATGATAATAATTTTAATGCCCATTGACTTCAATGCTGTTTGCAAATTTTTCCCCTTTTCGCAAATTTCTCGGCAAAGCGAAATGGGACAGATTCGTCCATCGCTAACCGTAATAATTGTTAGTTTGGAATTAACTGATATTAGCACGAATATGAATTTTTACCTAAGGCACAAATTAATTTATGATGTATTGATATAACTAATTGGTTGTAATGAACAATTCATGCATTTACTAGTTCATCGAGTTAAAATTTATTGGCACTTAGGGTTTTAAGTTCATTTATTGAATGTTTATTGGGGTTAATTTACTTCTATTTCTGTTTAATCAGATGTTAATAAACAGTAATGCTCCATATCAAGATGTAACAGTATATATATATATATATATATATATCTATAAATGATGATGATTCCGCAAGGCACCAATAGGGATGATATGATTAAATGATCAAGGTGCTTACATGTACATTTGTCTGAAGTTAAATCAATATTCCTATTAAACATAATTTTACAGAGCTATGCAATTTGTTCTCACGGTTTTATCTTCATTCTCGAAGACTTCTCGTGCTTCCTCGAATGAGCAGCGCTCTTCATAACATTCCCTTTCCAGGTTACCTTTTTTAAATTCTTCAAAGCCTGAATTCGCTCGTTTTGCCCGCAGTATGTTATGTGCGTTGCCATGCTTCAAAAAAACTGTAAATGGTGACAATATTATTGTAGTGATTGTTGGTGTGGGGCATTTCTAGCAATTTAATTATTATATGTATTAAATAAAATAAATCATAAATACATATATCTAGATTACCAACTGCCTGCGTGCTGGTTATATATGAATATAAAAAAACAGAAAATAAACCGCACTCACAGGACTTGTATTAGTGCAAAAAAATGGTTGTTTATTACGACGTTTCGGCTCCTACACTCGAGCCGTCTTCCTGAAGACCGCATTGTAGGAGCCGATACGTTGTAATAAACCTCACTTTCAGATTATGTTTTGATAGTTTCCAACAACCCCTAATCTTAGCTTCTCAACAGCAGCCCAGAGCACACTTTGGGGCACATTTACCTAGGGTCGAATATCGAGTGTTAATTAACCCTCGATATTCGACTGTCGAAGTTAAATCCTTCGACTTCGAATATCGAAGTTGAAGGATTTACCGCGATCGAACGATTAAATCCTACGAATTGAATGATTCGATTTTTCTACGACCAAAAAATTGTTAGAAAGCCTATGGGGACCTTCCCCATAGGCTAACATTGCACCTCGGTAGGTTTTACTTGGCGAAGTAGGGGGTCGAAGTTTTTTTTAAAGGGACAGTACTTTACTATCGAATGGTCGAATAGTCAAACGATTTTTAGTTCAAAACGTTCGATTCAAAGTCGAAGTCGTAGTCGAAGGTCGAAGTAGCCAATTCGATGGTCGAAGGGGGCAGTTTATCTTTAAGTTAACTTTTAGTATGTTATAATTCTATGCAACTTTTCAATTAATCTTCTTTCTTTCTTTTTTTTTTATAGTTTTTGAATTACTTGCCTTCTTCCTGTATCTTATCACTGACCCCATCTAAAAACAAATGCTCTGTACGGCAACACATTTAGGGGCCCATTTACTTAGTTCGAGTGAAGGAATAGAGGAAAAATAGTTCGAATTTCGAATGGTCGAATATGGCTACTTCGACCATCGAATGGGCTACTTCGACCTTCGACTTCGAATCGAACTAAAAATCATTCGACTATTCGACCATTCGATAGTCAAAGTACTGTCTCTTTAAAAAATTCTTCGACCCCCTAGTTCGCCACCTAAAACCTACCGAGGCCAATGTTAGCCTATGGGGAAGGCTTCCTAACATGGAATATCCTTCGATCGATGGATTAAAATCCTTCGAATCGTTCTTTCGAAGGATTTAATCGTTCCATCGAACGATTATTCCTTTGATTGTTCGATCGTAGGAATAGCGCAAAATCCTTCGACTTCGATATTCAAAGAAGGATTTTACTTTGACCCTAGGTAAATGTGCCCCTTATTGTTATTGCAACTTTTTATTACTTCAATTTCTATTCCGGCCTCTCCTTTTCATATTCCAGTCTCTTATTCAAATCAATGCATGGTTGCTAGAGTTATTGGGACCCTAGCAACCAGATTGCTGAAATTACAAACTGGAGAGCTGCCGAATAAAAAGCTAAATAACTCAAAAACCACAAATAATAAAAAATGAAAACCAGTTGCAAATTGTCTTAGAATATTACTGTCTACATCATACTTTAAGTTAATTTGAAGGCGAACTACCCCTATAAACAGTTCTGTGATGCCCTCTTTTAAGTGAATATAAGCAATTAACTAAATGTTACAGAAAGGAGACAATCACAATGAGCCTGTGGGGGTGTCAGTACTCACACACATTGACCAGCTCTATCATTTTTAAATGACCACTTGACATGACTCTCAGTGTAACATCCAGCCCCAACTTATTTGAGTGAGAGTTGTAGTGCCATTTCAAGTATATCATTACTTAGGCTGCACTCATTACCTCACCTGTATTCGTATCATGTCACAGCATGCTCAGTATCTTCTTGCTCACACTTTTAGTTGTTGGGGGTCTCCTAGACTAGTATGAAGATCTCATGCCCTTTGAGATATCAGTTTTGTGCAAATATGCCAAAACCAGCAATACTAGAGATAGGGTAAAGGTTGCTGCACCAACCAGAGTTGCCCTTTTAAAAAAAAGCTGTCAGTATCTCACCAACAAGTTAATACTGAAATACTAAAAATGCATAGTCTTTTCATTAATTAAGCACACACCATATATTCTTTGCTCCAGCAATATCCTGAACCAGGATAAATACTAGGAATGTTTGTTAGTGAATACCACTATAACTTGAGTTTAAACACTGGTAAATATTAGCAAGTAACTGACTGAAAATTGTTTAATTATTCCCAAGTTGCTTGTATATACCTGCCTGCTTGATCATTCTACCATGCTGGTTTAAAACGTATTTCATACTTTATTGGATTTAAATTATTTACACTTTGTTCTGAATTTCAGTGAAATAAAAATGTGACATAACTAAGTCACAGATTTCGAGCTATCCTCCTACCTCAAAATGGCAATCAGACTACTACTTGGGTTATTTACTGATGGGGTTATTTACTGATGGTCTAATTAAACATTATTATATAACACCTTTTCTTCTAGAAGTGCATCTGACCATTACATGGTACACTAGCATATATCTTGGTACAGAATTCTATAAGATGACTTAAAGGTATAGAAACCTTTTATATGCAGACAGTACAATCTCAATTTACTAAATCTGAAGTTTTACAAAGCAATACAATACATTATAAACTTATATTTGTTTGTAAAAAGTGTATTTACAGGGCTACAGGGCTTTGCCTGGTAGAGATTCCCTCTTAATTTCTAACTTTTAAATCCAACATGGAATACATGTGGAAAACATAAGATAAGCAATGAATTTGGTATCTTCTCTATACCATTAAAATGCATTACAGAGATCAAATAAAGTACACAGATCCCAGCTGGACCTTGCTGTTACTTACCATTTGTAGCTTGTTGGAGGAGGACAGCGGGTAAAGCAATAAGAATAAGCAGACATGTCTGGCCAGCCATGGTGCTGTGTTTTTGAATGCTGAGCTCCTGTTCTCTCCTGGGCAGTTTATAAAGGAAAAAGAAGTCAACAGTTCAAGCAGCAGCTTGCAAGGGAAGTCAGGGAATTCCTGCCCTGAGAGCAAAGTGCTGGGAAGGAGCCTGTGCAAACCTTTCACTTATTCCTGGCCGTTTCTAATGTAAAGGAAAACAAATCCTCTATACAAGAAACAAAATACATCCCAAACAGAAATGAATTCTGGATTTTGGCCATGAATCTTATTTGCTTCCATTACCCAATCTGTTCACTCAGGGGAGACTTGTATTTGTTTTGCTGATAGATCAGGAGGGCAAAGAGCAGACTGTGAAATGGACAGATGAAATGGCTGAAATCCATGCTGTCTTTCTGAATATCCTTTATCCCTATAGTTATAGATTTTCTCTATGTATGTATGTATGACTTTATAGCATTATTGGGATGGGATGGGGCAGATTTATTAAGGTTACAGTTTTTTATACGAAAATTTGAGTTGTATTTTTTGATCAAAATTCAAATTTTCTTGTTTAAAAAAAACCTAGAATATTTAAGATTTATTATACCCTGACCCTGGAAATTACTCAAAAAATACACCGCCTAAAACCCATTGAGGTTCTGTAGAAGTCAATGGTAGAGGTCCCTGGAACCATTTAAAGAGATTAACAGCCTGCTTGATATTTGAGTTTTTTCAGAGGGTTTTGCCCAAAAAACTCAAATGATTTGAGAGATTTTAGGCTTTTTTTCGCCGAAAACACAATGAATTAGAGTTTTCGGGATGCAGAACTCGCACGTTTAAGTTTTTTCTTAAATAAGATACCATTCAAGTTTCGATTGCATTCAAGATCATTCAAGGAAACAAAAACTCGAACACTCGACCTTAAATAACTCCCACAATGTCGTACAATTTTACACTGTAGAAAGGTATGCACAGGGAAGACTAACATTATAATAAAAAAAGTAAATAAGAAATGAAAACAATAAATACATAAGTAAAATAATAGATAATATACATATTACAAATTATTTTAGTTGCTTAATTATTGAATTTCTCAGTAAGGATGGTGGGATTTTTAGTCCAGCAACAGCTGCAGGGTGAAAGTTAATCCTTTGATAAATACTCCTTTCAAAATCCCATAGAAATGAATGGAGAGTGGCGGAATTTCACTCTAGATGACTGTGTCAACCTCTTTATTTTTATTACATATTTTTTCTATCTATGCATTTGTCATTGACTGGTCATTTTTGGTGGGTAGCATGCTAACCTTTTTGTGGAGAGTTCAGGCAACATGGAGGTTATATATATATCTTCAATATGAGTCTATGTATAATGAGAATAAGATGATTAATTAGCAGTGCCTTAGGATGTGCCAGGCTTTCTTTGTTCTTACTGCAACAGATACAGTAATCACTGTGACAAACTCAGTATTTAAGAAATACAAAGAACAGGCACAACTAGCTGAGATGGAAGTACCATGAAATTGGATTGTCTACTGACTAATGATTAAAGCAAATGACCTCTTGCGGCACCTTAGATGTGACCTCTCCATAATGTGATTAAATGCAAATCAGTAGGGAAGGGATTTAACCTCCTCACAATAGCAGCTTTTCAGTGAAACTTTGGCTGCCATGGAATTATTTTTCATTGGCTGAATGATAATAAGTTATATGGGGTTAGAGGGTATGCTATGCAATCATTTTAAATTCTTTGGATCACTAGGTATTATGGTACGTGTATGTGGCTTTCCAAACAGCGACCTTTTCCTGAGCACATGATATGACTAGTCAAACTTGGAGAACATTTAAGAGGAATACAACTCAGCAAACTGAAACATCTGCTTCCCAAATACAGCAAGAAACAATAAAAGGTTAAACGGGGCAGAACAGTGAATGAACATTGCATGACAAAGGTAGACACCACCCTGCCCATAAGCAGTACAGAGACAGCACTGTAGGACAAGATCAGCAGGGAGCATTGGGCAGTAGGAAATATTTAGTTTACAATAAGTCCCCTATATTATTTGCACATAAACTTTAATGGGAATGTATATTTACATTTTCTTCAATAAAGACTGATTATATTTAAGATAGGGTCAAGTTGCTGTTTTATTATTACAGAAAAAAAGGAAATAATTTTTAAAAGTTTGATTTATTTGATTAAAATGCTAAGTCTATGGGAGGTGGCCTTCCTGTAATATGTAAATTTCTGGATAACGGGTTTCTGGATAGCAGATCCCATACCTGTACTTAAAAATTGAGCCCTAGGTGCACAGGGTGGCTTCAACAGGAAGCAATTGCTTTGCAGCTAAGCACTAAGGAGTAAGCTTATGCACCCATTAGTTCTCTGGTGCTTCTGTCTGGCTCTTGTAGTTCAGTGAATATATCATATGTAGTTCTAGCCATATGATTTCTATCATTATGAGTTTCTTATTTTGCATGGAGCATTTGTTTGAAGATTAGATTAAGAATAACTCAACTGAAATAGTGATAAGCAACTAGAATTTTACATCCAGGAACACAACCTTATTGCCACTTTGCTGGTATTTTTTTGGCCTGGCTGGTATTGTTTTCCAGAAAAAGTGAAAACTCTACCTCCTGCCCTTCAGATAATGAGGTATTAAGGGTCAAATGATATCCTAGCCAGATTCAAGTCTTCAGTAACTTTTTGTATAACAACTTGTTTCGCTCTAAGGAAAAAGTTGTGCTGACATGTCTAGACTCTAGACTAGTCAGTAAGCTTCGCAGTACGCTGTGATTTTATTTTTGAGAGAGCTGTATACATAAGTAGACCTATATAAATAAAATATACCTATATACTAAGTCTCACAAGGGCTGATTTTCTAACGATGATTCTAAACTGTACAAGTGCAATCGCAATAGCAACCTATTAGATCTTTACTTTTGTTGTCTAGCATGAAGCAGAGTAACCAAAGCTAATTACTGAATGTCAAATGAACCTATGTAATTTATCCTCTATGTTTGTAAATTAGCCCTACATTCTCCAGGATGCTACTTCTTTACTTTGAAAAACTAGGCTTTGCTTCACTGACTGAGCAGAGCAGGGAATTCCCAATCCTGTGAGGACCACATTGTAAGTAAGCAGCAGAAGGAATCCTCGGGCACTATGCAATGTTAGTGTGTCATATAGTCATATAGTCATATAGTCATATACGAACTTAGTTTCATATGATGTATGTAGATCATAAATGCAGAACAAATGCTACTTAAAGGAGAAGGAAAGCTACCGAAGCAGTTTATTGCCAAATAGATTAGCCACAATAGTGCAAGCTATAACATTATATTATAATGCGTTACCATACTTGAGTAAACAGCTCTAGAAGCTCTTTCTGTTTGTTTAGGATACAGCTGCCATATAAGCTTGTTGTGACATCACTTGCTGCCTGAGTCTCTCCCTGCTCTAAACTCAGATTACAGCAGGGAGGGGAGGAGGGAAGGGGAAAACGCAGGTGGAGAGGGAGAGAGGAGCAAACTGAGCATGCTCAAGCCCTAACCCTGGAGGTTGAAGCTGAAAACAGGAAGTCTGATACAGAAGCCCATGTGTACACAACAAAACGAAAGAAAAGCTGTGTTTCTTTTTTTTTAAAAGGTTATGTTTTATTTGCTTTTAAGAAACATTACAAACAAGAAAAAATAAAAGTAATATATCCAAAAACATGTGCATAGTTAAGACATGTGTCACTGGTCCATAATTATTTGCTTACAAGTGGTACAGCGTAGATTGAGGGTAAGTTAGCATCAGAAGACAGTACAGGTATAGTGTAAGTATATATATATTATCCGGTTGCATGATAAATTCTAGGTTGCACGCCCGGTCCCATTTCCCACCAAGGACTCCATATCTTTTGAAATTTATCTGCGGTGCCTCTCGCTTCATGGGTAAGCTTTATTTTGGGTATAGTGGAATCAACAAGGTTAATCCAGGAGTCCTTTGTGGGAGGGGTAGGTCCCATCCAGTGCATAATCACACATTTTTTAGCATAGAATAATAACGCTCTAAACCTTAATCTCGCACAGACAGTGGGCACAAGGTGTTCCACTACACCCAGGAGACACACAATGGGGGAGAGTATATTTGGGAATTCGAGTGTGTTCGCTAACGAGGCCATTACTTGCGACCAGTAAGTATTTATCACCGGGCAAGACCAGATCATGTGCAGAAAATTGGCTACTGGAGTTCCACATCTGGGGCAGGAGTCAGTGTCCGTCTTACCCATTGCCTTTAGTTTAAGCGGGGTGATATAGAGTTGATGAAACACCTTGTATTGAATCAGCCTATCCCTTATTGCTATTAAGCTTTATACATAGTTTCTGTTGCCTCGTCCCAGTCATCCTGGGTCAGCTCTGGAATGTTAGTCTTCCACCGTACCTGAGCTGTGTGGAAAGGAGGGGGGACACTGGCTAGCAGGTTTTTGTATAGCCTGGACACCAACTTAACTGTTTGTTCAGCTATGAGTGTGTCTTCAATTGTCATTGTGGCAAGGACAGGAGAAAGAGTACCAAACTGGGCCTTAAAAGTGTGTCGAATTTGGAAATATCGAAAAAGTGGGAGGGTCTGAGAGGTGCATTTGGCTTGTAGTTCAGTATGTGAAGGGAAGGTACTGTTTTGCAGAAGATCGCCCAGGTATTTAATGCCCTGCCTTGGCCAGAAGAGGAAGTCCTCTAGGTTACGGAAGTGAAGTAGGTTGGAGTTGCCCCATAATGGTAATAGTGGATTCAGCCGAATTGGTCCTTTCTTGAATAATTTCAATACTTGGGTCCAGGCTCTATGAAGAGTGGAGATGGTGGATGGCAGACTGCCGGCATCTGAGATTTGCCGATGGGGAAGATTTTTAAGTCCTTCCAGTGACCCTATTATATTTGCATGTAGCGCCATATTTGGGTTATATGGGTCCGGATGATACCACCAGTGCAGGTAATACACTTGGGCCGCTAGGTAATACAACTGGAAGTTGGGTAAGGCGAGTCCACCATCCTCCCTCTCCGCTGTCAATTTCTCCCAGGAAATTCTCGGTACCTTACGGTTCCATATAAAGGGAAGTATCAATTGGTTGATTTTTTTAAATACTGATTTGGGAATGTATACGGGGGCATTATGGAGGTGGTATAGAAATTTCGGTAGATAGATCATCTTGATCAGTTTTATTCTCCCCCACAATGATAGGGGGAGATTAGCCCAGCCCAGTAGATCAGATTCAAGTTTTGAAATTATGGGATCCAGGTTCTCTTGTATGTAGTTTGATAGATTTGTTTGTATGTGGAGGCCAAGGTATTTAAATTTCTGGACCCACTGAAGGGGAGCATTGGGGGGGAGATCGTTAGGGGGGTCCTGATTGTCAATTGGGAAGAGAATGGATTTATCCCAGTTTATTTTGAGGCCAGAGAAACCTCCGAATTGCTCCACTACTGTGAGCAGTGATGCTAGCGAGTTCTGGGTGTCTGCCAAGTAGATCAAAAGATCGTCTGCGTACAGGGAGATCTTTTCAGTAAGTGGGCCAAGTTTGAGACCTACAATTTGTTCAGATTCGCGTATGGCTATGGCTAAGGCAAAGAGAAATGGGGATAACGGGCATCCCTGTCGCGTACCTCTTTCCAGTAGGAATGGACCTGATATCATGCCGTTAACCCTGACCCGTGCAGTTGGTCTATAATAAAGCATCTGTATCCATTTAATGAATTGGTCACCCAGGTTAAACCTGCGAAGGGTCTCCCATAGGTAGGGCCATTCTATTGAGTCGAAGGCCTTAGCTGAGTCTAGGGAGGCTATTGCTCTTGTCCCCACATTGGCATGTTGCGTTTCAATGTTAGTATACAATCTCCTAATGTTAATATTTGTGGCCCTACCTGGCATAAATCCCGATTGATCGGGATGAATCAGGTCTATTATATAGCGTTGGAGTCTTGTGGCCAAGATTTTGGCGAGAATTTTGGCATCAGTGTTTATAAGGGAGATTGGCCGATATGAACTGCACTGGTCAGGGTCTTTACCGGATTTAGGGACCACAACTATAAGTGCTTCACTAAATGAAGGGGGCAGGGAGCCAAGATCAAAGGAGGCGTGAAGGGTAGCCAGCAACTGGGGAGCCAGCTGTTCTGAGAGGGCCTTGTACCAGTTGGAGGGAAGACCGTCTATGCCCGGTGTTTTGTTTGTTGGGAGGGAGGCAATGGCTTCTTTTACTTCTTCTATTGTAATAGGTCGATTTAGGTTGTCCTTGTCATAGGAATGTAGGGTTGGGATCGAGATGTTGTCTAGGAAGGGTAGGTGGGTGGTGCTGGATTGGGACACTGTGGATCTGTACAGCCCACGATAATAGTTTGCAAACTCCTCTACTATGAGCTTGGGATCGTTAACCATGTCACCCCCGTTCGACTTAATGTTCGGTATAGCTGTAGAAGGGCATTGTGTCTTTGCAAAGTATGCTAAAAGCCGTCCGTTCTTGTCCCCCTGTTCAAAGTATCTCTGCGATTGGTAGAGAAGGACTTTTTTGGTCAGCAGTGTGTTATGTCGTTCTAATGCATTACGTTTCTCTAGTAGAATTGAGTAATTCTCTGGTGTAGGGTTAGTGATGTGATCAGTTTCAGCTTGATAGGCTTCTGCCTCTGCCTGTTCTATGGTTTGTCTGGCTTGTCTACGGGCCTGTGATATTGCGGCTGTTAGCGCCCCCCGCATAACCGCCTTAGAGGCGTCCCAAAGAATAGCTTGTGGGGCTGAGTTTGCATTAAGGGCCCAATAATTAGAGTAACCGTCAGTATTGGCCGTTTGTACTAGGTCGTTGGTCAACCAGAGAGGACTGAGCCTCCACAATCTCGAAGTCGTTGGAGTCGACCATCTTAGGGAGAGTAAAAGTGGGGAATGGTCAGAAAGTATGCGCGGCAGAAATTGCACTTTGTCAATGTAAGGGAGAATATCTGAGGATACTAAAGCTAAATCAATCCTCGAGAATGATTGGTGTGTGGTAGAATGGCAGGAGTATTCTCTCAGCCCCGGGTGTTTCCATCTCCAAGTGTCAACCAAGTGGAGGGCCTCCGCCCATTGAGCCAGTTTAGTGGGATTAGTACCTTGTGCATTAAGGCGGTCAATTTGGGGGTCCATGATGGAGTTGAAATCTCCTAATATACTTACGGGGGCTGGTGGCAAAGTTGCAAGTTTGTTATTAACAATATCTAAAACTGTTCCAGAGTAGGGTGGCGGAATATATAGGTTAACTATAATCAAAGGTTTGTTATAGAGGGTACAATAAAGAATAATGTATCGGCCATAATGGTCCGTAATTATTTGGGTCAGCGAGAATACAGTATTTTTTTTTATTAATATAGTTACTCCCCGGGCGTGATTGGAGAAAGTGGAATGGTACGACCATCCTACCCATGGACGTTTCAGAGAAAGGACTTTTTGTCCTGTCAGATGCGTTTCTTGCAATAAAAGGATGGAGGGTGCGTGCTTCTTAATATAGTTATGCATAAGGCTTCTCTTAAATTTGGAGTTTAGCCCCCTGATATTCCAGGAGATTATATTACAAGTAGCCATGATCATGGTGAGCTACATATGTGAACGGATGGGGCCTCAGTACCTGTACAATACTAGTGACCAGTGTGACCATAATAGGAAAGAAGATAAAAGTTAACATAACACACATAAAGCATTTCAGCGTTCCAGAAAATAAGTAAAATTTTAACATCCCCCCGGATCCCTCCCTACCCACCCTCCAAACATGGGTGGGTCTAGAACCCATAACAAAAGACCTGGAAGTGGTCATTACTGGGGTGCGCGCCCCTTCAAACCCAGAACTTAAACTAGTCAAAGAAGGAAAAAAAAAAAAAAAAATTTAAAAAGGAGAAGAAAATAAACAAAAGGGACTTGAACAGCCGTTGTCCCTACCGGCCCGGTTATAGAGTAGGCTAAGGGACTGCCTAATATAAAAAAAAAAAAAAAAAAAGGAAAATGTCAGACCCCATAATCAAGTAGTCTTGCCCCTCAGCTTGGAAGTAATCCGAGGACTTGATTCGTGTAGTCAGGTGTCACACTTCTTGTTACAGCAGCTTGCCTAGCTAGATGGAACAGAATATCTGCGTGTTGGTCCGGGAGTGGCAAGTCTCTCCCCCCCAATTCAGTATCAGGCAGATAGCTTAGCCAAGTCTACAGTAGACACTGGGGAGCATGAGATTATATTGGTGAAGGGTCGTTAGTAAGACTTAAAATTGCCTTTTTCAGTCTCTTCTCGGACTGTTGTCGGGGGCCTGTCTCCGTGGACCCCTTGCATCTAACCAGCTGTCTGCTTCTGATGGTGTTGCAAAAATATGTGAGCGTCCGCTATCTAGGACCTTTAGTTTAGCGGGGAAGAGCATATTATACTGGATCTGCGCCTCCCGCAAACGCCTCTTGACTCCCTGAAAAGTAGCTCTTTGTTTTTGCACTGCGATAGAGAAGTCGGGATAGAAGGAGATACGGGTGTTGTTGTATTGTATGTCCCCTTTTTGGCGAGCTGCTCTAAGAATAGCGTCTCTGTCCCTGTAGTTAAGGACTTTCAGTAAGAAGGGCCTCGGAGGAGCTCCTGGTGGAGGAGCCCTAGCAGGGACTCTGTGAGCTCTTTCCACTATGAACAACTTCAGAAAATATATTGGCTCCAAACAATTCTTTCAGCCAAGTTTCGGTAAATTTTTCAGGAGTTTGTCCCTCTACCCTCTCTGGTAGACCAACGATCCTGACGTTGTTACGCCTATGTCTGTTTTCCAAATCATCTGTTTTGTCCAGTGCTGTTTGGAGCTGTTGCTGTAATCCTCGTATAGTGTTTTGCAGGGGAGAAACTTGGTCTTCTAGAGTAGAGACCCTGTTTTCGACCTCCGTTGTTCTCTCCCTAACATTCTGCAGGTCTTGCCGTATCAATGATACATCTATCTTTAGTTCTTCAAGCTGTGCAGTGGCTGTCGTGCGGTTTTCCAGTATTGCCCCCATCAGTTCACCTAATGTTGGTTCTGGCGGTGCTTCTTCCGACATTGGGGAGGCAGGAGGTGAGCCACTTTTCCCTCCTTTACTTGTCGCCTGTTGGGAACTGTGGGCAAATTGCTCAAGACGGGCTGCAGTGTCCTGTTTTGGTTTTGGTCCGTATTTGCCCATGCTCACTGATCAATGTATATGAAGTAGCAGTGAAGTCGCGTGGGAGAAAGCAATGGGTTTAGTATGAGAGTAGAGACGGCAGCGTTGTCAGGATAGTAGACCGGGCACGGCTGTCAGGGACTAGTGCTTATTTTAAAGCATTTATGTTGGTGGACAGGCACTACCACCTATTTGGGCCTTTATCATAACAGAGAGGTGACCACAAAAGGGGGAGAGGGTGTCTTGCTCCCCAAAAAGTGCCAGGTAGTGCAGTATGAGAGGCCTGAGGAGGGCCCTAGATGTGTCCTGGGTTCGGATCATAGGCTGGCAGAGAGCTGATGATCCTGTGCAGATTCTGGCCTGTGTAATGGAAGTACTGCAGACTGCCTGTAGGTTTCTCTATATTTGTCTTGCCAGCACTGAGGGCTATAAAGGCTGCAAAAAGGAGGGCCCCCAGGGCTCCAAGTCCACTCACCCCCCAGTACTGTTCACCAACAGTGCTGCTGGATTCTTCCCGGCGCCTCTCGGGTGCTTGTAGAGAGGACCGCGCCGGCGGTGAGGCCTTGCTGGGTAGCGCAACTACGCGAGGCCGCGGCTCCAGTCGCGTCACTAGGCCTCAGCCGGTTCTCAGGCTGGAAATGCTCCCAGACGCTCGTTTTCGCTGGAGAGGGCCAGCGGATCGTCTGTGGGGCGAACTGGACCTAGGATGGTGAGTGCTGGGTGGTATGGGCCCGGTAGCTGGGGTATGTTTGCGGATGGAGCCCTGGGAGATCCCTAAAAATGCGGCCACACTGCTTCCCAGCTAGCCACGCCCCCCAAAGCTGTGTTTCTTTTGACTCGGCGCAGCATTACTTTGGGGGTTTACTGGTGTATTCTTATAGACTGTCTGAAAAAGCTTACTTAATTTTAGCCTTTCTGTGTCCTTTAGTTCGGTCCATCTGTGTTTGGCTTAGTGCATATCTTCTAACACATTAGCAACCTTTCTTCTCTCTGCCTCCACTAAGCCAATTCTTTATTTTTTAACTGCAGAACTCCAGGATTCTCTAAAATGTACAACAAAGCTATGTAATTTAAATTAAATCTCCTACTTAAAATACATAGGTTGCATTGAATGGTGTTGTAGGCATCCTACATTTACAGGAATAAATCTATCACTATCATTGGGATTTATTCTGCAAGATCAGTCACCCATATTCAGCCACATCATTCACAGTAAACAGAAATAATTCGTATATTTTTATTTTAGAGCCTTGTTAATCAATATGTGTCAAAGCGCACCCAATTTGTATAAATTCAGACATCATTCAAACAATGGCCAAGATTCAATTTAGTGAGAAAAGGTTTATCATGTGAAAACTCATGACAAGATTCAATTTGAGATGCAATTCAGAAAAACTTATCTCACCGTTTATCACCTGAAGACTCGATTGAAGTCTTTGGGAAGAACTGGAAAACGTATTCCTCCTCGAATTGAATCTCATCCATGAGCTTTCACATGATACAAGATAACTTTTCCTCACTGAACTGAATCTGGAAGAAAGAAAGTGAGAAAACGTTAAAGTTGAACCTGCTTCCAATTGTTCCCTCTGCAGTATTTCGGGAGTGGCTCCAATATCAAGCAGGCGTCCCCAACCATAGACAGTAGAGTATATAATCCATAAGAGCTCTTTTACAGCAAACTGTTTCTCAGGCAAACATAAAGGGACCACATAGTTTGTATAATTGAAGGGCCTAGTCAGTTTAAGGAGACCTATATCATTGTTATTGTTTGGTTTAGACCCAAAATACTGTCATGTATTATTATTTCAGAAACTTTCCTCTCTTGTTCATTTCCTTCTGGTGTGTCAATTCTATGTTCTCCTGAAAGGACAAACGGAACATTAAGTGTCATAAACACGTTCAGTTTAGTAATGGCATTTATTTCTGGAAGGTTTTCTAACAATGTGTAACTGAGGAATAGTATAAAATAATGCACTTATTGATGCAAACAATACATTTTATCCATTTATGCTCCATTCTTACAGGGTTGGATACACTAAGCTTCCTCATATAAAAGGAAACCTTGTGTGGGTTGGGTAAGTATGCATTTTTGGTTCAAAACAAGATCAACATGCTTGGGATGACCTTTGCCCATGTTTCCATGTATTGTAACCCATATATAAATTGTTAGTTCACCTTGAAATTACCATTTGGTAGTTTTGAGAATTTTCATTTTGTCTTTATATTAATTTTTTTTGGTATTAGACCCAATTTTTTGAAGCTCTCCAATTTGAAATGAAACTATTTTCTGGTTGTTAGGCTCACACTTACCCTAGTAACCAGGCAGTGGTTAGACTGGTGAAATTAAATATAAACAGGAAATGGTTTAGTTAGATAAGTGATAACATACTATATTAATCGCAATACAAATCTAACTGCAGGTTAAACATGCTTTCTGATCTGTGACCCTAACAATCAATTAACATTAGAACTATCAGGCTTGGGAGAGACAGAATTGAAAGCAAAACTTGTGTATAGCAACCTTTTGATCAGAGTATTACTGGCTACATTATACAAAAGCCATTTAAAGGGGTGGTTCACTAACATTAAGGGGCAGATTTATCAAGGGTTGAATTTCGAAGTGGAAAATACTTTGAAATTTGACCATCTAATTGAATACTACAAAATTTGGAGTCGAATTCGTAGGATTTTTTGCATCGTACGATTGTATTCTGATCGTACGATCTTACTCCGATTGTACTTCGAATCGTACGATTCAAAAGATTTTATCGTATGATCGTACAATTTTCCTTCGTATACAAAAAACTTAGAAATATGCTCTGGAAGGCCCCCATAGGCTAACATAGCACTTCGGCAGGTTTAAGTTGGCGAAGTATTGAAATCAAAGAGACAGTACTTCGATTATCGAATGGTCGAAAAGTCAAACGATTTTACTTTGAATCGAAGGTCGAAGTCGTAGTAGCCTATTTGATGGTCGAAGTATCCAAAAATTACTTCGAATTTCAAATGTTTTAACTTCAAAAATTCCCTCGATTTCACTTCGACCCTTGATAAATCTGCCCCTTAGTATGTTATAGAATGGCTAATTCTAAGCAACTTTTCTTTCTTTTTCATAATTTTTGAATTATTTCTCTTCTTCTAACTCTTTCCAGCTTTCAAATGGGGGCCACTGATCCCATCTAAAAACAAATTATCTGTAAGGCTATAAATGTATTTTTTATTGATACTCATCTTTCTATTCAGTCCTCTCCTATTCACATTACAGTCTCTTATTCAAATCAGTGCATGGTTGCTAAAGTAATTTGGACTCTAGCAACCAGATTGCTGAAATTGCAATGTGGAGAGCTGATGAATAAAAAGCTAAATAACTAAAAGAACAGAAATAAAAAATGAAAACTAATTACAAATTATCTCAGAGTATCACTCTCTACGTCATACTTAGGGGCCAATTTACCAGGGGTCGAATATCGAGGGTTAATTAACCCTCAATATTCGACTGGGAATTAAAATCCTTCGACTTCGAATATCGAAGTCAAAGAATTTTAGCACAAATAGTTCGATCGTCCGATCGAAGGAATAATCCTTCGATCGAACGATTAAATCCTTCGAATCAAACGATTGAAGGATTTTAATCCAACGATCGAAGGATTATCCTTCGACCAAAAAAACTTAGGCAAGCCTATGGGGACCTTCCCCATAGGCTAACATTGAGTTCGGTAGGTTTTAGATGGCGAACTAGGGGGTCGAAGTTTTTTCTTAAAGAGACAGTACTTCGACTATCGAATAGTAAAATGATTTTTAGTTTGAATCCTTCGATTCGAAGTCGTAGTCGAAGTCGAAGTAGCCCAAAATTTTTTTTCGAAATTCGAAGTTTTTTTACTTCGAATCCTTCACTCGAAGTTAGTGAATCGGCCCCCTAAAGTTAATTTAAAGATGAACAACCCCTTTATGGTGGTCTGACCATTTAAATGCTGTAGTAATGACCTTCTTGGTAGTGTATTTCTACCCTACTGACCTAATAATGACTTACCCAGCACAATTATAAGTTTGTTTTCTGGAAGTGGCTTTAAACAGTGAGCTGCAGTGATTACTCAGGCTGGGGCAATTAAAGTTCCACCACAAATAAATATTTTCTCATACATCAGCAGAGCCTGCAAAGACATATTTAGACACAGCACTTATAAATTAAAATAGAATGCAAATCTCAGACAAATAGTGGCACCACACAATATTTAAAATGCACTTTCACTATAAATGTGTTCCAGTTTAATGACATAACTGGCTTGGCTTCACTAAAAGCATAGAAGGCTGCTAGTGACATTTTGGTTTTAGGGAAGGGCAAAGAAAGTGTTTGACCTGGCCCTACAATTTGAGGATGGCCACGTTACCAGACTGAATATTAGAGATTGTTCTCCTACTTTAGATCACAAGCCAGCCCATGGACTCCAAAGATCTGTGACACATCATCATTTAATGCAAATTGACTTAAAAATGCAATTTATAGTACTATAGGATGATCTGTCTATCTACAATAAACCTCAAGTAGCATATTCTGAGAAGCAGCAAAGGGATAATTCCAAATTTAAGTTACAATAACTCTGTTGGACCATTTGTAAATCAAAATGAGGTAATGTAATAAAAGGTGCAAAATCTGCTACAGGTTTAGTATTTTGTAATAACCAAATGGTAGTAGGGTTGCCACCAGGGGCACTGCTGACATGAGGCAAGTCGAGCTACATGCTTCAGATAGCAACAGCCTGCAAGTTACCAGGGGAGGTAAAAAGACATTTCTGGTTATTAAACTGTCTCTTGCATCCACTCCTGTGCAGAAAAGGTAAGTGCTGGGGAGCAAGGGAATTGGGAACACTGGGCAGGACTCTCCATTCCAAGATTGACATGGCAACTAGTGATCTGCCTCCTTGATGTCACTGCTCCATCTAGTGATGGATAAATAAATATTTTTTTATTTATATAACCCCATCTCCCATTCCCTACCCTTCTCTTAACTTGTGCATTATACAGACAGCAAGACATACAAAAGTGTGCAGAGTAAAGCCAGACCCTGGACATAAGTGCTTTTCAAACTAAGACAATCTCTTATACTGTATAGAGAGAAGAAAGAGCTATCACACTAAATGTTAATTGATAACTAATATTTTGGAAAAAAAAGTTGCTTTTTGCATCTTTATTGCCTGCCAGGGGCATTCACCTTTTGGACACATATCACCTCCCACGATCCGACCACGATTAGTTACATTTTTCAGCACTGGAATTTTTCCACAAGGATAATCAACTGGAACAAAATACACCCGCAAAAATAGAATTACATAATCATATATTAAGATATGACTAAAAGGTTTAATAAAGGGCAAAACTGTGCCAGTAAAATTGCCTTGCTCCAGTATAACACTTGCTGCCGTAGATCCAGCAACTATTTCTCACTGCAAAGGTCATACTGTATCATGAAAGGTGACATAAATATTACCACCAGGGTAAGAGGGGTTGTTCACCTTTACATTAACTTGTAGTATAATACAGAGAATTATATTCTGAGCCAATTTGCATTTGGTTTTAATTGTTTTATTATTTTTGTTTTTGAGTTATTTAGCTTTTAATCACTAATCTACAGTTTGCAAGTTCGGTAATCGGGTTGCTAGGGTCCAAATAACCCTAGCAGCCATGCATTGAATTGAATAGGAGACTGGAATATGAATAGGAATGGGCCTGAATAGAAACATGAGTGATTCAAAGTAGCAATAACAATATATATTTGTAGCCTTAAAGAGCATTTGTCAGTGATTACCATTTGAAAGCTGAAAACAGTCATAAGAAGAAGGCAAATAATTAAAAAAAACAATATAAAAGAAAAAAATAGAAGTTGCTTAGAATTAGCCATTCGATAATAGACTAAAAGCTCATGTGAAGGTGAGTCTCCCCTTTAAATCCACTGCATGTTGTGTAAAATTACATATTTGCTATGAAAAGAGTTGAAATGTAAAAAATATTCAGAACAGGTAATAGCTCGGAACACCAGAATGGACTTTTTTTTTTTAAAAAAAAATGCTATTCATTTTAATCCAACTTTTGCACTGTATTTTAGTTATTTGTATAAATCTTTTAGACTCCTTTATAGTTATTCTGATTGCCTTAATGTTAAGTCCTCCCAAGCCACTGTTTTTCCCCCCAGACTTTTTTTGCATCTTGCTTCCTCATAATAATCAATAAGCCCAAATATGTTTATTCATTGTTGAGAATGTCTTTTCACTGACCTGTAGGCTCACATGATAGACCATCAGCACCCAGTTTATAGCCTTCAGCTCAGGAGCACTGGTGGCCTGTAGATGAATTGCTTATTTTGTAGAATCAGCTCCCAAACTTTTTCAATTTGTGGGTCCTGGTACAAGTACCCTGACTGGCCATATTCGAATTCTCTCACAAGTATTGATTGAAGTACAGCACCACAAGTCTTTTCTATCAATAAAAATGCCTTTATTGGAACACTGGCAGGACCTGGATAAGCGACGTTTCAGGCTGCACAGAGCCTTTTTTCAAGCTTGAAAAAAGGCTCTGTGCAGCCTGAAATGTCGCTTATCCAAGATAAAATGTATCTTTGTAAACAAAGGGTAAAAATAGTTGGCAAGCAGCTTTCATGTTTTCAGTCTTGTTTCACAGTGTCATCCCTCATAGCCCATGGGACAAGTGCAGATATATGACTGGTGTTGGTCAAAGCAGGTTCCACCATTCAAACATGGGTTGGAGAGACACTGATCTTCATCTGCAAGGGACTTGTATTAGTTAATGCGTCAGTAAAGGAAAAAAATTACAGTTTTTGCTAGCTGTGTCAAATCTGGTGCACAGGTATAGCTTAAAGTTATTGGGTCTAATGTGCATTTCTTTAAAGGAAAAATGCTGTACATTTTGTATATTTTCGGCTTCTGTACCAGTACCACTGCCCTTTATCAGTGAAGATCTGTGCCTCCAAAGATGCCCCAGTAGCTCCCCATCTTCTTTTCTGCTGATTCACTGCACATGCTCTGTGCTGCAGTCAGTAACTGAGCGTAGGACTGACTCACAATATACAGTACACATATAATAGAAATGTCACAATATAAGGCTTTTTAGTCATTTTAATACATATAATTACTACATTGCAGCACAGAAACCAGTGCAAGTAGCATCAGAATTTAATAATATGACCTGTAGCATCTTATATTTCAGGCCAACCTCATTTTCTGCTTGTTAAGCTTTGCTTTTCAACAGCTGCTCAGAGCCCACTGAGCATATGAGTGTCACAGACACTTTCCAAGATGGTGACCCCCTGTGACAAGTTTGAAGTCCTGGATCATTACTGCTATTGAAAAGCTGGAACTTTAGGCTGGTGCAATAAGTTCAGTATATAAAATATGATATTTTTGGCCACATAAATTTTTATGGTTTATCTCTACTTTAAATAACGCTCTAATCAACTACCTGTAGTATAACACTTCCATCAGTATCATATAAATAATGGGCACCTGTCTGGCACCTACTGGGTCCACAGCTGGTCCTTTTTTTAATGCAGAAGGCTACACCCCTTAATAAATTACCCTGATGACCTTAATTAGTTCTATTGAGTACCTGTGTAACTGTTTAAGTCTTAATTGATGCTTCAGAAAATGTAATAAATACATTTTATATACAGTGTATATATTTGCATAATAATTCTCAAAAATCTGTTCATTCCTAAAAACAAAATTAAATCTCCACTCACCATCTGTAGATTCTCTATATCCACCAGCACCATCCTGCAACTGAGACTGACTGGCATCTGCTGAATTTAGACATGAGAGAAGAACTTTATTATACTGAAATATTTTTGATTTTACTGTAAGTCTTAATGGGAAACTGTATTATATACTGTATGTATGTGTATCTATAAAACATATTTAGATTATGGGCAAAGAACAAAATAGGGATCTATATTCTGGTATGCTTGGAAACTGGGGTGTCAGAGTCTGTCTTGTTGGTGTAGGAGCAGAAGTCTTTGAACTCCTGCGTCCTGGCGCACACTTTTCGACGAAGGCCCGTGTCCAAAAGTACGCATTGACACACTCACGCACACTTTTTTGGATTCCTGACTTTTGGCTTGTTTCTGACTATTCTTTGTGTTACCACTTCAGTTTTGACTCCTCAGCTTCTTTTTCTTCTGGTTTTCACCCCGGCCTATCTACAACTATGGTTCATGCGAAAGTACAACTCTCTGCCTACAGTTAAGTGCCTTGTTTCCTAGACCCTCATAAACTGTGTTACTATTCTCGTGAGTACTCTGGCTTTCCTGCTATTCCTTAGCTGGGCTCGTCCTGTTCTCATCCCCAGGGTGCAGGTCCCAGTGGGAAGCGTAGGGGAGGCTATCACCTCCTGACTCACCATGGTACCTGACATAGGGGTTTCCATAATTTGGATCTCCATACCTTAGTCTAGTAAAAACATTAAATAAATAAACCCAATACAAATATGAATTCATGCAGTGTAGTACATGGTACTGTTTTATTATTACAGAGAAAAAAGAAAGGTCCATTATTTTAGGGAGATGGCATAAGATGTACCTGACAAAAACACCATGGTGCAACCACAATAGCCATATAAAATAGATATTTTTGCAGCAAGGATACATATTTCCAATGGGTTACCAAACTTGTGGAAGAGAATCATACATTTTCTTTGGAGCGAATGTTGACTTAATTTTTGCTCCTCTTTCTGTCCACTATAACTTATAAAAAGTAAGAAAAAACTACAGGCAAATATACCATATACTTCCTTTAGACTCCAAATTGACCTAATGTGAGAGGCATTCTACCCCTAAGAGCCTCAGCTACTGCTAAGTGTTGGGCAATTTAGAACATCTTTGGAGGCAGAGCATTTTGGCAAAACCTTGCTTGCTACAGAATATGGACACTCTCCACCCTCAACTACTAGTAAATTGCTGCTGGGACTTCACATCTTCTTTCTCCTTTCCTTTTAAGTAACAATGCATTAGCAACAGGGAAGGCAAGTGTGGGGAACATTGGGGTCATGTACAAGGCAGCCTAGGGGAAGATCACAAACTAAGGCAAATGACTGATGATAAATTATAAATAAAAATGAAGGGCAGTGTTATAAATTGTACAAAGAATGAAATAACTAAAAGTAAACTGAGTTTAACAAATGTAAATGCTTGGAGGCCTGGTCACTAAAGCAGACATGGCCCAATCCATCAGTAACTAAAAGCCTCAGTCTTCTCTGGCAGTAACTTATATACAATTACATAATAAAAGCATCTATAAGTAGACAAAGTCTGACAAGACTTAATCCCTGCACATTAGTAGAGTTATATAGTTATATACTTCACAATGTCATTTAATCTATTACAAACAGAAGAGTCATCTTTGATTTTGTTTGGCCCCCATGGTAATCAGGAACCATAGGAAGGTAGAAAATGAAATGCGGTTGAAAAATGGAATGTTAATTTTATCTTGGAAAACAAGAGATAGATTCAACAGCCATCAATTCCGTTTAGCATGCATTTCAGTTTTAAGATGTCTGAGCGTGGCACAAATGCTGCCTTATGGAGCCACCTAACAATGAGAGGGGCTTAGCTTTCCTTGGTGAAAAAAGTTGACCTAGTATCTGCTGCTCTTTCTGGCCACTATAATGTATAACCAAAAGCTAACTGCCTCATTGTCAACCAAATAGATTTGCTCATATTTTATGACATAATTCTGTGATTTGAATATTTTGTAGTAAGTAAGCCAAGGATCTATAATGAGAAAACATACCATTTTGTGTCACTGAGCTGATCTCTAGCCAGTCCTGTTGTTATTATTATTGGTTTATATATACATACCTGCAAAGGTTGGACTGTATGAAAGTATCATAAGAAAACAGAAGCTTTGTTGTGCGGTAGATCCATGGTGCATCTTTCTCTGTTATACATCGTCAAGGGAGCACAGTGTGTCCAAAGTTCTTTTTTTTTTAACATTCAGGATTGGGGTGGTGGTGGTGGTGGTGACTGGATGACCCTGAAAGTGCTCTGTGCTGGGAATGTCTGTGCACAACTGTGGAATTGCTAAGAATGTTCAGTCATAGATCCACATTTATTGCTTCACAAAATGTTTAGCCATACCAAAATCCTTTGCAATTCAGAATAACAACGCCAAAAGACAACACAAATACCCTATAGTATATAAGCATAAATGTGCTTCCCAATGCACCTCTTTTACTCATTTCCTCTTCTTACATCCTACCAAAATTTTTAAAGGGTCAGTAACACCAACACATATGTACTGGTAATGAGCGTTGGCATAAACAGTATTTTAGCTTCACAGGCCCTGACATAGTTTACATAAATAAGCAAGCCATGGAAGGTGCTATTCATGCTCCAATTGGGCTGTTTAGAATGCAAATGACTTGAGTAGACAAAAACAAGGGTGAAATATCATCTTAGATTTGTGCCACACATATTGGTGTGACATTTTGCCAACAAGCTTTTGGTCTCATCTCACCACAAAACTTTTTTGAGGATAACAACTGGTTCACTCTCTGCTTTCACACAGTTCTTTTTGAGTTAGGTCTTCTTTTATGCCACCACTTCCCACCCTCCCAGGGCAGTAGAGTTGATGGCAAAATAAAGGTTAGAAGGCAAGTATCCCTATTTTTTAATCTGCTGACAAACTGAAGCTCAGTTCAGTTTAAGCAGGACAGTAATCCCAAACACAAGTCCGAAGTAACCTTGAAGGAGTCCTAGAACCTGAATCCTTTGGAGAATCTATGTAGTGTCTAACTGGTGTGTTAGGCACATACCAAAAATCCAGGCCTATTTTCTTATTTTTCCTTCTTTATTTACTTTCTTTTCTTTTCAATTGTATTTATTAGCATAAAAAAAAAACCAGAAAGAGCAGCAAAGCAATAGCTTAGCATAACATTTTATTTACTTTCTTTATTCTCCTAATCACTTCTCTTTACATATGTTCATCTATCATTTCGATGGGCCATGGTATAAGCAAATGGCTGGATGAGCAAGAGAGTTCAATGGGAGTTTTCCTGGTATCCCTGTGGGCCAGTGCAACACTTAGGGGCACATTTACAAAGCTCGAGTGAAGGATTCGAATTAAAAAAACTTCTAATTTCGAAGTGTTTTTTTGGGCTACTTCGACCATCGAATGGGCTAGTTCGACCTTCGACTACGAATCGACCGATTCGAAGTAAAAATCGTTCGACTATTCGACTATTCGATAGTCGAAGTACTGTCTCTTTAAAAAACCTTCGACCCCCTAGTTCGGCAGCTAAAAGCTACCGAACTCAATGTTAGCCTATGGGGAAGGTCCCCATAGGCTTGCCTGTGGTTTTTTTGATCGAAGGATATTCCTTCGATCGTTGGATTAAAATCCTTCGAATCGTTCGATTCGAAGGATTTAATCGTTCGATCGAATGAATAATCCTTCGATCGTAGGATTAGCGCTAAATCGTTCGACTTCGATATTCGAAGTCGAACGATTTTAGTTCCTAGTCGAATATCGAGGGTTAATTAACCCTCGATAACTATTGCACTATTTATAAAACTGACTCACCTGGATTACTGGGAGCAAATCTGCCTGGAAGATAATCCATACTGAACAAGTTGATATTGCTGCAAAGTTGACTCATTATTTCTGTTTGGGGTCTGTCTTCTTATGCAAATAACATGTTTCAGTTTTTTCCCCATACAAATTGCACATTGAAAAATATCATTTTAAACTTCACTCAAAATATTACTTTATTATCTAGTAAAATTTAAAAAAAACAGTGTCCAAAGATATTAGCAGAGTGCTATATTATACTGAAAATGTTCTGGTTATCTTTCCCACTTGACCTGCATTTCTTTGAACTGTATAATAAAGTAAAGACGCAAACTCTAAAGTGAACCGCACACTTTGCTAAAATTGTGATTTGATTCACTGGTGCCATGTACTCAAAGAACCACTGTTCTGGTAGATGCAGCTGAAAAATCATCTGTCAAATTTAACCTTTTATTATTTAACTTTTTATCCTAACAGAGCAAGGTGAAAAATTCCCATCATAAGACACTTTCAGCGTTCCTCACATAGGAAAAACCTTCTACAAAAGGACAATCACTCTGGAAGAAATCTGTAGAAATGTCAGTTTCAGTAATCTTGTATTTTCCCTTGGGCTGAAAATGCATTCAACAAATTCTTAAAAGACAGTTCAGTGTAAAAATAAAAACTAGGTAAAAAGGCAGTGCAAAATAAAAATTATTTCTAATATAGTTAGCCAAAGATGTATGTAAAGGCTGTAGTGAACGAATGTCTAACATAATAGCCGGAAACCAACTGCCTGCTTTGCAGCTCTCTAACACTTAGTTATTCAGCGACTTGAAGGGGGTCACACGAGACATACAGTAACTGTAACAAAAAAATCTGTTGTTTTTAAAGAGGCACTGACACTGGATACAGAAATGCCATCCACAGAACCCGATGTTGCTTTGTTTTGTTGTTCACCACTGTATTTTCAGAACTAGAATAGCCTTCACAAAGTGGTAGAAGGCAGGTCTCCCACCGGTACTCTCCATTGATCCTCTGTGCTCGCTCTTCTGTGCCTTCTCTCTCCCCCTTCATGAATTGAAATAATGGCCGCGCCTGCAAAGGGGTGAAGTGGCTGGCTGGGTTGCCTTGGAAGCCCAGCTGGCTTGGCCCAGGCCTGCTGTTAATTACCTAAAAATGAACTATACCATGTCAACAAACTTCTTATTTTATATGAGAAAGGTTTTGATTTTCTAGTTCTGTAAAGCCATTAATGGCATTTGACCTATGATTATCTTGCTGTGTAAGAACTAAACTCATTGTATTCATGCAGCTGCTGTGTAAAATCAAGTAGTTTTTGGCCTGAATGGCTTCCCCCACCCTATAAAGCATCCTATTTATCTAAATTATAGTAGTATTTTTGGAGCAAATAGTAAACTAAACACAGTTTTTGCCAGTTCAGGAAAACAATACATTATATTTCAAAGCATATAAAATATTTTCATTTCATTACTTGTACTTTAAGGGTATAAGAAGCCTGTATATTTTTGAATACCATCTGTTACTTGGCTTCTCAGATCCCAATCTGTCAAGATCCTCCTACAAGATTGGCACATCCTGCATAGACTGAATTATTTTGCATAGTATTAGGTCATCGGCAAACAGGGGCCCACATACATAACCTGGGACCCCAGCCCCATCCAAACCCCAACCTCACGCATACCCTTTTCCTGCTTGTGGCCGGGCCAGGGGCAATTGTGGATCTGCGCCAGCAGGGCCCATGAGGGCTGGGGGCCCACTGGGTTTTTTCTCTGAATTTCAATCTCTACATCATACTAAAAATTATCTCAAAGGTGAACAACCCCTTTAAAGAACTATCTGATGTGATATATAAAGTGATTCAAGAGAGGCCTTCTTTAAATAAATAACTGAGATGCACACCAGAGAAGTAACACATTGAAATGTATTCAGTAAACTGTCATAATACAATATTTCACATTGTGTTCTGAAATTTACATCGGCAGTAGAAAATAAAAGCATATGAGATGTGGCCTGTAAAGTGCAGTCAACAAGTATTTAGAAATCCATATACAGATGACAGTGACAAGGGAAAGGCTTTGCACAGTGTCTATCTACACAATATCATCAAGAGCAGTCTAATAATTTACAAATTATTTACAAATAACTTACAGCATAGTTGAGAAGCCAACATCTGTGCAAATTGCTAATAACAAGTTGTACACTTGTTTACGTATTAACAGTGGGTGTCAGAGATTGTCGTAGGCTTCTGAAATGAATTTTTTTTTAAAATTAAACTTCATTTTACATTTATTTTCATTTAATGGATGATAAAGTATGTTTTTTTTCTCTCCAAATTTGGATTATATACAGTATATGGACGGTAGCTCGTTATTACTTGAATTAGAAGAATTCTTCCTAGACCTCAACAGAACAGCACCACCTATATGTCGGAAAATAAGGTGCATTAGCTGTTCTCGTCTCTCTTTAGGAATGCAATATGCATAGAAATAAAGTCTTGTGAAAACATGAAAGTAAATCCTTAAGATACATTTCCCTTTTAAGACATATAAGAAATAAGAACAATATTGGTCCCAAGAAAATATTGGGGAGAGTTAAAAGAAAAACAAACCTGAACTGCTTCTACGCACCAAGATAATCAAGTGTAGTAGTGAACATATATATGGATATAGGTGAAGAGTGCACATTGCACAAGGCAGTGTCCATACTGGGATCTTACTAAGGTGTAACATGACAAGGTTCAAAGCCAATAAAGATGAATCCTTGGATCTAACATGGGGCACTGGTATAAAAAGGTGTTTTTAGTATTTACACTGTGACATAGATGTTTGGCAGTCAAACTCATTTCACAAGATTTGTTAGAATATATGGGCTAAATCCCTTTCTCCGATTCCTGTGGAAACAAAGTTCAGAAGTAACTGGCAAGGAGATTGAAAGAGGTTGAACCATAGTCTTCCACATGAAAATCTAAAGGTCCAAAACAAAGAATGAAGGTTAAAATGGCCAAACATTTTGATTATGCACAGCCAGCTTAAGACTAATGGCAATTTGGTCACAAAGCCTGAATAACCACTGACTCCACTGAAGCTGTTCTTTTCTAGACAAACCTTTTGGAGAGGTGGATCCACTTATAAGCAAAAAACTCTTTGCTGTTGGTGCATTAAGGAAATCACAGAACCTATTTATTGCAATTGAAAAAACCAAAAAGGGGGCATATTTTTGTCAAAACAAAGCTGAAGTGATTGCTCCATAATAATCATCAGCAACTGAAATGGTGTAGACCAGTGATTCATCCTTGGTTGTACTCAGGTTCAGCTCATCCCCTGGGCTGAGGGAATGGCTGGTTCATTAAGAATGTCACCCATTAAGCACTGTGCAAAGGCATACATTTATAAGTTTACATATACATACATTAATATACAATGAGTAGAAATTATTCTAGCTGTACACTCTGACTTGGAACCCTCTCAGGCTACAGCTGAAAAAGATTCTCTCTCACCAGAACTCCTCACCTGTTTTACAGTCCCATGTGACACCACATAGAAGGTCCTACAGTTCTACAACAACGGCTACACATGGTGGTATTATTTGGCAACGTCCTAAACTCTTCCCTGTATCCATATTCATTGTTTTGAACCGTGGGTCCCCATTGCTATATTTTTCTATATTTACATGCAAATGTTTGTGTGAGGGCGATTGAGTTTTGTTCAGTATGATTTTCCACAGATCAGTAACACTTCTGATTTTGTTGTACTAAGTATAAGGAAGCAATGAAACGTTTATGGCAGTGATGAAAAGAACCAAAGTGGCATTATTCACACCCAGTCAGTAGTGAATTAGTGATTTTCAGGGCTCGGCATAGGGATGGATTATCTGACTCACATTACTATTCAGGTATAATAAAATGCTGTGTGTTAAATAATCTGTTGTAGCTGTTTCTTCCATTCCTTCCAGCTAAAGGAATCAGAGGAAAACCATTAGATACTGCAGCATGCTTACCCACAGCATAAACAGGAGAGCAGCATTTTGATCCAACACAAACAAAACATAGAAAATGTTAAGTCTACTAATCCACAATTACAAATGCTGACTTTAAGACTGTGGAAAAATAACTTTGTATCAAATATTTTAGTAAACTGGAACCTGTAAAAGTTAACATGGTATTCACTTAGAAATTATTCAGTGGTGAAACCCCCCACGACACATAAAAAAGTGTGTAAAAAGCAAAAAAAAACAGTTTTGCTTGTTCTGTTTTTGGATGCTTTCGTTAGAATTATAAAGAGCCAAGGAATCCAAGGACGTCATCATCTTCCACAGCAGGGATATAGTTATTATATTATAGTTATTAGCAGGGTAAAATGTTTCTTTGTAAACACTTTACATTTTTTTAGAGCTGTAAACGACACTTCCAATAAGTGCGGAATTTGAGATTTCTCTGACGCAGGACACACTTAGTCCCATTTCTTACTTCTCCTCTATCTGACAGCTCACTCTGCTAGCATGCATTTGATGGAAATCACTATTGTGGGTTACAGAGACAGAATGCATTGTCGCTGGTCCAGCAGCATGTGTATCTGTACTAGCAGCAGAATTGCCATTTCTCTCCCCAACTTCCTTCTGGACTTGCAGCGCTGGTTCAGCTTTTCCATACACAGAGCATTGGCTCAACTCTTGATATCGGAGAAACTGGTGGTGCCTGCATTGCAACTCTCGCTGCAGCTGGAAGATGTGCTTAAAGTGCTCGAAGAGGGTCCCGATTCTGTGGGGAAGATTTGAAGAAATTGAGAGTGATTAATACTGGAAATCTATAAATTCATTATTTGCACGATACAGATAAGACGTCAGACCAACCTACCAGAGCTGCTTAAAGAGTGAGTAGATTTGGAAGTGCCTATGAGAGTCATTAGGTTGCTGGCAGGTACCAGACCTTCTTTATTGGTACTCAAGTTCTTCACATACCTGCAGCATGATTTGTAATTAACAACACAGAATCAACTGGGTTCACCAAAGCGCTCTAATAATGTGACATACACAAGTAATTATAGAGTGGGACATGCATTCAGTTTTCAATATACAATAGCCGACAGCAATCGCAAACAGTTCCATAATGAAACAATGAAAATGTTGGGTCCTTTCTTACATTATCATATCTGTCTTTAAAAAAAAAAATGAAAAACTCTCTGTCATCTGTATTACTTTCTAATTATTCATCATAACAGCACTTTCCTGAACACTATAAATCCTTCTTCCTGATGATTTCCAGTTTATTTCCACCATGAGTAAGTCAGTTTGTAAGTAGATAGAATCCTTTCTGCAGTATTCAGAAGTTCAAGTTGTAGCTAGCTATGTAAAGCAGTTAATAACACCTTTTTAGTAACGTTTCAAAAGCAGATGCAGGGCAACTCTAGCTGTGGATTGTTTAATGTTATTGCAGGTCATTTTACCAAAGGATTATTGCACAGTCAGCGGTTGGACATTTTTCAATAGACTGTTACTGCATAACACTAAAGATAACTACTTACATCTGTAATGATTAAATTAAAATACAGATATATTAATTCTTGCTTTGATGTGTCCGTCCTATAGCATACAGATGTTTCATTCATGTGCAATCAATAACAATGGCTTACCACATTCCACCGTCCTCTTCATGCATTACGTGAACAAGATCTCCACTCTTTACCAGAAGCTCATTGGAACCTCTCTCGTAGTCAGCCACTACAGTATATTTACCAGGAGTCTGTATTGAAGATATGAATGCCTGTTAAAGGGGTAAGTCACCTTTAAAGTAACTTTTAGTAGGATGTAGAGAGTGATATCCTGAGACAATTTGCGGTTTGGTTTTCATTTTTTATTCATGGTTTTCCAGTTTGCAGTCTCAGCTTTCTGGTTGCTAGGGTCCAACTTAACCTAGCAACCATGCATTGATTTGAATTACTGGAATATGAATAGTAAATGGCCTACATAGAAAGACGATAACAATACATTTGTAATCTTACAGAGCATTAACTTACTAGTTTTTTCTCTGGTGGATCTCCTCCTCCGTCCTCTTCTGCATCTGAAGAGTTAATGGGATCCTCTCCACTAGACCAATCTTCATTATTTTCTTCAGAGACATCAAGTGAATGTGATGCTCTGTTCCAACCTACCAATGAAATATAAGTGATAATAAATATCATTTCCATATTATTCAGTCTTTTCCAACAAGCACACGTCGCATTAAAGCAAAGCCTTCCTATTGTTACTGCCAAAATTCTTATTCACTCTCTCATCATATCGCGTCTAGACTACTGTAACTCTCTTTTAATTGGCCTCCCCCTCCAGAGACTGTCACCTCTCCAGTCCATAATGAACACTGCTGTGAGGCTCATATACCTCAGCAACCGCTCCTCCTCTGCCTCGCCATTCTGTCAATCCCTGCACTGGCTTCCGTTACCTTTCAGAATCAAATTCAAATTAATGACACTGACTTTCAAAGCACTTCACAACTCTGCTCCACCCTACATCTCTGAACTCATCTCTATATACTCACCCACTCGCTTACTCTACTGACCTGCTACTCAACTCTTCTCTCATTACCTCCTCACATGCTCGCATTCAAGACTTTGCAAGGGCGGCACCCCTCCTCTGGAACGCTCTCCCACTGTCCGACTTTCTCCCAACCTTTCTGCTTTCAAAAAATCTCTGAAAACGCACTTCTTTCGAGAAGCCTACCCTCACTCTGCTTAACTACCAAACGCAACACCACATACAACACCACATTTCTCACCCACTTACTTCGATTTTGCCCACTCCCACACCTTGTGTATTACTCCCTTCCCTTTAGACTGTATGCCTATGCATAGGGCCTTCCTCACCTCTTTGTACCTGTATTGATTGTGATGTTTGTTACTCCATATATTCTATATATGTAATTCATGTGATGTAGTTGTATAATCACATTTACTTTACAGTGCTACGCCATATGTTGGCGCTATATAAATACATGTTAATAATAATAATAATAATAACAGACAATACAGTCTATTGTGATATAAGAGGCATGCGAGCATCTAAAACAAATAAAGAATCAAGATGCACTCTATTGGTCACATAAACCAAACACATTCAGTAAATTCAGCTTACAAAATACATATGAGATAGGATGCTAGTTTCTATTGGGGTCATTACTTCCATTTTCAGTTTATGCTTATATGTCTCAAGGCAAAATGCAGTCAGACAAAAATGGTTTTTGTTTGTGAATATCTAACAGGCTTTCTCCCTAGAAATGTAACACTCTGCATTTAAATAATATATCTGTATCTTATCCATTTTAAGGTTATTTTATGTATGTCTTTGAGCTGCACCCCATCGAGATGTATTTCAACCGGTGCCCTGGTTATATGCTTCTCTTGCACAGCCCTAGGTACGGCACTTCATTTATTCCAACATGTAACTATAAGGACTGATCTGTTGAAAGCGATGATTTCCGCCAGGCCCTGTCCTGCTAGGCAACTTTGACAAAGCCGTGGGGGCAAAAAGCATGTATCTGCCTAAATGTAACTTGAACCTCCCTGAATTTTTCATGCTTTGTGCAGAAGCTCTATGGGGTAGAGTGTGGTTCGCTTGGCAAATATCTTTGACCCATAGGGTATGATTTCTCAGGAGAGAAGCCGATTGTTAGCATCGTCAATCAAGAATGTCACCGCCCTTGCCTGCGCAAAGAGTAGTTTTGTACTTAAT
The DNA here is from genome assembly GCF_017654675.1 of Xenopus laevis. Lineage (NCBI taxonomy): Eukaryota > Metazoa > Chordata > Amphibia > Anura > Pipidae > Xenopus > Xenopus laevis. The sequence continues at coordinate 120,700,384 of NC_054373.1, forward strand.
GCCATTTTTATGGAAGACTATTGAGCCAAAACTGTGCCTGTCGAGAAAGATAACATTTTTAAGAATAGCACACAATGCATACTAAAAATCATATTTTACATTTTAATGTCAATTTTGCTCTAATGAGAGAAAAAATATCTATGCATGAATCTAAGAATAGAATAGGTGACATTTTTTATAGCAGCAGGTGAAAAAAATTCCATTCCTTTCCTTTCCATTGGTTACTTTGACATTTCTCAGTGTGTTCTGTCATTGTGTTTTGCAAAAGCCAAAACTGGAGGCTTCAACCGTGTGTGTGTGTGTGTGTGTGTGTGTGTGTGTGTGTATGTGATTGTGCCCACACAGCTTTCCAGGAAAAGAAAGTGGATAATAGATTTATACATACAAAATTAATTCAGTGTTTTGCTTTCTCATAAAGATCTTCTTTAGCAAGTGCAGTTAAAGATGAATATTAGGATCTAGATATACACAACAAACTATAGTTCCAAGTACAGGTATGGGAACGGTTATCCAGAATGCTTGGGACCTGAGGTTTTCCAGATAAGGGATCTTTCCGTAATTTGGATCTCCATACATTAATTTTAATTATAATAAATTTAAACATGAAATAAACCCAATAGGACTGTTTTGCCTCTAATAAGAATTAACTGATATCTCAGTTGGGGTCAAGTACAAGGTACTGTTTTATTACTAGAAAGAAAAAGGAAATCTTTTTTTAAAATGTAGAGGTATATGTTTATAATGGAGTTTAAGGGAGATGACTTTGCCGTAATTCTGAGCATTCTGGATAATGGGTTTCTGGATAACAAATCTAATACCTCTAATTAGAAAACACGTGCTCACTCCATTGTTGCAAAATCAGTCTGGGGAAGCTCCCCTTGTATTCACTGCACACCAACAAATGGTACCTTGTCTCTTCCGTTCAGCTGGGGTGAGCTGAGCTATACTGTGCCACCTGGCTTTTGTCAGTTTGAGCACTGAATGTTTATCTGTGAAAGAACTTATATTAAGGCAAATGACCCACTGTTTACTCTGCAAACTTGTCTCTGCAACTCATCATTTAAACTATGTATGTATGTATGTATGTATGTATGTATGTATGTATGTATGTATGTATGTATGTATGTATGTATGTATGTATGTATGTGTATATATATATATATATATATATATATATATATATATATATATATATATATATATATATATATATATATATATATATATATATATATATATATATATATATATATATATATATATATATATATATATATATATATATATATATATATATATATATATATATATATATATATATATATACACCCAACACGGAAGTGCTAATATAGAGGATGTAGACAGCACACATAATTTAAATGCAGTGTTCCCACTAGACACAGAGCTGTAGCTTGGGGGACCCTGGTTTAAGGCCAGTCAGAGTAAGATTTGTTAAGACTGCCTCATAGAATTTCAGCTTGAAGGATATTGTTAGAAATGGGCAGAACACTTGGGGGAGTACAGGGCCTCCTTATTATTCATACTTTCACAAGGAACTGTGTTCCTGTAATAAGTCTCAAACTCAAGAGTTGCACAAGTGTATGGGTGGCTCCAATCTTTGGCTGCATCACTTCTGTTCCCAACCTTGGTCTTGGTCCCTGGCGACCATTTGAATGTGCACTAACCAGTACTGGGCTAGACTGGCTAGGCGCCCTAAGCAACTTCATATAAATATATTGAATATATAAAAGAATTCAAAGACTCTGTAGTTCACTCCCTCTGCCGGTTCTGATAATCTGTTCTCCTCCAGATAAGTAGTATGTAGGTGTGTTTATGTAGATGAACCAGTGCTATAAGCTCAGGGTAGACAGAAAAACAGTAATAATATATATTATTTTATGGTTTACCGTTTCACCCTTCTGTGGGGTTAGATTTATTTATTAAGCATAAGTGTATATTTCCCTTCACCTACTGGGTTAATTTGCCTGCAAACCAATCTTTTAAAAAACAATGGCACCTTCTGTGTGTTCAAATTGAATACTCACAAACGTTTAGGAGTATTGATAGAGTTGACACACCTTTGTGTCTCACAAAACCCCAGAGCAAACTGAGTTGTCCGTTCAGAAAACAACACCAGAATTCGGCACCAGGGGCTTGGTGGGAAGACTCTATCTCCATGCAAAGTACCTTGTGGTCTCCCCTCTTGTTTACCTATGAATTATCTGTATGCCAATCCCAACATTTACACAATGTTGAGCACATCTCTTCAGAACCAACTGATGCCTACAATGCCTGCAATGGTGGAATAATCATTATCTACGCTAGCAATACGCCTAAACGTTTGTGAGTATTGAATTGGAACACACAGAAGGTGCCATTGTTTTTTTTTAAAAGATTGGTTGAAGGACAAGTTAACCCCCACAGGTGAAGGGAAATAGACACTTGCGCCCTATGGAACATGGCCGGTCGCGTCACCTCCCATCCCTTGATGCACACAAATAGGCGTGCGAATAGGGGGAACAGCTGAGCATTTGAGTAGAGAGAGGGGACCTGACTAGGGGTAGGAGGCAAAGAAGGTGTGTGCCTGGCACCCCCTCCCAGATTTGTGCCCTAGGCACGTCTCTGCCAACCCCTAGTTCTGGCCCTGACACTAACCTAGGACCACATGACAGCTTTGAGTGAACATGTATCTGCTGGCTGATCACCAAAGGTGAGGACCACCACCTCCAGTTCCAGGATCTGCAGATTGAGACTTGCTACAGGGGACTTGGGGGCATAGGCACTAGCAGAAATAAGCAAATATATTTTGTGGAGATCTGCTTTCTATTTAAAAATGTGTCTTAAATATTCTTGTAACTATGGTTGAATGGCGGAAAAAGCAATAGTATGAACACCATAATCCATTTTCCATGAAATGCTTTACATGCTTTACAACATGTATGAAGTTGTAACTGCATTATTCCAGTTATGAACCACATAAAGCAAAACCAAAATGGATACTCATAATACTGTACTTCATCATTCCTGACAAGAACCTTTATCACAGAAAAAGGCTGCTATACACACTTTTAGTATGGATTTTCCACTTATACAACAGTTTTGTAGGGACATGCATATTTCTGGATACCAGTTGTTGCTGCACATCAGTGTTTCAGAGGAAAAAAATATAGCTTAATAAAATTTGTGTCATAAAGAGCTCTTAATCTGTGTTTTATACCAAATGCACATGTTCCTGCATATCTACACAATGTACTTAAAGGGCTTCTTCACCTTTAAGTTAAATTGTAATATTATGTAGCGAGTGATATTCTGAGACAATTTACAATGGGTTTTCATTTTTTATTATTTGTGGTTTTCGAGTTATTTAGCAGCTCTCCAGATTGCAAGTTTGGCAATCTGGTTGCAAGGGTCCTAATTACCCTAGCAACCATGCACTGATTTAAATGGTAGGCTGCAATATGTATAGAAGAGGGCCTGAATAGAAAGATGAGTAATATAAGTAGCAATAACAATAAAGTTGTATCCTTACATAGCATGTGTTTTTAAGATGGAGTCAGTGACCTCATTTGAATGCTGGAGAGCCCAAATAAGAAGGGAAATAATTCAAAAACGATGAAAAAAAAAAGGCCATTTGAAAAGTTGCTTAGAATTAGCCATTTTATAACATGCTAAAGATTAATTTAAAGGTGGACCACCCTTTAAGACACACATACTTGTGGTATGAAGAGTTTTGTATCAGTGTTATATATGAAATATTTCATCACTCTACCTCTTAAACCAAAGGGAGTTGGGTCACTCTTTACTTCATGGCGTTTAGCTTTTTTGTCTGGACTGGTAGGAGAAGCTGCAGAACGATGAAGAGATAAAACACAGAAAGACATAGATACTGAAAGTCTGGAAAGGATAGAATGATTGTTGAGCAAATGCAATACCTTTGAGTTTATCAGAAGATGATTCATATGTTTACATTTCAACAGCAACTGATAAGGTTCCGGTTATTATTTAAATAATGTCTTCAACTTGAATATTCAATGATATATGTCCTTCTACAAGTGAGTTCTTTTTATATAGAAGGCAGGTTAGTTTGAGCTCATATTAAATTAAAATGAAGGGCTGCTTTATACCAATTGTTTTATGGGTCATAAATTGGTTCAAGTTTAGCTAACGGTGTATAAACTGTAGCTGTATTATCTGCTCAAATGATTTTTAGTTTTACATTACCAATATCATTCTAGAAAGACTCAAAGGCAAACATGATAGACAATAAAGAATATTATATTATAGTGCATAAGTTGTTAGATGTAAAGATACAACTATAAAAATGAAAGGATTTGTTAATTATTTGAGCAGGTGAGTTAGTAATACCAAGGACACAGCTACTTCTCTTAGAAGTAACAAGGGATATAATAAAAAAAAGTTTTCCAAATCCAAAATAAAGGTTTTCATTTCTTCATAACTATGTATAGCCCCTAAGATTGTTTTTAAGATTGTAGAGGGTCTTCTGTTTTTTTTTCCATGTGTACATCTCATGCAGAAAATGTGAGTAGTATCTAAACGCACACACATATATGTTTTATACAGGAGGTTCGTAACATCATACAGTAAAACTAGGAACCATTCTATGTACCCTTAGGTGATCTGCATTTTTTGTTAAGCATGGTACACTATATGGCCAAAAGTATCCAAACACTCTGTTTAAAATGAATTGCCCTTAGTTGGAACACTCACTGCAAACTGTCTCCAGAAGCAATGTATGAGCAAGAACTATTCATAGGATGCATGGGGTTTTTGTGGGTGATCAGAAGCAAATAAACCAAACATCACCATGTGTCATGCCAAGCGTGGGTTGGAGTAGTGTAAAGGTCACTGCCATTTGTAGACTTAGTAAAGTTTGGCAAAGGAAGAAAATGGCCTGGAGAGGTTTTCTATGGTTTGTTTACAGGCCCCTGGTTCCACTGAAAGCAAACCTTAAAGCTGCAGCATACAATGACAATACTGATAATTTTGTTCTACCTAATATGTTGTAACTGTTTGGAAAATCTGTTTCCTGTTTTAGCACAAAAAATGCTCCCATGTGTGATCCATAGAGAACTATTTTTCTGAGATGGGAGTAGAACTTGAGTGTCCTGCAGAGAGCCCTGACCTCAAACCAATGCAACACCTGCAGGATCATAGGAACAGTGGCTGCAAGCCAGGCCTAATGACCAATATAAGTTCCCAATCAGAAAAGGGAGGACCAATTTGTTGTTACCCTTTGTTTGTGAATCAGTTTTTGGACAGACAGGTGTGTATACTATTGACCAAAGAGTGTCCCATCCTCCTACTAAAAAAATTGAGTTATCTCTGCAATAGAACAGGCAGGTTAGTTATTAATTATATGGGGCCTTGCCATTTTAATTGTCCGCTGAATATTAATGTTTTGAGGTTTCCTCTGAATTTTAAGAGAATTGTTATCCAATCATTATGCACCATTCCATGAACAGAGGATCACGTGATAATGTGCAGCAATATCTGTAAGAAACTAGGTAGATCAAATATTGGCCAGCTTGAAAGTGATGGGCAAGAGGAAGAAGGCATGCAGATATAAATGAAGAGTGGCTGGCTTTGAGGGCAAAAAAAAAAAAAGCACAGGCCACACAGAAGAATGTAAGGATGGGTCACTGAGGTGTCAGCAGGTACATCTAATGCCTCATTGTCTATGGGTACAAATATTAGTATCTCATAATACAGGCATGGGAGCTATTATTTAAGAACCTTTATCCAGAAAGCACTGAAATGCAGGAATGCCATATCCCACAGAATTGTAATAAATCAGTTCAAATTAATTTTTATGATTTGATGGGGGTTTTTTTTAGCAAACATTTTATTAACGTATAATGGGGGCCTGGGGCATCACCCCAGGCCCCAACAACCTCAGATAAAAAATCCCATACCTGTATACAGGTATAAACAATGATCATGGTCTGTCCTAACTACTTTATATCTACTTATACTGATATGTTATATAAGAGCTACAATGCCCAACTCTTATAGAATATTTGATAATTAAACATATGATTAGGTGTACAACATATCTGGTAGCTTATTACCTTTCTGACTTTTGAGGTTTGAGAACCCCTGCAAAGTGAAGCGCTTTTTTGACAAGGCAGAAGAATCTGAGGTAGGACTAGTAACTGTGCCATCTAGAAATGAGAGATACAGAAGAGAGAAGGCCAACGTAGAACAATATTGCTGAAAAGTGATGTGAAGAAAGGCGGAAACAACAAGCAGAGCTCAAGTATTTAGAGAATATGATTGGTTACAAGGCACCTTTAAACTGGGGGGGGGTCTTCTATGCGGTACATACAGTAGTTACTGATCTATGTACTGACAGGATAGCTCTAAGCAGACAGGGAAACACTAACCTTTGCCTTTTTCAAGGTATTTTGGTACAGATGTTAAGGAGACATTCAATAGAGGCTCCGTTTTTCTTTCCTCCAGCTTTTTGATCTTCCCCGATTTATTTCTCAGAGGACTGGAAAGATAATATGGACAGGAGAATTAGAGGGGTTTATCTGCCTGATTCTATTGTATAATTACATTTTCCCTTTGGTAAACTGAAAATATTAATAGCTGAAAGTAAAGATATATTTCAAAGCAGAGAAGTCACAGCTTTTACTACTAAGCTGGGCACGACAGATGCAATACAGGTAAAAAAAAGTCTACACTTCACGTCTTTGTACTATTCAATTCACTATAATATGCACACTTCTGTGGGTGAAATACACTTACCTAGTATTGGATGGAAGAGCAGCAGGTAAGCTATTTGCTTGCTCTGCTGATTTGTGTTGGTTGGCATCTAGAGAAAATAAAATATTCAAGAATCTTATTTTAAGGTTAATTTCCTAAAGAACTTATTTGCTTCAATCATTTGAATATGAAATTGCTCAAAGGCTTCAGACCACTTCGAAACCAGTCCTTGTGGCATTGTAATTCGCAAATTTACCCAAAAAATTGCGAAACATAGAAAAATTCGTGAAACGCATTGAAGTCAATGGCCATCAAAATAATTTTGATGCGAGCGTCAATTTTATGCGCTTGGGAACTCTGCCGTGTGTCTATTTTTTTGTCGCGGTAGATTTTTTGCCGAAGTTTTACAAATTATTCGCTGTGGCGAAACGTGGAAATATGCCGCAAATTCTATAAGCAAATTTATTCGTCCTTCACTAATCATCAGCATATAAAACTCCTCTTAGGCAAGTGCTGCCTGCACAGAGGTCTCCCTGTCAGCTCCTTGTGCATAAGCTATGGTACATTTCAATTAATAACAATATAAAGGGTAACAGGTGTCCACGGAAGTATCGGCTGCTTCTATTTTCTGCCAGACAAAAAGTAATCTATCTAGTGTCTGGGTTTGCTCATCATTTAACCATGCCATGTCATGTATCCTGGGATACAGGAAACTTAAAAGGTTGATAGGTACACTGGGGTTTTTATTCACATATACATTACCTTTTAGGGACAGATTTATCAAAATGTGAGATTAAAGCTCACCACAGAAAAACTAAATCGCTTTCTATTCATTCCTATGGGATTTTTAAAATTGTATTTTTCAAATGGTGAACTCTAACCTTCATCCACTAATAAATACAATTATAGAATCCCATAGAAATGAATAGAAAGGGAGTGATTTATTTTCTATGGTGATTTTTAAATATCCGCCCCTTAATGTTATACTATATCATACTGTAAGGGGCTTATATATCAAGGATTGAATTTCGAAGTAAAAATACTTTGAAATCCGATCATTGAATTTGAGTATGGCCATATTCAATCGAAGTACGATCGAAGTAAAATTGTGCGATCGAACGATTTAACCCTTTGAATCGAACAATTCGATGGATTTTTCAAAAAAAAAAAACTTTGACTTCTCAAAACTTGCCCAAAAGCCTCAGATAGGTTCTAGGAGGTCCCCCATAGGCTAAACAGCAATTTGGCATGTTTTAGGTTGCAAAGTGTTGAAGTCAAAGTTTTTAAAGAGACAGTATTTTGATTTTCGAGTGGTCGAATTTTTGAAGGTTTTTCAATTCGAATCGAAGTCGAATTTGGCCTATTCGATGGTCGAAGTACCCAAAAATTGCTTTATAATTCAAAGTTTTTTAATTTGAAAATTCACTTCGACCTTATGATAAATCTGCCCCTAAATGTCTAAGGGGAACAACCAAAATGTGGTGCTGTGATATTTTATCCTCTGTGCTAAAGTACAACATTCCCTCATCTGCTGATGTTTTACAGTTTTATGGAAGGGTGAAGGAAAATTAGGAACCAGGAGCAAATAAAGTTTTCTTTTTTAAACCTTCCTGCTGTTCATCTATTTGATTTTTGGGTGAATGTAACTGATTGTCAATGTCTGGCTATACTTAAAGGGGACCCGTCACCCAAAAAAAATATTTCAAATTCAATTTTATCATGTTAGTCAAGCAAAATGAACTTTAATTACACTGTATAAATTATTTGAATCTTGTTTCCATCAGTCTGGGAATTCATAATTATATCAAGCAGGAAGGAGCCATTTTGTGGACACTGTTTTCAAGGAAAGCCTTGCATCATCTCAGAGTCTTGTTTGTGCACCAGAATGGGGGACCCGATGTCCATCCTCATGCCCTGGTTACACAATTAAATGGTGAAGAGAACTGGGGGAATGTGGGGAGAGCAGTGACATGTAGGAAGTGCTGAATGGAAAGTGAAAGTAATTGCTTGCCCCGCCTCTATGCCTAGGCATAGAGGAGGGGCAGGCAATATTTGATTGACAGCTGATATTTTTAAATGAGTTTACAACAGCTATGAATGCTTTGATAAAAAAAAGAAATTGGATTTCATATTTAATTTGAAAAGGACTTTTATTATACAGATTTTTATGTCTGGGTGACGGGTCCACTTTAAGTATAATAATATACTCATTGATATTGTGATGGAACATATTCACATCATATTACATTTATTATTTTATGCACGTGTGTGATGACAGTGTTTGAATGTTTGTGTTGTGTGTACACTTATGGGAAATGTATATGGTGGGTAAGCAAAGCTCGGTTAGTGAAGCTATTGTAGAATCATCAATATAATCTCACAAGAGTACCCAAACTCCTCACTGACGCCTGACCCCGAAATGGTACTCTTATAACTTCCTGTATTAACTATATCTATAAATAAATAGGTACAGTAAACCACAGTATTGACTAAAAATGCCACTTCCAGACAGTTTGGTCCAGACACTGCTTGTGGGGCTCAGCAGTGAAGATGACTATAGACAAATACAAGAGTCCTCTGCACTCAACCCATTATCAATATATTTTGTGCATACTGCTACTGAAAAATGCCTTACCCTTTAAACAAAACAGGGATTGTTTGTCCATATATTGCAATATATTTAAGCTGGCATGAAGATGACTAATAGGATCTCTTTTGGAGCTAAATCGTGATACAGGTTTGTTTAACAAGTTTCCCAGTGGAATCTGATCTATGCTGAAACTATGCTGAGACTTCTTAGAGTAATAGTCAGTGTTTACCTCTGTGTGCCTTTAACTGGCTTGTCAGCACCTTTCGGATTTCATTTACCCAGGTGGCCTTTACTTCTGGGGTTGGTGCCTATTAAATAAAACAAAATCTCATTTTTAGCAACATTACAACAACATACAATCCCATAATGTTGTCCAAATATTATTGGATAGCGGTAGACTTACCTGCACAATATAAACCTCCTCCCTTGCATTGTACCAAATTTCGAATTTCCTATTGTCTCCTTTCACATACTCAGTAATTCCAACAAACATCATCTATTAAATAATAAAGCAGAAAATTAGCAGCTGCATCAAACAGACTGAAGGCACAGACAGGGCCGGATTTAAATAGTGTGCGCCCCTAGGCCCACTGCCGTTCGTCGCCCCTGTCCCCTCCAGTGGGACAGGAGCAATGGGGATTGGTGCATGTGAAATTTAAAAAATAATTGTATCTCCAGGGCATCCCCAGTGTTTTTGAACCAATGTGGGTGTGGTTGGGAAGCATGCCGCCCCCCTAAAATCCTGCCAACCTAGGCACGGGCCTAGGTGGCCTTTCCACAAATCCGGGCCTGGGCACAGATTATTAATGAAGCTCTTCTACAGCAAACTTATAACAGGGAGAGATAAACTGTTGGCTCAGATTTAGCAAGATAGTACCTAAGCCCTTAAACTTCGGGTTTTTAGTGCTTTTGAAATGTTAAAAGCCGATTCCTGGTATTATGTAATGAAGCTGTTTTAATGGTCATGTCACGTTTAATTTTCACTACACCAGTGCCAAAAAAAAAATGTCAGCCATTGCTAGATATGTGTGTCAGTCTCCGACTATATCATGCTTTTAAAGCTCCACATTTCTGCTAGCTGTACCGTAACTAGTTAAGCCATTCATTTTGCTAATTATTATTAGCTTATTTCCTTTTCAGTGTTAACTATGATTAGTGGTAATAAATGCTAGACTTTTTTAATGTATGTTTTATGTACTTGGGTCAGGCTTAAATAGGGTCTTACATTTAAGGAATGTTTGTAGCTGTAGGATGGCGCCTTCTCATAGCCCTCCCCATTCTCATCCCTCTTCTTGCAGAACAGCACAGCCTTTTCATGCAGAAACAGGTGCCTTTGCATTGGTTTAAACCTAGCAAGGTCCTTTACTTTGGAATGGCCCTTCTTGTGCTCTGTCCACACATTAAATGATCCTTGCATTAAGAGTTTGCCAAGTTCATTTAAGTTCCCCTAAAAAAAAAGAGAAGAATCACAGTTTTTATTGTTCATCTGTCTCATGCACTGTACAATTCTGAAAACACAAGTAACCATAAAAATATAGGTAACACTTTAGTAAATGAACAATGCAAAGTATATTGAAAGCAGTTGCCTGGGGTGGTCACTGAGCTAAAGGAACAGTTAACGTTTCAAAATTATTTTAAAATGGGTAGAATGAGAGCTAATCTGAATATTTATAGTGTTAGTGCCTAGTATGTTATTAAAAGAATGGCAGAGTTAAACTAACACTGGCAATGTCGAAGAACTGATATATACAGGTAAGGGATCCATTATCTGGAAACCATTTATCCAGAATGCTCTGAATTATGGAAAAGCTGTCTTCCATAGACTCCATTTTATCCAAATAATCCAAATTTTTAAAAGTGATTTCCTTTTTCTCTGTATTAAAAAAAACAGCAACTTGTACTTGATCCCAACAAAGATATACTTAATCCTTATTGGAAGCAAAACCAGCCTATTGGGTTTTTTAATATATACATTATTTTTTAGTAGACTTAAGGTAATGAAGATCCAAATTATGGAAAAATTCATTATCCGGAAACCCCAAGTCCCGAGCATTCTGGATAACATGTCCCATACCTGTATACTTTTTTAGACCTCAAATATCACAATTACTAGCAGGTGTCTTTAACAGATATTGTACTTATTAACCAATAAAAACACAGTATAGTGCAATTACAATTTTAACATTGTATTTAAACTTCTAACTTGCCAATCACAGGAACTGCAGTAGTTGTAAACAAATCCTACTAATACATTTCCTACTATAAGAAAGTGAATTAAAAAAAATAGCATAACTTGCCTCATATCCAGTGATTGCTATCTGGTGCATGGAATCGTTGACAGCCTTAAGAATGCCCAGTATAGAGGCCAGAGCTTCCTGAAGATCTTCAGCTCCTTCACAGTTTTTACTGTACTTAAGCATTTCCTGTGTCAAAAAAATTGTTGATGGTTTAGTTAAGTTCCAGCTGTGCACTGGCTTGAATAGACATGTAACTTTGGCCTGTTGGCAGTTCTTTCAGATGGCACTTACCAATCATTCTCCTGTTGCATTATCTATACTCTCTTAACAATTAATTCACCTATTCACCTCTTATGTGTATTATTGTCTTATTCACTTTGCTCCTTCTAGTATCTATCTGCAGCTGTGATCAAGTAAACATGCTATTTTGGTTTTTTACCTACTGAGTGCGTTGACCTTTAATTACCTGGTAATTTTCTTCAAATAAGTTCTGACTGTAAGTGTAACAAATATTGGAATGGTACACCCTATTATTTGCAAGTTCTTAGAAAAGTTAGTTCTTAAAAGTTACTATAATTGTTATTTAACCAATTAAACTAGGCCTGGCCCACACTTGGCTAGATAACTCATTCATAATTAAAGGGCATGTAAAGGCAAAATAATAAAATACCATTTTTACTTTCTTTAATGAAAAAGAAACCTATCTCCAATATACTTTAATTAAAAAATGTCTACTGTTTTTATAAGGAACCTGACTGTATGCAGTGAAATTCTCCCTTCATTTACTGCTGTGGATAGGAATTGTCAGATGATCCCTAACTGCTGAGCAGGGAAACAATCATACTTATGAACAGCAGGGGGAGCCCCCACCTTACTTTCCAGCCATGCAGCACTCAAGCAGCTTTGCTTATGACGATCCCTAAGCAGCCCAGACCACACTGAGCATGTGCACAGTCTTAATCTTGCAAAGATGCTTAACAAAGTTACAAGATGGTGACCCCCTGTAGCCAACTTTGAAAGCATAAATTATTTGTTTGATTAGGCTTGTGGTGCAGTAAGTTCATGTTTATATTTAGTATACAAAATACAGCATTTCTAGCCTTATTCTATTTTAGACTTTACATGCCCTTTAAGACAGACCCTCTGAATAAAAAGTTTACATGGACTACTTACATTAGGAAATAGTATGCGGTGTCCTAAAAGCTAAAATATCAGAATAATACCCCCTCTATAAAACATAGTGCTGCATTTCAATGTGCATAATTCCCACAATCCACTAGAGCTTTGCAACACAACTGCACCTTTAACAGTAGTTGATACTTTGTTATCCTTTGCACAGGTTTTAAAAGATAGGAGTCCAGGCTCAGCTTATGGTCCAGTTTCCTTTGGCAATCCTGCAAAACAAAGAAATATAAAACCATTTCACATACCTATCAAATTTAAAGTAAAATTACAGGTAGGATAATACACAAAATACACAATGGCAAGTCTTGCAGAACGGGCTGGGACAATATATGCAGCTTGTGCTCTTTCTGCATGGGTTTCCTTTACATTACCATTAAAACAGGTTGAATAACTCCTGATTAAACTAACTCCTTTGCAAACCACTGTGGAATATGCTGGTGCTATGTAAATAAAGAAAAACTCCATCATTGTACAGTTACCTGAAAGAAAGCAGCATCAGAGCATTGCCGCCACAAACTCTCTGATCGTGGCTTGTTCTGGCAGTACTTTTCATAGATCTGGAAATCTTCCATCTGTTTCAAGAAGTAAGAGGAAAGAGGTCTGACCCTACATGCATATATATAATAAAAATAAACCAAGAATCTGGCACTCTTAGTGGCATCAATGTATGTGCTATTATTAATTTCACGTAACATGACTAATTTGTTTATCTTTAGCATATTTATGTTTCTACTGTATTTTACAGTATTGTTACAAAAACAGGAAACACACATCTTGTTAAAGTATAGAAAGGAGACAACAAAGTTCCAGAAAAGTTGAATTCTGTTTTTTAAGCTTTGTGAATCAGGTAGGTAAATGGACATAACAGTAACTACTGCACCACCGTAACCATATGCAGCAATGTTTTTGAAAAAAATAAAAAATTATATATATATATATATATATATATATATATATATATATATATATATATATATATATATATATATATATATATATATATATATATATATATATAAATACAAAATACAGAAGAACTCCCATTTTGTTGTTGTTGTGTGGTCCCACCTATATATTATGCATTCTAGGGACCATAAAAATGAAAACACAGCTTCCAGTGGTGGCAGAACTGTGACCCATCTTTGCTCTCAGTATTTTAGACATTTCTTAACACATACTGTACATCATTGAATCATTTACTTTTGACTTATGGATGTAAACTAAAAGCCTTTGTTATATTACCTACCCTTTCCAAAAAACACCTTCCAACTAATTCTGGATAGTCTCTGTAATGTTCCAGCTCTCTCAAAAATATTCTAAAGTAAAGAGAGAAAACATTATAGCATAACAGGACAAGCTAATAAAGGCAATATACACCCCACAAGTCTACAAGCATTTACAATACAAAGCAAACAGTGTAGATCTTATTGTGCATGTCTAAACCCGGCTTTTCCTGTTATTTGCAGATACTAATTTTTCCAGGCATTTCTGCTCTGCCCCTAAACAACAACTGATTGCCACTGGATCAAACCAAACCAAAATGTCAACCTACATTACTATCAAGACTTTTTTATTTTTTAGAAATGATGATATCAGAATATAGTTTCTATACATTTGTTAGTTTAAACCTGTAAAACTGCTCCCTCCAAGATGAACTTCAAAAGAATAACTGAGATAATCAACCTGTTATGAAACTGATAAATTTCTTCCATGTTGCCAAAAAGAACATCCTTCTTATTCTGTAGCACTGAGGGGATAAGGTCCATCACTAGAGGATTACTCATTTCAGCAGCATAACCCTGCAAGAAGCATGGAGGAAAACACATTATTTATTGGTGTAGTTTTAATGAAAGATATGCTGCTATAAAATGACAAACTGAAATAATTCTGGCACTGGATACATTCATTCATATTTATCATAGTCAGTGATGACTACAGTGATCCACTGGCTCCCAAACTATATGGCTGCCTTCTCTGGATATAAGCAGAAGTAGTGGTGGTGTGGGGGTATGGTGGCTAAACCTGTAGGCCAGTTAGGATGAGAATCATTCCACTGCCTGACCAAAGTCTGAACTTTTAAGTAGGCCCTAGTCAAAGGTTGGACCATTAAGTGGGGCTTGAACTGAAAATGTTTGACAACCACTGCTCTGATACCCCCTTGTTCCACAATGGCTGTTTATATGATACCAGGAATTAGCTGGCATTTAGTAAAGGGCTGTTATATCCATTGCTGCATATCTACGCACCGTAGGACACCAGGGCAGAGCTATAGCTAAGTTTCCAATTTGTCAAACAATCACAATATTGCCTTCTGCTTCACCTTAATAAATAACCTCTGCTGATAACCTTGGTAAAACATGGCATAAAAACAAATGCAAAAGGAGCAATACATCAGGCATACATCAATGAACAAAGACACAACCTATTACTGTCTGTGACTGGTTTATTGTCCAGAGCACAGGGTACTTCTATATATCATTCTGGCAGTACAGATTTAAAGCCTCAATAAAAGTGAATTTGCTTCTTATTGATTAACTGAATGTATTTACTTATCCTTGAGTACCTCAATCACAGATAGCAGCTCTTCCACATATGCTCTTTCTGTCTCAATAAGTTCATTCATGACATGTCTGGAAACGATAGAAGCAGAAAGAAAGATATTCCATTAGAAAAGTTGCACATATATTCTTTTATGTTTTTTTTTTTTATTTACGTCACACACATAAACAAGTCAAGATGGCCAACCACTTCTCTGTGAAAGAGGGCCAAAAAGCCAATCACTCAGAACTGAAAATCATGTCAGTTGTCAAGCCTTCAGCAAACCAGGGAGGTCATTTGTAATAAAGAAGCAGCCAGTAATTCTTTTCTTTTAACATATCCAAGGGAATATGATTGCACAGGAATCTCAATGTGTGGTTTTACAATACAACACCTTAAACTACTCTTGTTCAATGCTGGCTGCAAGATTGGCTTTATAAGATTTTGTTTTGGACAGGATAAAATTCAGTGGGACAGATAAGGAATATGGAATCAAAGCAAAACCGTGACAGTTTTACTAACCCACTGGATATTTTGAGTACACAATATTCTTGGTGGGTGATGGAAATGCTCAGAACTGTGGCTATGTTCCGCATTCCCTTGCTATAAAGACTCCTGTGTCAAGTCATATTCTTGTTATTTTAACTGGTGTGACTTTCAGCACCATTTCATATTTGTCTCTGTCCTTAATGTATAAAATATCAAAACAGACAGATAAAAATTAGATCTATTTATAACACAAACATTACACTCTGTATAACAAAGGTATTATTTTTAAAATTGGAAGTTACATCATAAAATCAGGTCATTGTGTTGGCAGGAGGGCCAGATGCTCCCCCGATGACAGTGCAAGTTATGCCACATTGACTCAGCATAGTTACCGGTAGTTAAATTTGCACTAAATCAATATATAACAAAAACGAAAGAATATAATTTTGACATATGTTAATATCAATCACAGTTACTGACCGTAGGGAACCAGATAGAAAGGGATACAAAGACAAAACCAAAACAGAAAAAAATATAAGAAATATGACCCACCTAAAAGCAAACAAACATGAATTATTTAATTTGGTAAAGTGCTCTACCAAACTTAATTTTTTAGTTCCTAATCAAACTCATCACACCAACCACATTCCTATCCAATTTCCCTAATTTTTTCTCTCCTTTCTGCCTGAACACCCACTTGCATTCCCACCCAATGTACCTTTAACTTTATGCAATTAAGTCACTATAAACACCGAATTTACCTTGAGCTTTCCCCATTCTGTTTCAAGCCCTTCAACAAAAGGCATCATCGCACATATTTTCTGTAATGTTCATCTCACACTCTGTCCCAGATGATGAACAAGATTAATCCCAAACTTTAATAAAACACAGTTCTGGTTCCCTTAGCAAATGTTCTCAGATAATTCTTTATGTGACTATGGATGGGTTAGTATGTAACAACTCATGGCACTATTTAATTATCCTTAAAGGAGAACTAAAGCTTAACTAAAGAAGTAGGCTAGAAATGTTGTACGTTCTGTTTTGTGCTTCTGTACCAGCCCACGGCCCTTTAGTAGTAAAGATCTGTGTCTCTGAAGATGCCCCAGTAGCTTGCCATCTTCTTTTTGCTGATTTACTGCACATGCTCTATGCTTCTGTCACTCACTGAGCTTAGGGACTGATTCAAAATATACAGTACACATAGAATATAAATGTCACAATATAAGGCTGAGTAGTAATTAATACAGATAATTAGTACATTGCAGCTCAGAAACCAGTAAAACTAGCATCAGAATTTATATAATCAGCCTTGTAGCATCAGTTTATATCAAAGCCCAACATTTTCAGTTTGATCATTTGTGATGGCTGTCTAAGCTCAGTTTCTCAACAGCTGCTCAGAGCCCACTAAGCATGTAAGTGTTGCAGACACTTTCCAAAATCGTGACCCCCTGTGACAAGTATTGGCGTATTGCTGCTATTGAGAAGCTGAAACTGTAGGTTGATACCTAGTTCAGTATATAAAATATGGCATTTTTAGCCATATTCATTTTTAGGGGTTAGTTTCCCTTAAAGAGCCATTCTCAGTGATACAACTTCCTATATATGTGGTACAACTGGCAACAACTGTATAGCATTTATATGTCATTAAAAGAGATATATGTATCAGGATAGCAAAATGATTTTTACCTTCTTAATACTGCTAGATTTTCTTCATCCTCCATCGCTGATGCACTTCTAATCTGATTACCATCCACTTCAGTCTAAGGGTAAAAAAAAAAAAAAATAACATTGGTTAGGAAAATGTGATATTCAGTCTAGTTATATTTGCAGTATGGTTTTTGTAACCCTCCTTGCTACCCTCTGCTTATGGGAACCCCTAATTAAAATTCATACAATGGCCTCCAATCAGAAATCTTTTTGTTCGTTCCTGCACATCAAGTTGCCCAGCTACTTCAATTTTACTTGTTTGCTTATTAGAGCAGTTGTAAGGGATGCAAGAAAATGAGCATTTATCTATGCGATTGTGATCAAGGCTCTTAGATATGTATTGCAGAACTTTTCAATCTGTCCAGATATGATCCCACAGTATGACCAATTCTGACCATAATGTTTGAAGTTGTCAAATCATCTTAGAATCCTACAGAATTGCAGATGATTGGGAATATCTGAAATTTTTATTTGGTGATGAAACATGGCGGAAAGGGCGTGGTGTAAGTGTAGATAAGGAAGTGAAGAGGCTGTTGACCTAAACAAATAGAACAATAGAAAATGCCCATACCACTAAACAGCCACTCTTATGTTATCTGTCTGTTCATCCCATGGATATAAGTATCAGCCATTGTTTGATACCTTTACACATGTTAACTATGGATTGCTGATACCCAAGAGCTGAGAGCTATGATAAAATAGATCTAAATTATGAAACAAATAAAATAGATTAAATAAAGGATAGAGACATACTAGCACATAAATTCTATCTTTTCTCCTACATTATTTTATTTAAAAAAAAACAAAATTAATGAAAAATAATTGATATGCCTTCTATAAATACCTTGGCTCTGCGATAATTTATCCGTCGCTGAATACTTCCTGAGCTATTTCTGCTTTCAGATGACCTTTGAAGACCTAAAAGAAAGAAGTGCTGCATGCTTATGGTATACTTTCAAGAAAAACTTTTGTTTTAGGTAATGACAGTTATTGGTTTTGTTGTTGCTGTATGTTAGTTTTACTGATTTTGTTTAATTGACTTTGATATTATACCCATATTTTGTAACGGAAAGTTGAAAGATATCCATAAAGACTGGAGGGTTGGAATAAAAATTTTTAACACAAGATTTTGATCTTTAAAGAAGCTTTTTCAGGAGAAACCTCTCAATACTTCAGACAATGTGATCCCAATACAGTGGTTTAGATATGAGTCGTGTGAGACCATTAACTGTTACAATGCTTTAGCTGAAGCAGACAATACAAACTAAGATACGATGAGACATTTGTTACCATGGGGTGTTATGTCCCCCCGTCAGTACCATTACCCCCTGTATATAAACACAATAAAATCCATGCAGGCATCACAAGGTAACATACATATAGAGTATGGAATACTTATTTACCTGGAGAGGAGGTAGGAGACTTGGAAATTGCTTCTGGTCTAGGTGCAACTGGCTGGACAGGTCTGGTTTGCTTTGCTGCAAGTTTTCTAAGGCTACCTTTCCTCTTCTCAAACATCTCTTGCATGCTTTCCTGCTTCTGGTACACCTTATTGACATGCTCCTAGTGATAAACAAAAATTAGCCTTATCTGCCCACACCCAGTCTTTATTTGAACTATCAATTATGAATTGTAACATATTTCAATTAATTATTAATTACCATATTAAACAATGAATGACTGCATCACCACGTTTGGGTCCTGTGGCTACGTTAAGGCGGGCAAAGCAGTTTGAATTGTTTTTAAAGAAATGTTAGTGAGTGTTACTTTAGTAACTATGTTATGCCTGTGAGGGTACACTGACCAGCTACCTTCTACATGCTCATTACCGCAAATCAAGTAAAATCATAGGAATTCTATTGATGATTGACTATCACATATATATGTACAAAGCACCTGCAGTTCCGGAGTGAGAATCGAGTCGTACTTCCTCAAAATAAAAACCAAATCTTTCATAGTTATATCTGTGCCAGTCTCTAGAAACCGTTCAATCTCCTGAAGTGCAGCTTCTGCCCCATCCTGAGACTGGAACTTATCCACAGGTTGGGAAGCCAGCAAGTAAATCCCTTCATCACACCACTTCATTGTCTGCAATGAGAGAGGTGCATTACTGTTAAGGATCCTGCAATGTCATGTAAGGCATCTTACAGGGTCTAATGTTTTATTGCTCGCAGAACTCTAAAGAACAATGCAACAGGATAATTGGAATTAATGAATAAAATTAATGAAAGTACCTTTTCCAAATGTCTGTGCAATTCCAAGGACTTGTGAAGGTTTTGCCGTCTCTGCTGAATGGAGTTGCTAATGCTCTCACATAAATTACCAATCTCGTTGCATTTCGGAAGGATGGAGTCTACAGCATAGTGATTACTCTGAATGAGCTGATCACCTTCTCTGACTAAATTTTGGGCTGCCTGTAATGCATCCTAAATAAACAGAACGAGAGTTTATAATCAGAGATGGCATTTGACTAATGACAATACTGAACACTAACATTGTATTTTGTGCTTTTTTCTCAATAGCTGGAATTAGGGCTAATGCAATAAAGAGAGTCAAGTATTAAAGGAATAATTACTACCCTTTACTAAAGTAAAGCAACACAGCACAGTTCATCTTTTCACTACAGAACTACACAAAAATGCTTGAACATGCATTTTGAGTTACTTGCAGAATTCCTTGGGTGAATTAAATTTTCTTTCTTTCTTAGCTGTTGATAATATTGCCATTTTTCTATACAGATCAACGAGAAGAACCCAAAAAGCCATACAAAGCCATGCTTCATAGATCACCGTACTTCCTGCTATTTCTTGACTGCAACTACAGTTCTATCCATACATAATATTTGATTTAATTACAGCATTTTCTTTGAAGCGAAAACATAAATCTCAAATGATCATGAAAGTCGTCTTACTTTGGATTTAACCTCAAAGTTACAGAGGTCCTTCAGAATGTGTTCAGCATGGGAGCAGCTGTTTCCTACATCTGTAAAAGCTTCTAGCCTCTCAGAAATACCATCCAGACTTGTAGAAATCTAAATCAATGTAAGACAAAATTGGTATTTGTAGTCATGAGTCCCCAGAACATGTACAGTCATTATAGACCAGAGCATACAAGAAAAAAATGTGAAGCATTAATAGAAAGCAGAGTATGGAAGAAATGCATATACTGAAGTTCTTCATTTTATCTAACACAAACAAGCAAAGTAGGAAATTAAAGCAACATAGGGTGTTGGTGTGTCCTTCAGACCATAAAGAAAAACAAATAAGTGAATAGGACAGAGTATTGAGATTGCGTATTAGAGTACTAGGGTACCTGATGACACCATGCCCTTTCTTCAAAAACTATTACAATACATTATAGCTTGTACTAAAATTTGGCCAAATTGGGTGGTTCAGAATCTACGGCTTCAGTCCAGAGCATGATTGTGATAGAAGAGTGTTAGCTAAGACAGAGTCATAAGTATGACCGAGCTGTGAAATTCCGTCAGTAGCAGAGGAATTGGTGTATTTGCAGGGTATATTGTATACTGCTGCTGTAATAAAGCTCCATGTACACTATGGGAGCAGTGACCCAGGGGGCTATATTGGGTAATATACAAGCACTGCAATTACACTGCATCTGCAAGATTTTACAGAAACATTCTAGAGTTACACAGGTGGGTATGCTCAATGTTACTCTAATGCTTTGCAAGACTTTGTAGATTTAAGCAGTGCTGCGCAGGTTGTCAAGGTTATGTGCAATTCACTACAATTTGCAGGTGAAAAAAGGCAAATTTTAGGTAGGAGGTGTTAACAGATGAAATTCATAGCAGGACCTTGGCAATGGGTGCAGAACCACTGCCCAAAAAACTGATTTATTGGCATAAGGTCAGGCATAACAGTCAGTAATTTATTGCATTACCAGTAACAAATTGTATACCTATAATGATTTGCTTACAAAGCTAAACTATAGATTAAATTACAGCATATGCAATACAATCTAGCCAGGATGTAACAATCTTACTTTGTAGGCACTCAACAATGTTACTGCAAAGCGCACGGTTTGTACAGAAGAGAAGATGGAGTGGTTTAGCAGGGGATCATATACTTGACATGTAGAATAACAAGCATCAAACCTGGTGCTTTATCTGATATTTTAACCATTGCATCAAGGTTGCCCAATACATGGCATTTCCAGCTGTCAAAGTTCTACAACCTGTACAGACAACACAAGGAGAATACTTATGCAACTACAACAGAATGTAATATGAATAGATAGAAACTTGCCTCTCGAAAGTTTAGCTCAAAATGACGTAGCTGTAAACACTGTTCAAGCTTCTGTTGATGTTTAGACCAAAACTCATCAAAAGCTGCTTCTGTTTCATTTAATTGCAAAAGAAGCCTACACGGAGAGAGAAGACATAATTGACATAATTGTTAGTGCTTAAATGCTGAGCTGCTCAGAGCTAATGATTGCCTTTTTCTGTATGTATGGATGTATTTCTAACGAGCAATCTGATTTTACAGTACAGTAATAGTGTAACCTGGGAAACAAACATACACAGATTAGCTACTACCATATATATTTGAAAATGTTCAGCCTTTAACCAAAATTAACTAGGACAGTGGCTGTAAGGTGGTTGTAGGTCCTTCATCGGCTGTATCTCACACATGTAAATGTAAACCACATCAGAGAAGATTATACTGAATAACTCAGTTTGTATGGTTTACCTATGGCCCTAAACAGTTTCATTTTTAAGACTGTAATAAAGCTGAATGGATGTGAAAACTGTCATGATGTGAAAACTGCCACAACCAGTTTGTTTGACAGGACTGAAACTAAAACAACAAGATCAAGCCAGCTCATTGTTCATTGTTTTTCCATTTCCATTTAGTAAAGCTGGATCCACATAGAAGACTAAATTGCCTGCCTCTACTGGGGGCAGGCCAAAAACATGTATGGTGGTATATATGTATATTTGTAACAATATTTTGGGCTATACGGGTCAACGGGGCTAATTACCAGCTAGTGCACTTGAGCATGGGTTACACGTGACTCTAACACTTCAGGCTAGGGCCTTCGCTACATGGAAGATTAATGATGTGATTTAGTGCAACTCCCACAGGCTACTGTGCAATAAAACAAAAAAAGAATGGGCGCCAGGAGGTTTTTGCAGTAAAAACGAATAAACTTTTATTTGTCAGAGACAAATGATCCACAGGGTACTTACATCGGTACAGAGGCATTTGCAGAATATATGTAGGCACACACATAGCTCATACAGAGCTTCAGAGGCAGATGCTGGTACATTCCCAGAGGCTGTAGTCAAGGCAGTACAACATACCTCCAGACAGAAATACCTCACATGTTGTCTGGATTCCACCCAGTGGAGTGGTCAGGGAGGATAACCTAAAGCCTGACACCCTATCCACTGTGGTCCCTTCACTTTAGGCAAATCTTACAGCCTGGGAAGCTACTCCCTGCTACACCTACTTGTTGGAGCACAAAGCTGCTCTTTCTCTCTCTCTCTTTCTTACATCTCTGCCTTACTCTCCTAGAGAGTCTATAACAATTATTTTCCTGCCACTCACTAGCCTCATTCACGGGGTCCCTGCTCCCTGACTTATCTCTCTAGAGGTACTGGTCCCTCTAGAGCACATGGCTTTCCTGGGCCTTGCTGTACCCAGACTCCCCTGTGCACACCCAGCTGGATCAGCATCCAGCAGCCAAAGAGGAAGATCAACCCCTTCTCACTCACTCAGAGTAAGACAGGGCGTGGTCACAGCGCCTCCTGGCCAGTAATACAACTATGCAAATTACATGGCACCTGCCAGCAACTAGGGATAAGGTTGATAAAGGTTCCTGTGTGGGACCAAAACGTTGGATGTGTAGGAATGTGTAAAATAGCCATCCCCAGTATTATTTAGCAGGCAGTTTCCCTAGTGTTATAGACACCTAACTGGGTTCTAAAATACAGTTGGGAGAGGTAACTGTTTCCTATTCCTGCTTTAAGCTATGTCCCATGTTGTTTCTCACAGTGACCAGTAGATAGCATTGTGCTAGAGTATAAAAACCTCTGAAGCCATGCTTTCATTGTCCATCTTGTGCTGGCTCTAGCCTGAGCAGGCAGGCAGAGCTCGAGTGGAACCTAGACAGGTCAGGCCTAGTAAGGACAGGCTACTCACCTTTATAGGTCACACTAGGAGTGCCAGTCAGGATATTTAGCTGAGCAGCTTGAGGCTCCTCAGAGGATTGTGAGTGGGATAAAGATCCCGGGCACTAATTACCCAGAAGTAGGGACTACGTTTACAGACCTGTTCTATGGTTAAGTTATAAGAACCACTGGCGCCCAATTATTTGCACCCTGAATACAGTTACAGTTGCACTACATCCTGCTTCCACATCACTGGGAAGGTACACTCCCTAGGATTTTAAGGTCTCATCCGGGGCACATTTAGGATTTTAAGGTCTCATCCGGGGCACATTTATTGGAAATGGAGCTTATAGTAGAGTAAGGTGCACTCAATTTACTATAGCGCTACAGATGAATAAACCTTTTTTGACACCTTTTGTTGATTATTGTTCAAATCCTGTGAGTGCCATCACTTTTTACATTGTATCTACCTTCAATGCATGATGAGCACCCAGGTCTCGTTAATTTTTAGGGTGCGTGGCACATACACACAGCTCTCTCTCTCTCTATATATATATATATATATATCTGACTGGATAGACATAAAATGTATAAAATATATTAAAAACATATACCTGTCTGCAATTCACCCTTAATATGAATATCTTAAATAGTCCATCAACACTAAAGAGCCGCACTTCAAAGTTTAAGTAACACAATATAAACAGGCAAACAATCACTGCTTCAATAAACTAAAATGATGTATTGCTCAAACCTGAGCCCCGGGGCATCCCTCAGTACAGCAACAATATGTGAAATACCAGTCTTACCACTTTGTAGTTGTTTAATCCTGCAAATGCCACAATTAGTATGACTTCCTAGCTTATATATACATTGCTGTTCAGGTATGTGACATTCACATTCCAGTGCCAATTATAGCAATGTTTTGAAAATATTCCTTCAGAAGAAGGCTCAACATTTGCCATTATAGCACTTTAAATTAAGTGCAATGGATTCTAACATGCTAGCCAGCCAATAAAAAAGCAGGGATATCAGCAAGCAAAACATCTGGCACTTACATTTTTTATTTTTAATTATTTTGTGCAGCTCTACATCTTCCTAAGTTGTAAAAAAGATACAGTGCTCCCTTGATCTACTGCCTGCTTAAAACACAGAACTGAGTTAGGTTATAAAGAGTTTGGCAGTGATATAGTGTGATGCTACTTTACAGTTAGTAAAAGATACATAATAACTTACAGGACAGTGGAGTATTAAATGTATTGATAACTCATTGAAATGATGATACTGGGTACAAGTTAGAAGGATGAGCAATTAATTTTACTAAAATGATGAACCATTTTAAAAGTCATGGCAACTTTACCATTAATAAATTCCCTTGGGTATGCATTTCACTTTGTTTCATGATCATCTCCAAAAATAAAATGTACTATATTTGTAATGATGCGGCTATTCTAACCTCTCCACAGTAGTTTGGTTGTCCATTTGGTCCTGATTCATCCTATACTCAGGGTTCTCTTTACGTGGTTCCATGATCTTCTCCAAAATATCACATCCCTGCTTTAATGCTACCTTAAGGTGATCCTATTAGAGAAAAAGAAATAATAAAAATGTACATTTTATAGGACCTGAGTAACTGAAAGATAAACTTTCCTACAAAGAAACATTAATGACAGTTAAAAACTTTGGTTTTGCTAGTGATTTGTAGGGTCAAGTGTATCCAATGAGGAAGCAATATTGGTGCATTGACCCTATGAGGCTAAATTAAAGGCTCAAGCTGAAGTAGTCAAAGGGGAATGGCAACAACTAAGCAGATGACAAAATACTTGCCGGTACCTCTGTAGGTGACTACCACATTTTTGAGCAGCAGTCATCTTAAGTGATTAGTGTACCGAAGGGTTCAGGCTTTTGCCATTAAAAGGAATGAGGGGCTATTTTTACATTTTAAATACAAATGAAACTGAGGCAACGGAATTTGCATTCCTCTGTTTTAATAATCATAAATATATAAAAAATAAAGGGGCATATGCCATACACAAACCCCCCCTCATTAGCTGTAAAAATTAAGAAGTGGTTTGAAATTTCGCAGCATTACCTTCATTTTTTCCTTTTTCTCTGTGTGTGCATGTAACAGCGAGCTTGTGGAGGGAACGTCATTTGGCAGCTCTGTCTCCGCCAGCTCTGTCCCAAAAGACTGGAGCATTTGGGCTGTCTGTTTCACCATGACGGCAAAGTTTTCTATAGCCTAAAAAAATGAATATAATGTCCATAATAAATGGTTTTTTTAAACGAATGAATAAACTGCATTTAAATGGTTTAAAATGGCTGCCATATCTTGTTTTTCTATAATGAAAATATATTTAGGTGAAAATATGTATACAGCCCTTCTAAAATTTTTATTACACATGATATATAAATTATAAACTACATAACAGATGAAACAATCTATTACACAATAAATTACACAAGAGCCATGAATATCCTGTAAATGATTTCTTATAAACAATGCTCATTGATGTAACTTGTGTCACAAGGCCTTTGGCCTTGTGCTTAGTGATGGGCGAATTTATCCGGCAGGCGCAAATTCGCGGCAAATTTGTGCGATTCGACGCCAGCGTCAAAAATTGCGGCCGGCGAATTTTCAGCCGTTTCGCCAATTTCGTGGGAAATTCGAAGCGAAAAGGCGCAAATTCGCCCATCACTACTTGTGCTTTTATATGGCAATGGAACTCTTCAGGGACATATAATATCCTTATGGGGATACATTATTTGCTATGTGTGCGTGTATAAACACTTTTCAGCAGCTCAATAGTGATGTGCAGGTTGATCCAAAACCGCAGTTATCGGTGGGTTGAGCACTGGTAGGGTGGGTTTGGGTTGAAAATTGGCCAATCATTGCGGGTTATGGTTGGGTTGCGAGTCACACTGGGGAAGTGCCTCCTTTTTCTGAAGCTAGGCCCAGACAGGGGGTGGGGGTGATGTCACATATGACAGGGCAATCATGTAACGGGGCAGGGTGATCACATCATGTGAGTGGGGCTATGACCAATTGGTGATCGCCATGTCAATCTCGGTAAATCCTGCCATGAGTGTACTTAGGGTTGCCACCGGACAGGTCACTGTCTACTGCTACTGAAGATTCCATGTCTTGGAACCAAAGGCACAGAAGTAGTGTACAGAGCAAGATGACACTTGTACAGGTCGTGTGCAGGTACTACTATAGCAACATTTTGCAGGTTTATGTCGGGTGTGGTTTAGGTTGGGTTGGGTGACTCCTCCTTCCCTCTGCCATCATTTATTTATATACATGTGCCTGTCCTGCCCCCCCCCTTGGTGATGTCAGAAGGGGAGGGCCGAGTATGAGAAATAGAAAGCACCAGACATAGCAACAGCAGCCCCAAGCTTTTAAATATGCTTAAAGCTTATGAACAGAGATACCATAAATATATATTACTACTCACAATTCAGTATACTGTAAATATGCTTTGTTAAAAGAAAAGCTTATTGATTGTTTAAAAAAAGGCCAAAGTATTTTACGAAAAACATCTCAGTAAATATGCATATCACACTGAGTACATTAGATATTTCTAGTATTTACTTCATGAACATCCTGCTTACAGCTGCTGAACTTCCAACAATGTCCAACACCCAACAGGGAGTAGCTGGGAGTTCAACAAAAGTTCAACAATTGTACAATCATCATATCTCTATATATATATATATGTTCTTTCTGAACAAGGGGCCCTAGTAATTTAGCACCCCATTTCTCAGCCTTGTATGCTGCTAGTATTTAATCTCTTATAGTGGTCTTACCTGCATAAAATGCCAAAATTCTTTTGTTTGTTTATGTATTAAATGGGTGTGTTAACAAAAAAGCCCAAATCCCTTGCATCATGCAAAAGGAATACTCTGAGCCTTACAGAATATTACTCATACTCAGTGACTAAGGTCTATGGAGACTGCATCACAATCTCAATCTGTTTGACTCCAAGCAACAGCTCTGCCTAAGGGACTTACAGTGCGATGTGAGAGCCAGTCCTTATGGCAATAATCCAGTGTGCCCCCAAGATCTCGAGTCAGCTGGGTCTTGTCAATATAATTATGTAGTTCCGTTGCTGAATTCAGCATTATGATCTGTGCAATGTTGAAAATATAAGAGGTATAGCAGATAAGTATACAGATACCCTTAGGTAACAAACATATTTTAATTCTTCTCTGTTCTGCATGTACAGTAATGCATGGAGCCTAGTCTGGACATTTGTTTTGTACGGTAAGTTGTTGATATTTATTTATTGCCATGAAAAGACAGCGTTTAAATAACCAGCTGTAACCAGTATTCCAATAACCAACCAAAATAAAAAAAAAGCAAGGGATTTACTGTGGGCTGAGATGCTCTAAAGGGAATACAAAACATACAGCTTATGCCAAGGAAAATATGTGCCACAACTGAGAGATAGCCAAATTAGTTCATTCTGAAATACCATTACTTCATCACTATAGAGATCTTTTTCAGCCAATCGCTTCCACAAATTGTGCATAAAGCACATACATGAAAAATCTACAAATATATATAAAAAGGTAGTTCACATTAAAATTTACATTTAGTTGAGATGTAGAGAGTTGTATTCTAAGACAATTTCAATCTTTAATTTTTGAGGTTTTCGAAAAAAATTCAATTTTTTTCACATTTGTCATGCTTAGGATGTAAACTGCTATCTAGTTGGTAGGGAAGCACGGGAAGTTATAATGGAAGATGAAAAGGAACACTCCTTACTTTTTAAGATATTAAAAGCTAAATTAAAGGTGATTTTTTGATATGTACTACATGTAGTTGCAGATGGCGCACACTAACTTCTGGCCCATATTGATACATTTTTTCCTACTAAATGAATAGAGACAAGTGTCTGAAATCTGTACTGATTAGGTAGCATGGAATGGCAGTATGCCAGGGGTAGTTATTATATACTGTAATAAGTTTACTATGCGTAAATAGTGTTATTTCCATTCCAATCACAAGATGGCTCTGCTGAGCAGGAGACCCAATTAAGCAGGTTCTTCTCTGTGGCACGTTTTCCCTAGAGAGGCTATATAAGAGGGAGAGCAATGGGCCACTTCATGTGGCTGATGTGACAAGACAAGAGTGAATGATGTAGGATTGCCATCTGTCAGGTTTTCACCCCGACAGACCAGTTTCTGGGCAATCTGAGTGAAAACTGCCTGTCCGGATTTCCTGGTGATGTCAGCAGGCCTGCCCCCTGCTTGGTCAGCGATTCGGCAAAAGGTGGCAACCCTAGAATGATGCTAGGGAGACCTAGGCTACCTTGATGTGGTACCCAAAGTTAGTCAACAGTTAGTTTACTGAGGCTACTGATAGGTTAGACCCACGGAGTTCACTTCTTCTTCTGCTTATTATTATTATTTCTAATAAACAATAAACCTAACAGAGCTTGCATTTTACTCTACAAGCTCATAAGAGGACCACAGGATACTTACCGGTACTTTCATTTTAAAGTCATCTTTGTTGAATTTGAATGCAATATCCGAGAGGGTGCGCTGCAATAGTCCTGATGGGCGCAGGACTATAACAAGCTGTAAATTTCCAGGAAAAGATGCCTGTGGAAAAATGGAAATCTCAGCTTTCAATCTAAAGAAGCAATTCACTTTTACTGTGAAATGGCACTGTTATACAAAGAGTGTAAGAATATGTTTATTTGCAACTATGTCTTTTTTTAACTCGTGTCTTTGTATACTTGACACAGTAGTGAGTCTGAAGGAGCCTGTTTAAATTGCTGGGGTCAACAAACCCTTTAACAAGTAGTTTGCATATTATATGTCTGGCTCAAAGGCAAACATGGTTGTTACTCAGGAAAGGGTATGCTGCATATATACAAATACATTATATATATATAATAATAATGAAAAAGAGTAAACTCCACTATGGCCCACCAAAGAGATCTTTGCCCTGGGTCAGTGGAAATCTGAGTTACTACGTTTAATAAACAGACCTGTTTCCTGCACTTCTACAGTATATACAGAGTCATAGACAGTACAGCAGAATGTCTAGCTCTATGGCTGTGCTACTTATATTTTCCTGTGTGCTACATTAGATTCATGGATATTTCAGGTTGAAAAAAACACACTGCAAAAAATAATGTCAAGTATGCACATTTCCCTGTAACCAAATACTGTAAAAAGAGCAGAGAAAGGATTTGCTGGTTTGGAAATTGCAGTTCTTTCTGCACCTAAACCTGAACTGTCAATGCCTAAAATAGTTTTTATGAGCATGGCAGCTTACGTAACACCTATAATGTGGTGACAATTCCTAGTATAATAAAGCACAATGGTGCAGTGCTGATTCCAATGATAGAACAAAGGAGACACTGTAGTTCATCCTTGGGCTATAATTAAACAAATCTTTAGGGTGTGTGATCTACTATCCAGAAAGTGGTTACTTGCTAAACATTTCCAGTAACGGCCTATTCAAACCAACTACTTTTTTAAAACAATAGTAAACCAGTACCTAATTGTCCGTTACAGGAAAAATACAAAAGGGTGCCTTTGTTTCTGTGTATAATACCCCTGGAGCAGTATTGCTTGGAATACTGGAAGTAGACTTTCCAAAAATGATTTAATTGTAAGATGCCTTTAAACCTAACATTCTTGACATTCTAGGATACAAATGTAATCCCTGCCACAGATATTATTTTACATTTTACAAATCTGTCACTCTGCCAGAAAAGTATATTTGTATACAAATGACTGTTATCTGCCTCAAACAGATATACATTACACACCCAAAATATGGTGAAAACAAACACCATGGGGCTGTTCCCTGCTTTCCACTAGATTTTGAAAAATGGCTGTGAGGATATGCTTCTATTCCGATTTAAGACAATCAATGAGGTTCAGCTCTGGGTTCTGTCCAGACCATTCAAGTTCTTCAAAACTAGACCCAGTAAACCATTTCTTCATGGACCTTGTTTTGTGCTCAGGAGCACTGTCTAAAATAGAAAAAACCCTCCCCCCAAACTATTGCTACAAAGTTGGAAGTAGACAAATGATAGAATGTCACTTAAGCTGGCCATAGATGGTGAGATTTTTAAAAGATCAGATCCTCATCGTGAGACCACGATCTTCTCAGAACGATTGTACGATCGTACGAATTTACCATCAACTAAAAAGACCAATTTGCCAGGAAAACAAAGGGGAGCTGCCTGCTTGTCCCTGCAAACATAGATAGATTGTACTGGGACCGACAAAGATTTTTTGACCTGGCCGATCAATTTCCTGACAGATGTCGTGCGAAAAATCGTAAGATGTACGATCGTTCGAATCCCACTAACCGCATGATAATTTCAAAGGATCGGTCGGACTTCCCTAAAATCGGTCGTTCGGCAAGAAGAATCGTCGCGTCTATGGGGAGCTTAAGACTCCCCTCTCACTGGCAACCCAATCTTTGGGACTCCCCTCTGATGGCAGCAGATGCACAGATAATTCCTTCACGAATCCCCCAAAACAATCACAACAAAAGGAGAAGGGCAGGAGCTGTATCTTGGTAATTCAATTATCTACCTCACAAAGATTAAATGTGCTTGTTTGCCCTATTTAGCTCAAGAATATAGAAAAATCATGTATATAAGCCCTAGTTGTTGAAGCTGAAAAGCAGACATGCTGCCATTTAATTAGAAGGGGTGTCCATTAAGGATGAGCAAACTTTTTCACAGTTCAAGAATTTTGCAAAAAACATTTGCCCCTTGGTGGAAAAAAAATCAGATGTCATTACTATCCATCCTCTGCTTTCCACCTGCATTGTGCTTTACAAATATATAATATCTAACTGCATCTACAGATCAACAAATCAATGACGGATTTCACTTATAAAACTTGTGCAAGAAGTCTTTGTTTGGAAATAGCATGAATACATAGGGCGTATTTCCTTTATTTCTTTTTCAACACATTATTCGGAAGAACCTCCAATAGCTATTGCTTGTACTGCCATTGAATTTCACAAATACATTCCGATGGAATATAAAACCAGAGAAGGTCAGTTACTTCATTATGTACAGTAGCTAAACTACTGCAAAATAGAGAAAATAAAGCTGGCCATACACGGCTGCTAAATTGATTCTTCCAGACTGAGATGGCAGGTTATTGGCCACTGAATGGACGCACAATTTGCCTGCCACACTGATATCTGGCTGAAAATTGACCAGATATTAATCACGCAGGTTTGAAAATCACGCTGCTGCACACCTAGGCTGATGGGTCTCTGTAGGCCCCTCTATATCATCCCATCAGTCTAATTTGGGCCAGCACATGGGTGGACAAATGAAGCAAACAAGCGTATCTGCCTATTTATGGCCAGCTTCAGAAGTAGTGGACATAGTTTTTGAACAGGGCCAGTATTAGACTAGGTCAAAAAGGGCATTTGATCAGGGACCCCTGATCTAGAGGGTTCCCAATTGACCATGAAATGCTTGGTATTACTATCAAGCATGTGCTATGTGGAGTCCTTCAGCTGTTGTTCAGCTGATCCCACTGATGGCTAAAGATTGGACATCTATAATCTCATGAGTTTTAAGATCAGGTTGGTGTCACTACCCTCCTTCATTGACAAGGCCACCTTCTTCTCTAACTCTGGTTCTTTTTTCTCTTTTTCTCTAAAATAACAGTAGCATTATAAATTCAATAAATAACACATTACTGAAGCTCCATACTCAAGCTGCCCGTGTTCCCTAAATTCCAATGTAACTCTACTACTACAGTGCAAGCTATAATAAAGAATCAAATGACACAACTCACAAAGACATGACAGATTATCGAACAAGGAAAAAACTTTAGTCCAAATAATGGCATTAATCAGGTCTTAAGCCACAGATATACTATTAGTATGCAACCAATAATTCTTCAGGCCTAAGGCATACATAGAATATAGAAATGTAAGAATTAGGGGCAACATCTTGACAAACTAATAACATACTGACGTGCAGAAAACATAGAAAGCAGGTGTTAACATTGGTTCTACCTTGAAGATATTTCTACTGCTTCATAACTGTAACTAGTGCAGCACATTCCCTATACCAATTCATACATCAACTGGTATACACCCAGCTTTTTATTAGATCTATTTTGCACAGTGAAAGCTTTTAAATAGCCATAGTAATTACAATGCATTTTTAATGCTCTGTCACATGATATAGATTATTTATGATATACCAAGTGTTCTGTCACATTATTATGATAATCCGAGGCAAGTTGTCAGGCTAACATTACAAGCAATCCACAATAAAATAACCCCATGCATTTAATAAAAACCTGTTTGGACACATCAAGAATGGATGTTATGTTAGTGTACAGGGAAAACAAGGACACGCATATAAATGACTATGGTGTGAGTCTTACCGCAATCCTCAGAATGGATGCTTTCACCGAGGTCCATTTGTCCAGTCTTCGGTCGATCACTAGGATGAAGCCAATTCCAGCATCTTGTAAACTAAAATTGAAAGCCAGAAATAGGTATAGATACTGTGGGTATGATTCATCCACATGCCGCTCTTCTCTTCCCTGTGCTGCATTTTTTCTAAGCCAGTCCTGGTTCTGTGACAGCAGAACAACTGCAGATGAGTTTACATGACATCACCAGAACATGTGAGGTGCATGCAGCAGATCCTACATGGCCCATGCATCGCCAGTCAATCCCTCCTTAGCTACACACATGGAGGATTTGAGCTCATTCTGCATGCCCTTGATTTTCTCTCTAGCACCATCAGTTCCGCTTGCCTTCCAGCACAGACACATCTTTTGCTCAATTGCAGACACTGCATTATCTATTCAGTTACATACAAATCCACTCACTGCAGCATTTTGCATTCACATAGTTTGAATGTCCTTGGATTGTATACATCTTATTAAATCAGCCAGAAAGGGTAGTCCCCTTCCCATCGGCAATGTATTGAGGCTGCTTACAGATGCCAGACCCCCTCCTCTATCCCAGAATACTGACACTGGCTATTTTTTCTCTTTTCTGCTCTGTTTAGCTGCATATGGTGTACTGGCTGCTTACAAATGAATGGTTCTACTCCTAGCCTCTGTGATTTCCCAGGCATCAAACATGCTGTGCAAGCGCCTAAATGGGGGTTGGGACCAATCACAGCAGCTTAAGCAATAAAAAAACAAATGTTCAGTGACTGACCAGAATAGCTAATTACAGCACATTGACTTTACTTTTCTGCACTATAAAATGAATTTAATGCATATACATAGAGTAAAAATTGCATACAGGGGTTACCCTTCCCTGGAGCCGACTTGATCTGTCTGTGATTCACTGGTTCATCGCAACATCAGAATACTCAAAATAGGCTGTTGTGTGTAATGGTTTTTGATAATGTAATTAAAGTTATGGGATCCATTATACAGAAACCTGTTATCCAGAAAGCCCCAAATTACAGGACAGCCATCTCCCACAGAGTTAATTTTAAATAAACAATTCACATTATACAAAATGATTTGCTTTTTCTCTGAAATAATAAAATCAGTACCTTGTACAGGTATGGGAGCCATTATCCAGAAATCTCTGAATTACAGAAAGGCTGTCTCCCATAGACTCCATTTTATATAAATAATCCAAATTTTTAAAAATGTTTTCCTTTTTCTCTGTAATAATAAAACAGTGCCTTGTACTTGATCCTAACTAATTGATTGAAAGCAAAATCAGCCTATTGGGTTTATTTAACCTTTTTACCTATCATTACTAAACCCAGTTAAAGTATAAAAAAGCAGCTTGCCTCGGGTCATGTTTCCTATTGTGGCAAATCAGATATTCAAAAATTTAAATGTTACCTACTGACTGATTGCAATGCTACGCAATATGTTAGCACTATATAAATACATGTTAATAAATAATTGCAATGGTTTACTGGAACTGTGAGTCCTTGCACTGTAAGGGTAATGACACACAGTAGGATTTGTGGCCTGCAGTCAGGGCAGCCATCAGGGGGGGACAGGGGGGAGAGTTGTAGGGGGCCCTGAGGGTAAGGAGGCCCGGCCATGCCACACTTACTTGATTAGCCGGGTCCCCCATCTTTCTTAGAGCTGCTGACTTCGGGAAGGCATGGACGTTTAAGGGGCCCTGGCCACCAATTTTCTTATAATGTCGGGGGGGGGGGGCCTGGCCACCAATTTTGGCCACCAATTTTTTTTTCTCATGTGGGGTCCTAGCCACCAATATTTTTTAATGGGGGGGCCCTGGCCACTGTTTTTTTTATGGGGGACCCATATCTTTTTATTTTTTATTAACATGTGGGAACCCTAGCCACCAATATTTTTTTTGTTTTTTTACTGTGTGGTGGGGGGCAGACCTGTAGGTAGGGCTTGCAGGGGGCCCTGGAAATTCTGTCATATGGGGTCCTGTGATTTCTGATGGCGTTCCTGCCTGCAGTTAAAGGAAAACTAAATCTTAAGGAAGTAGCTAGAAATATTGTACATTATGTTTTGAGCTTCTGTTCCAGCCCAAGGCAACTACAGCCCATTAGCAGTAAAGATCTGTGTCTCTGAAGATGTCCCAGTAGCTCCCCATCTTCATTTCTGCTGATTAATATTTGCCGCACATAGCGTGTTGGAATTGTATTTGGCCACGCCCATTTTTGAGGCCACACCTCCTAATTACCATGTTCATTTTACTAAATTTGTCAGGTTTTGAAAGTTCGAATATATTTCTGTTTTTTTTCTTCCAGTTTTGCTAATGAAGGTGAATTGCCCTTTAATCCCCAAGGGACCTCCTTTTCTAATTTGTTACAATTACTTATTTGCTTATCTCAAAATTGTTACAAAGTATCTTATTTGCACCTGTTAGCTGTTCTGGGCTCTCTGCCAAAAGCCAATTAAGTTAGAAACTTTGTTTCTTTTTCTGGTTGTTCAGTGCAGAGAAAGTGTGGACTTTCCAGTACAAACGAGGACTGCGGGTTGAGCTGTCAAAAGCGGGACTGTCCCACTGAAAAATATACTGTTGGGAGGTATGCAACTAGCATCGGAATTTAATAATCAGCCCTGTAGCATCAGCTTATATTACAGGCCAAACTTCTGCTTGATAATTTGCAACAGCCCCTAAGCTTAGCTTCTCAACAGCTGCTCAACACCTACTGCGCATGTGAGGGTCACAGACACTTTCCAAGATGGTGACCCCCTGGGACGAGTTTGAAGTCTTAGTATGTTACATTTTTGTATCTTATAGAAAATGCTCTTCATTGTTTATTTTTATAGTATTTGCCTTTTTCTGTCTCTTTTCCAACTTTCAAATGGGGGTCACTGACCCCATCTAAAATGTATTGTTAATGCTACTTTTTATTACTCATTTTTCTATTCAGGCATATTCCTATGCCAGTCTCTTATTAAAATCAATGTATGATTGCTAGGACAATTTGGACCTGAGCAACCAAGTAATAAAACATGAAAACCAACTGTAAATTGTCTCAGAATATTACTCTCTACATCACACTAAGGGCTCTTACTGATGAGCGTTTTTACCTGCGCTCCCCTGCGTTCTGTTTTTCTGCGTTCTGCCGCAGGGGATCCATTTTTTCCAATGGGGCTGTACTCACACAGGCGCGTGTAGGCGCCGAACGCAGGAAAAATGCAGCATGTTGCGTCTCAACCTGCGTTTGGCACCTACACGCACCTGTGTGAGTACAGCCCCATTGGAAAAAATGTAATGCGTCTATTCCTGCGCTCCCCTGCGGCTGAACGCAGAAAAACGGAACGCAGGGGAGTGCAGGTAAAAACGCTCGTCAGTAAGAGCCCTAAAAGTTAACTGAAAAGTGACCAACCCCTTTAAATCTGCTCTACTGCGGGTGCCAAATCAACAGTTTAATTGGATTTTAAGCCTGATCATCACAAGTATATGTTTTACTAGTGGCAATCTTAATGTTATTCAATGGCAAGTCATTTTTGGTAGATTTGTCACCCGCTGTAGTGCATATTTATACTCTGTGCCAATACCATAAAGCTCGCAGTATAAAGCCTGTTCAGGTCTTTTATCCTATAGCCAAAATTTGCTTTCAAATAGTAGACTAGTAGGTTGACTAAAGATGGCCATAGATGTATCAACTACCATTGGTCACAGGATCTTTGGTTTTCAATACGGACGTATTAGAGCTTAATCATCAGATATACAGCTAGAAACAATAGAATTCTACTTATATCTGATGATTCAGCACTAACAGTGGCCCATGTTCAGGTGCCTTCAAAGGTGCCCAATCAAAATTTTCCAGCCAGCTCAATCCCACCATACATGCACTGAATATTGTACGAAAATTTGTTTTATGCGTCTATGGCTACCTTATAGGGGTTGTTCACCTTCCAAACACTTTTTCAGTTCAGTTGTTTTCAGATTGCATTCAGGTGCAGATTCTGAACTGTTACAATTTTGCAACATTTAGTTGATGCATTTCTCAGCATTTCTCAGCAGCATCTCTGGAGTATTAACAACTATTGTATCAATTCGAACAGCTGCCTGTAATGTCACCCTGAGATTCTGCTCAGCAGGGACAAATATACGAAATGTATCAATTGAATGTATTGATTTAGAACAGTTTACAGGGTCGGTGACCCTCTCCTTCCCAAAGCTGCTTTAGAATGTGAAAAATTACACTTTACACTTCAATATTAGAAACATGGTCTCACATAGAAAATAGAAAGTAATTTTGGTGATCTATCCGAAACCAACCAATGGTGATCTTTCCGTAACCAACTGAACTGAAAAAAGTGTTTGAAGGTTGGTAAGTGACGTGACCCCATGAGTCATGTGACAATCATTGATCCAGTGTTTTTTATTCACAAAGTCTGAGAACAAGAGGGCAAATATGTTATCTGTCCACATGAAATTCCTGTGCAGTTATCTAATCCAGACATTAGACTGTTGTACAGTAAACATGAACTAGAATCCAGTTAATACAATATGAACAAACATTACTAATATGCCAGCACTCAACTTAGTTGGCAAGTCTGCCTAATTTGCAGAGGCAGTTCCCTGTCTGGACCCTCTTCCTTTACGGATATCAGGAGATGTTACTGGATTCTAACATTGACAGCCACCTAGACGCATTTCAGTAATTATATTAACAGAAATTCTTATTAAATAATTCAGTGCAGATGTCATTTTTAACCCAGAGAGACAGAAATGACGATATAAACATAGAAAATGTTTTACACAGCTGTATCTGATTCATACTGAAGTGCATGCACAGCTGTGTTTTAACGCATCAACTGAAATTGCGCAAGATGCATTGCCTCCTCTTGGATGCAATTTAGCTGGCAAAAACACTGCATGAAAAACATGGCCCCTGACATTCCACCACAGTAGCAGCACAGGTGCTTTGTTCCATTAGTTGCTATTAAAAAGTGCATTAATTATCTACAAGATTCTACTATAAGGGCTCTTACAGACGAGTGCTTTTTACCTGCGCTCCCCTGTGTTGCGCTTTCTTCCATCTGCCGCAGGGGAGCGCAGGAGTAGACGCAGTCAATTATTTTGAAGGGGGCTGTACTCACACAAATGCATGTAAGCACTGGTAAACACAGGTAAATGCAACATGCTGCGTCCCAACCTGCGTTTGGCACTTACATGCGTCTGTGTGAGTGCAGCCCCATTGACAATAATTCAGTGCGTCTACTCCTGCGCTCCCCTGCAGCTGAACGGAAGATGGCGCAGAGCAGGGGAGCGCAGGTAAAAACTCTCGTTTGTAAGAGCCCTAAATGCTGTGCTTGAGACAGAGGAGCTTACTTATTCCATGCCTCCTACACTGTCCATGCAGCCGTCAAAGTTAAATGGTCTTTGCTCAGCTTAGGTTTTTTTTTCCTTTACCTTCTTCTTTTGAGGTATACACATAATTTCTCTGCGTCTCAAGGGCCAAATACAGGTATCCGTTATCCAAAAAGCTCCGAATTACGGAATGGCTGTCTTCCATAGACTCCATTATAATAAAATAATCTAAATTTTTTAAAATTATTTCCTTTTTCTCTGTAATAATAAAACCGTAGCTTGTACTTGATCCAAACTAATATATAATTAATCCTTATTGGAAGCAAAACCAGCCTATTGGGTTTATTTAATGTTTACATGATTTTTTAGTACACTTAAGATCAAAATAACAAAGATTCGTTATCTGGAAAACCCCAGATCCCAAGCATTCTGAATAACAGGTCCCATACTTGTACTGTATAAATCCTTTGGGCATAAGTTCTTTGCACTTATGGAAAAATCTGTACAGCAATATAAAAATAAGGCTATTGCATTAATAGATACAATAAAAAGTATCAATAGTATAATAGTAATAATATAATAGTATTATAAATGTAGATTTTTAAGGGAAAGGCATCTTAGAAATGGACTAGTTGATGAGGCAAAGCCATTTTCAAATATAGTACAGTATGTTCTTGGCTACAGATTTGCTTCTTTTGTCATAAACTGTGTATGTCACAGAAAATTTATGTCAGAATTCCATTTTCCTGCAGGGCAGTGTTGCTATTAAAGTCATGACTGCAGGAAGTTCGAGAGACCCCTTATCCTTACAGCCAGACCTGTCACATTTCATGTATACAACCAAAGGATAAAACTGTGATGAAAACACAGTTAAACTAGAATATAGGCCATGGAAACATGAAAATGCAGAGTTTAAAGTGTACACATGAACTATAAATATGGAAGGGTTTTGAATGTTGCATAAAACCAATTTATCTTTTGGATCTGTGTATCTGAATAGAAGCTACAGGTATCATGTGGGCTGTTTTCTTGGTAAATATTAAATAGCCTCCAATGAAGAAGTGGGCATCAATGGTCAAATGGTAAGAAGCAACTGTTGGATCTTGTTTGAGGTTTGCAGCAAAGGTCTAGACTAGATCACTAGTCTTTCACTACAAATGGAGATTGGCAGTCCCTATATGACAATAGAGTCAATAATTGAACATTATCTGCATTGTTTGTATCGCATTCTGTGAAGCAGGAACCCTGGGAACAGATTGAACCCATCTGTGAAAAGGAGTGACCGGTCTTCATTGATACCCTTTTGGGGCCCCAGAACTGCAGGCCAAAAGGGAGAACCTAAAAATGGCAGAGTTTGATCCAAAAATATTTTACGGAATCGTATTCAAGAGATGCAAGTAGTCAAGGCAAGCAGTAAACAGATTTGGTAATAGGCACGGAGTCAATAACCAGAGATCAGACAGGAAAAAAGGTTAAGACAGAACTGTCGGAACACAGAGCCAGCTTGAGCAAAGAATACAGGAAGAAATGGCCTTTAGGCTTATATATGAGTGCACGTCCAGATGCATGTCCACATCAGGATAGAAATGGACCCAGGGGGCTGGTGCGCTAGTCTCCTGGGCCATCTCACTGTTTGACACTGAATGTCTGGCTCCAGCTCCTGAAGGACAATGTGGGCAGTTTTTAAAATCTGCAGTTGGACCCCATTATTAATGAGGTGCTAATGGTGATTTCTATAAAGAGTTTATAATCTTTACATTATTTTGAACAGAGTATTGAGCATACTGATTGCAATTATTTTTAAATTGTGATGTAGCTTTCTACTAGGGATGTAGCGAACGTCGGAAAAAATGTTCGCGAACATGTTCGCGAACTTCCGGGCAAAAATGCGAACGGTTCGCGAACGTCGCGAACCCCATAGACTTCAATGGGAAGGCAAATTTTAAAAGCTAGAAAAGACATTTCTGGCCAGAAAAATGATTTTAAAGTTGTTTAAAGGGTGCAACGACCTGGACAGTGGCATGCCAGAGGGGGATCAAGGGCAAAAATGTTTCTGAAAAATACATTGTTGACACAGCCCTGCGTTTTGTGCTGTAAAGGGCAGAAATCACACTACGTCACTCAGGTGATGTTTCTAGACACGGAATGTGAAAAAGCTCACACAGCTAGCTGGCAGTTGTTTGAAAATGAAGAACACACTGGGCAAATACGGAATATATTATTGCTGCTTGAAAAACGTCACTCAGGTGGTGTTTCTGGAGACGGTATTATTATTGATATTTAGACAGAATGTGAACAAGCTCACACAGCTAGCTGGCAGTTGTTTGAAAATGAAGAACACACTGGGCAAACAAATTGAAACAATGCCTGCAAGGTCAACGTATACACTACAGCAGTGGATACGGAATATATTATTGCTGCTTGAAAAACGTCACTCAGGTGGTGTTTCTGGAGACGGTATTATTATTGATATTTAGACAGAATGTGAACAAGCTCACACAGCTAGCTGGCAGTTGTTTGAAAATGAAGAACACACTGGGCAAACAAATTGAAACAATGCCTGCAAGGTCAACGTATACACTACAGCAGTGGATACGGAATATATTATTGCTGCTTGAAAAACGTCACTCAGGTGGTGTTTCTGGAGACGGTATTATTATTGATATTTAGACAGAATGTGAACAAGCTCACACAGCTAGGTGGCAGTTGTTTGAAGAACACACTGGGCAAATAATGCCTGCAAGTGCACTACTATTGGTGCACTACTATGAAGAACAGCAAACAGCACTGGACACGTTAAAGAACAGTAAGATAAGTAAAATAAAAAAAATATGTATATGTATATTAAAAAAAAAAAAATTAATCTGGTTGGTGCTGAACTACTAGGAGCAGCACACCAGTCCCACTCCCCAACACAGCTAGACTAATAGCACTGGGCTCTTATAGTAGCAAAGTAAAAAAACAAAAAAGAAAATAAAAGCAGTCCTTACAAGGACTATTGGGTTACAGGCAGCAGTCAGCAGATGAGAGATCAGCAGCAGTGCCCACAGCAGCTACATACAGAGCACTGCAGTAGAAGGTAGATTACTAGCCAGCAAAGCTACCTAACCTAAATGTCCCTCAAATCCCTGCAGAGTTCTGTCCCTACAATACAGAGCAGTATCAAGTAGATTACTAGCCAGCAAAGTTACTATCAACTGTCCCTCAAATCACTAACAGCTCTCTCCCTACACTAGCTCTTCCAAGCACACACAGGCAGAATGAAAAAACACTGCAGGGCTTCAGTTTATATATGGAAGGGGAGTGGTCCAGGGGGTGTGGGGGTGGTCCAGGAGGGAGAGCTTCCTGATTGGCTGCCATGTATCTGCTGGTCTGGGGTGAGAGGGCAAAAATAAGCGCCAGCTAAGGCAAACCCAAATTGGCGAACGTCGCACGACGTTCGCGAACATTCGGCGGACGCGAACACCCGATGTTCGCGCGAATTAGTTCGCGGGCGAACAGTCCGCGACATCCCTACTTTCTACTAATTCCTGTGCAATTAAGGGGCAGTTGCAAATGTTACAGCTAACAGTGATTGTTCCCGCTTTGGAGTGATGCTTTTTGAAAGCAAACATCATATTGGTTGCTATGGGGTACTGCACCTGGGCAAACTTGGGACCCCTATAATAGATATGGAAGGAAGTTGTTTGCAAAATATCTGCTCTGTGACTTAAACACTTCAAAAATCTAACCAGACTAACAGCTTGCTACCTGCTGCCAAATTATATAAGGAGGAAGACCTATACTCCCAATTAAAAGCAATACTGTAGTGGGAAAACATGTTTTTTTTCATAATGCATCAGTTAATAGTGCTGCTCCAGCAGAATTCTGCACTGAAATCCATTTTTTTAAAAGAGCAAAAAATTTTATATTTAATTTTGAAAGTTGGCATGGGGTTAGACATATTGTCAGTTTCCAGGAGCTCTCAGGCCATGTGACTTGTGTTCTGAGCAACTTCAGTCTCTCTTTACTGCTACAATGCAAGTTGGAGTGATATTACCCCCCTACCTTCCCTTCCTAGCAGCCCATCAACAGAAAAATGGGCATCAAACCAGATTGCAGCTTCCTGAAACCTCTGCTGGAGGATTTGTTTGCATTGTTTCCTAGCCCCACATAGTGGTATAGACGAGAATAGCACCAAAGCAGGAACCCCCTGCTTGTTTAGCACTGCAAACACGATCTAGGATTGTGGTATAATAGAATGGGAAGGGGAGAAACAATAGCTGTCTCAAAGAAGTTCCATCCTGAAGTGCTGTTTTGTTGCTATGATAAATTAATACTGTACTAGTTTCATTACCACCATCTTGCTTTTAAGGAAGCATTACATTAATACTGTAACAATGTTTTGATTTGCCCAATGGTTTGTTGATTCTAATTTGTCTTTAAGAATTTTCCATACTAATAATTTTATGATATCTTGAACTGGTTGTTAAGTGTGGTGTTTATTTATTTTACCTTTAAGGGCCTGAGCACATTCAAATATAAAACAAGTTGGAGAGCAACATAAAGATACAAAAAGTTCCTGAGGGTGCCAATTATGGGCTGTGATTATCTATTGGTATGTGCACAGCCAGCCTACAGGAAGCTCTGTTTGGTAGTACACATGGTTTTTATGCAACTAAGGCTTGCCTCCAAGCCAGCAATTGAAGCAGAAGCACTGGTTTTGAGGCCACTGGTTTAAACATCCAATATGGCACAAATGTGGCATCCTACAGGTGGCATTGTGCTAGATGTTCATAGCTCACACTAATGGCATTTCTAAGGATGTCCCATGAGTAAGGCTGGAAGATCTGGAGAATGAGAGGAGACATGCAGCATAAAAGCACAACAAAGTTACATTCCCTTTACGTTATATATAAAACTAATGCTTGATGTACTGGTAACACCACTGATGGAGTGTCTATTTCCTCTCTCTCTCTTTTTGAAACCTAATAACTCACTACTGGATACTAAACTGACTCCCATTATCAAAATAGTAGCATATAATCAAAGAATAAATGGAGTTCCATTAACAATATCCTGGTCATGCCATTCTGTACAGTACAATAGATGCTGAGCTTAAATAGAAGTCCTGATAAGCAATGTAATATGTGGCAGGGAATCAACCATTTAAAACCAAAAGGTGCCATACAAACAAAATCAAGTTGAAAGGTCTTAACCAATTTTTTTACACCCCATACCTATTTGACATAGTCAGTGGGGCTCATTTTCAACACTTGGCACATTTAAACATGGGCAGTAATTTATAAC
This sequence comes from Xenopus laevis, assembly GCF_017654675.1. Lineage (NCBI taxonomy): Eukaryota > Metazoa > Chordata > Amphibia > Anura > Pipidae > Xenopus > Xenopus laevis. The sequence continues at coordinate 120,744,033 of NC_054373.1, forward strand.
AACCAATAAAATTATCAAATTGTTGCTTTGCAGTTGGCTGAAAAAATGTAGTGATTGATTGATTGATTGATTGGTATCAAATTTGCCCAGTGCTGGTAAATGAGCCCTTGTGGCATAAATAAATGGGTTCTGCATCTTTTTCACTTATTTTTTGTTTGTGTGACTATTTTTTTTTTTTACTGAACTGATTCGTTACACACCAATGACTTTTGTTTGCCAGAGATAAATCATTCATGGGTCTACAGTAATTCTTCCTCTGTTAGAAACAAAGGGAAACGTGACTTTGTGCATCACTGATTGAAAAATAGCAGCTAGGGGAAGACTTTCCAGCACTCAGAAATCTAATCATCTAGAAACAGTCTAGAAGCAAAAATATTACTTTTATAAGCATTTGGTAAGCATCTCGGGCATTTTAAAATGCAATTTGAAGCCAGCACACCTCAATATATGCATATTTTCTTACATTGGGACACTTGTCAGATAGGTGAGTACATTCTGGAACTCTTTTTCTGGAATCTCACTAAATGCTGGGTATTCTGGAAATGTGATGACTGGGCTGCCATTTTCCCCTCTTCCACCTGTAGAAACAAAAAAAAAAGAAATATTGATTTGACTGTGATTCCTTTAAGTACATAAGCTGTACATTATATTCTCATTAATAAGGACAGCTTTTCTAAAACTGCTGTAACACAAAAGTAGGCAATTTATTTTAGGAAAACTTCGATGAGATATCTGATATGTTAAGTTCGGTAAGAGCTGATGGCATGATTCACATTTTAAATATTCAAAAACATTGGAAAAACATTGGGCCTGGCCACCATATGCCTAGACAAAAAGCTAATGTTCCTGTTAAAATAAATGCACACTCTGCCCATTTCTTTCCCAACCCTTCTTTGCAATGCCCACTGCCTCCCCGGAAAAGTTTCAGGCTGATGTAGAAAACAATACAATATATGGTGTTTTCATTCTTCTAGGATAATCCTAGATAAACCCCACGTAGCAGGATAGGTTAGTGAAAAACCCAACGTACTAGGATTAGGTTAGAAAATAAACCCCACATACTAGGATAGGTAAGCAAAAGAGAGCCATCTGATTGAATTATTAATAACTAACCATATTTAGTCAGTGAAACTGAGAACAATAACACCAAGGTTTCCACCTTCTGGAGGACTGGGGGCACATTAGCTACAACAATTAAGTAGTAAAATATTACAAACAATTTAGTAGCACAGTGCTACATTAAAATTAATATGTTTTTAAATGAAGTCTCTATCAACGGAACTGTATTTATAAGGGAGCTCTTTCTCTGAAATCCTCAGCAATTTATTTAAAGAATTCTTCTTCTGTATCTGATAATTATGAACACTAGATGGCACTTCAACTGTAACAGTGCAGTTTTCTAATATGCGTGAGTACATTTTCAACTCTGTGCTGCCTTTTTGATAAAAGGGTCTCTGCTATGGTAAATGTTTAAAAAAAAAAAAAAAAAAGAAACATTAACATATTTTGATTGTTAAAAGACTACATTATCACCATTAAATGTGTATGTATGCCAGAAACCTGTTATGTAACTTTACAAAATTTTAGAGGCTCCTGAGCCTCTGAGGCACCTGAGCCATTATATTTACAAAGGAAGAATATTGCTGTAATTTCAATAGACCATAAAGCTCATGTAAAGCTTTTGAAAAACCTGTCACAATACTGTTGACTATTCTTCAAAACAAAACTCTGTTTAAGACAGCATAACAGTTTTCTTTTAATATGTTACCTGTGCCAATAATAGCAGCAGTTTTATTTTGTGACGTAGTGTAGGAGGATAGAGGTTTTGCAACCTTTAGTTTTTTAATTTCCTTAGGCTGGTTCTTAGACAGCTAGGTTGGATCCTTTCTTATAGTTGGGAGCAAGTTCCTTAGCAGTGTATGTTGTCAGGACTCCCCATGATTATAAAAAAGGAAAGCACAGATGTGCTAAGTCTCTTTTGTTCCCCCACTTGCTGAAGGAAATGACGTGTACTCCAGAGTTCTTGGAATGGAGGCAGGTACAAGCACAGGAGAAGTGCAAGGTTAGATTTGTAATGAGTCACTCTAGGAGTAAAATGCAGTATCAGAGTAGTTAGTAGAGCACTTAGAGGCTCCAACAAGGAGGCTAATTAGGGTTGGTACCCTGCTGTGTGGTTGAGGGACTCAAGCAGTTAGGCTCAGGAATAGAAAAATTCCAGGAGTAATACACCTCTGCGAGCTTCGCCTAGCACCAAGGATTGTACAAACAAGCAGTAAGTACTACCTCTGTGATTGTGTGTATATCATCTAATTAAGACTGAAGCATATACTGATTAAGATCTTGTAAGATCAGCACCAACTAAAGAGAATTTGTGCAGTATCCATCAATAAAGTATTCCATCTATTTTTAAAGAACCACTGGTGCCCAAGATTATTTAAAACATCAAGCTTTGTGTCATGACCGGCTCCAAAATCCAGAAGAGGTGCTAGGCTCCCTGGTCTCAGCTCTGCTTCTGCCTGTAGCAGCCACCTTTCACTTTGGGGGGAGCCCTCCGCTAATTGGATGCTGCCAGATCTTAATAAGAGAGAAGCCAAAAGTTCTGGACAAGCAAAGGGGCACGGTCATTATAAAGTCTTTTGGACAGACGGCACAGTTCTTGGAATAGACAAAAGTGTAGTCAGACAGGTCGGTGCGGGTAGTGTTCAGGGATCGTCAGACACAGGCAGTGGTCGGTTCAGGCGGAGTTCAAGCAAGGTCAATCAGGCCGGGGTCGATACAGGCAGCGTTCAAGGAAAGTCAGGCAGGCAGGGGTCAATACCAGTAAAATCAGAATAGTCAGGCAGGCAAGTGTCAGATTTGGCAAAGTTCAGAATAGTCAGGCAGGCAAGGGTCAAAACAGGAATTAAACAGGACTAGAAACACACCCAGGAACTAACAAGTTAGACCTAACTAAGGGCAATGAGTTTGTGCACAGAGCCCCTTTAAATATTCCAATTTCATGCCATTGCGATGACGTCATAACGCTCGCGATGCATCAAAACCCAGAAGTGTGCGCCGCGTGTGACATAGCAGAGCCAGCAATTGAACTAAGAGGATCCCTGCGACGGGCGTCCCCGTCAAGGGTGCGGAGGCATCCCCGCTGGCCCACTAGACCACCAGGGTTAGTCTTCACACTTTGTGTGCAGATTCAGGGTGGTCAACCCTTCCTCCAATAGTAAGAGAGGGCCCACCACAGAATGTCACATGTAACATGTACCCTACTGGGAATTGCATGGGGTTGAACTCAATATAACTGGGGAGATATACCAACAGGACTACAGTTGTAACAGAGATAAAGTTTCACTTTGGTCAAAATATTGCTGTAGGAATGCTGAAAGAAAGCATTGTATTGGTTGGTAAAGGATAGCAGACCAAGATTTGCCAGTGTCCTGGAACTGAAACAAGCAGTTATCAATGTACATGTTGTTAAATCTTGTCTTTAAAGGGATGGATCACCTTTAAGTTAACTTTCAGTATGTTATAGAAAGGCTAATTGTAAGCAAATTTTCAATTGGCCTCCATATTTTCTTTTTCATAGTCTTTGAACTAGTTGACTTCTCCATCTGATTCTTTCCAGCTTTTAAATGAGGGCCACTGACCCCATTTAAAAACAAATGCTCTATAAGGCTACAAATTGCACCACCATTGGGCAGTTTGGGCCACAATATGCAAATACAACAGATGAAAAGTCTTATATCCAGGTGCACCACTGAAATAACTACAGTACATCAATATAGGCCTGTATTTAGGTCTGTGCGCTAGACATCAACATGTTCTCCTTCTTTCAGCAATTGGCACATGTGCAAATAGTCCTATTATCCAGTGAATGCGCCAATCACAGCAGAGATGGGTTCCTGAGGGCTCCCTCCCTAAATCTGCCACCCTAGGCAAAGGCCCTCTGGGTTTTATATGGTAGATACAGGCCTGTGTTATTTACAATATTATTTATATAGTGCTGAGAGATTATACGTCATTCACATTAGTCTGCATATGTCGTGCTCACCTGACAAGTACGCAAACTGCTTTCTTAGCTGATCCTCAATATCGGCCGAGCAGATGGGAGAGGTCTCTTGTTGCATGATGTCATCTGGAAGAAAACCAAAACAATCTATTATAGTAATCCTCTCCTCATTAAAGTGTCATTAAAACATACGCAAACTCTAAAACATGTATATAGATCTATTATAGTAATCATCTTCTCATGGTGCCATTACAGCATACACACACTCTATAAAACATATATATATATATATATATATATATATATATATATATATATATATATATATATATATCATCTTTTGGGAGGCAATGACTGGCTCAAAAGTTTTTGAAGCTGAGCAATTGTAGCTGAGCTATTTCTTAGCTGTTTGGCCGGTAATATGTGGGTAACTCATTTCAACATAATCAATGTGAAACCCATAGGAAACAGACTTTTGGTAAGGAGCAATGATTGAGCAGCATTTATCTTAAGATGGAGCAAGCAGGAAGACTTTTAACGGGATCCAGAAAGTGTCAGTATGGACCCTTTGTGATTGTGCTGGAATTTTGTACTAAATGTGATTGCTGTTATCTGTAAAACTAATTCAAAATTATATAAAAGTTGTTCTTAAAGGGGAAGTAAAGTCTAAAATAGAAGAAAGCTAGAAATGCTGTATTTTGTATACTAAACATAAACATGAACTTACTGCACCACAAGCCTAATGAACAAATGATTTATTCTTTCAAAGTTGGCCACAGGGGGTCACCATGTTGTAACCCTGTTAAACATCTTTGCAAGACCAAGACTGTGCACATGCTCAGTGTGGTCTGGGCACAGCACAAGTCAAATAATATCTGCCAGAATCCGATACAGCAAGACTGATTAATAATGAGAATATGCAGACTGCACTGGGTCCTGTGTTGTCATGTAATCAAATGTGGATTTTATAGTTTTTGTATTGTTTAATACAAACTTTCTCCAACTCTGCAGAACCAGTGGCTGCAGCAAAATAATCTTCCAAATATAATCCCAGTTTATCTGTTTAAATCTGGCTCCATGATCTTTGTCCCTGCAGTTGGAGTTGGAAACAGTAAAGGGGATGTACAGGGAAAAATAAAATCCAATAAAAATATCTACACAGTTGCCGACTGCTCTACAGGGAAAAAAAACAAAGCTGCTTGAGTTCTGCATGGCTGGGAAGTAAGACAAGTTCATAAGTGTTATGTTTTGGGTAGCAGAGGATGACTATAACAGTGCTTTGAATGGTAATGTATAGAATATACACTGTCCCTCTGCTCCCAGGCAGTGAATAAGTAAAGCACGCTTTCTAGCAGCAGGAATCTCCCCTTGGTCAGCAGCAATAATGTAATTTTCAAAAATACGGATCCAAGCAGTAAAAGGTATGGTAGGCTCACCAGGGTTTGGAAGAAAAGGTTCAGGCTGCTGCAGAGGTAGAAGAGCCATCCTTGTCGCAATGTGTTATGTTTTAAGTAGCCGAGGGTGAGTAGTGCTTTATTAGCAGAGTCATGCAGCCATTACACAACAGTAACTTTCACTTTCACTTTTAAGCTACCAGGAAGTATGCACAGTAGAAGTATGAGCACAGTGACATCTACAGGCCATTTGTATAAACACAATAAGTATGATTGTTTCCCTGCACGGCAATTAGGGACCATCTGACAATTCCTATACACAACAGTAAATGAAGGGAGAATTTCACTGCATACAGTCAGGTTTCTTATAAAAACTGTACACATTTTTTTAATTAGCGTATATTGGAGATAGGTTTCTTTTTCATTAAAGAAAGTATCAATTGGATTTTATTTTTTTGCCTTTACATGCCCTTTAATAGATATAAATAAAGAATTTTATAGGTTTCTACTGCAGCTAAAACAACACAAAGATGCAGCCAGGCGAGTAAAACTGCTTAACTGCTCACCCAGGTATATGAAAAATACAAAGACAGCTGTCCCCTGTAATTACTGCCCAACAGAAACATGCCAAGAACTCAGAAAAGGAAAATGACTGGAAATCTTCCTAGAATTCTCCCTGACTCTGAGTAATTTAAAAGCTTCACTAAGTCTGAGCTGGGAAGTTTAGCATTATGTTCCCTATCATTACTGTGTACACGTGTATAATAACTGCAAGGAATACCATTTTTTTGTCTTTGCCCGCAGTCCTTTGCTTGTATAATCTATGACACTTTAATGGTGTGAGTCAGAAACAGAATAAGAAGCTGTACAACAGACCTCCCTATAGGCAAACAACAAATATGGGAGCAATTACTTTTTTGAATCACAAAGTTGCAGAGCATTTGAGATTAAAATGCTCAACAAGACTGTCAGATTTTAAATTATTAGGAGAGATTCTCACCACATAAACACCCAAAAGTGGCTTGATCTTGTTAAATCTGATTGGAAATGTGAACCTTATTCGGTAAGTTTTGTGCAGGGAATTCCCATGTGACTGAAATGTTTATTTTCAGTCTTTTTAGTCTTCTGGGTAGTGAGACTTTTCATAGGAATAACAGGACATTTGGGGGCCGATTCAATAACTTCGAGTGAAGGATTTGAAGTAAAAAAACTTAGAATTTCGAAGTGTTTTTTGGGCTACTTCGACCATCGAATGGGCTACTTTGACCTTCGACTTCGTCTACGACTTCGAATCAAATGGATTCAAACTAAAAATCGTTCGACTATTCGATAGTCGAAGTACTGTCTCTTTAAGAAAAAACTTCGACCCCCTAGTTCGCCATCTAAAACCTTCCGAACTCAATGTTAGCCTATGGGGAAGGTCCCATAGGCTTGCCTAAGTTTTTTTGGTCGAAGTATAATCCTTCGATCGCTTGATTCGAAGGATTTATTCATTGGATCGAAGGATTATTCCTTCGATCGAACGATCAAACTATTTGCACTAAAATCCTTCGACTTCAATATTCGAAGTCGAAGGATTTTAATTCCCAGTCGAATATCGAGGGTTAATTAACCCCCGATATTCGACTCTTGGTGAATCGGGCCCGTAATAGACAGAGCTTACTTGAAGGCATATTTGGCTACATGGAATTGAATCGATTGATAAAAAGCATTGTAATGTTAAAATGTTTAACTACCTATAATAACTCACTTGCAGCGCCGATTCTTGCCTAAGGGCCGCCTGAGGTGGCTCCTGCAATGCCGCCCCCCCTCGCCGACTTACCTGTCGGGAGGGGAGGCAGGAACACTAATGCGAGAGAGCGCAATTGCGCTCTCTCGCATTAGTAAAGCCGAATTTCCGGGTTAAAAAAAACTGAAATTCGGCTCTTAAAGGTACCAGGAGCGGCTTTTTGCCGCCCCTGGAAACCTCTCCGGTGTTGCCGCCTGAGGCGAGCGTCTCAGCTCGGCTCATTGGCGGCGCGCCCCTGCTCACTTGTTAGTTTATAAAAAAAGATTATTTTTAATTTCACAAAATAAATAGGTAGAGAACATGTGACAGCTACTCAGAATGAACCCAAAAAAAACAAACAATGCTAATGGATACATCTGCCATCTGTTTAATGTGAACTAAAATTTGCTCTCATTATGCTTTTATTGTAAGGGCTGCTAAAGGACTATTTGCTAGAAAATCTAACTGCACTGTAAACATTTACATAGACAGCATTCCACTACACAGCTTCCCAGTTCATTCTACTTTACCAAGCAAAGATCAATATGTGCAAATAAAAGTGTCAGCCTGCAACAGAAATATGAGTCAAGCCAAATGCATGCCTTACATCCATATATTTATGAGAGTAATGTAATAAAAGGTGCAAGTTTGCCCCAGATTTAATAAGCCATAGCAACAGTTGGTAGAATTTATTGGTTAGATGTCTCAAAACAAGCTGAATGGTTGATGTGAGTAAATAGACTGGACAAACTATGCATCTTATATTACATTACCTTGTAAACTTTCAATTAGCAGGACAGCCGTTATCAATATCTTTTTATCCCATCAAACAAAAAAAAAAAAACGAAACAAAGACCAATCTTAGTTAATAAGCCATTTAAAAAGAAAGAAAAAAATCCCATATTAAAGCCAATAGGTTTATGATCTCACCGGTAATACATGGGGTCTGGTTGCTCATGCCCCAGACCTACAGCTCAAGATAGAGGTATCCAATCAAAAGAGAAAATGGCACGCACTGACAGGCTTGAAAAAGAACTGAGAACTTTATTTTAGGCCACAAAGTAAATACATAACCTTACGCGTTTTGTGCCTTTAGACACAATCATAGGCTCAAGTTAATAAACCCCCTGTTTTAGAGTAAATCTAAATAAAGCATTTTCTGATTTTACAAGCCTTATAAAGTGCTTTAATCAATCCCTATGCTATGATTAAAACAAAACAAATTAGGTGAAAGTACTGAGGTAAAGGCCATCTGTTACCATTCCTCACTGCTCAGATACTTTCCCTTCTAGTCTTCTGTTACTTCTTGTTTGTTAGTTTAGATAAGATGATGTTTGACAGCAGAATAGGCCACAGTGAAAGCGAAAAGTTCTGGTTAAGTTCTATTTAGGATGTTATGGAAGGACCTGTTCTCAGCTTTTTTTTTTTTTTACAGGTTTTCATGTTTTGCATTTTTTTATGTTTGAATAATTTACATACAAATTCTGCCTCTTTCCAACTTTTAATTTAATATTTTTTTTGGTTGGCAGGTGTCACTGACCTCAGCAACCTAACACCTGTTACTTTATAAGACTGCAGATGATTCTATTTTATTACTTATCTTACTATTCTGGCTCTACTCAGTTTCCAGACTGTACTTTAAGGCTAATGCCACTTGGGGTTGATTCTCGGCCTGTGGAAAAACGCAGGCTGAGAATTCGTATTTCATGCTGGCATCAGCCTTCTTCCTTGTCTCCACTTGGAACCACTGTGTTGACCCATGTGCAGGCACACACGGAGTATATATAGTGAATAAAGTACCCCCTATTGTAAAATATAAGGATATTATAAGTTACCGAGGAGTTTCATGACCATATAAAAGCACGAGGCCGAAGGCCGAGTGTTTTTATACAGGTCATGGAACTCCGAGGTAACTTCTAATATCCTCATATTTTGCAACTGGGGGTACTTTATTTATTATAATACACAAATTTCAGTGAGTCATGTGTCAGAAATGACATCAGAACTCACAGTTTATAACTGATGACATCAGAACTCACCGTTTATAAGGATATAATTTACAAGATATTCATAGCTTTTGTGTATTATATATATATATTTTTTTAAAGGTAAATTTTTCTGATGCCCCTCTTGTTTCATATGTTGGTAATTTAATTAATGGAAGAGCTCCATCTATCAGCCTTCTCCAGAAGAGTATGGTAGGAGGGGTATTTCCCATCCAGTGCATAATCACTGTTTTTTTTGCGTAGAACATAAGGGAGCGTAACCGATTTCTAGCAGCGTTGGTTGGTATTAGATCATCAATCCCTCCCAGTAAGCATACCACCGGGTCAACTATCTGTGGAGTGCCCAGTTTAGTGGCTAGGGTCTCCATTACTTTGGTCCAGAATAACTGGACTGGGGGACAGGACCAGATCATGTGGATAAAGTCAGCAGCTGGAAGTTTACTTCGGGGGCACCGGTCATCTTGGCTCTTCCCAATTTTTTTTAACTTAAGAGGAGTTATGTAAACTTGATGGAGTGTCTTATATTGTATCAGTCTGTCCCTTATTGAGATTAAGAAACTATAGGCCGTTTCTATTGCCTCCTCCCACATCTGAGTATACATTTCTGCACCGAAATCTGCTAAACAATAAATGTATGCTATTTCAGTGTAAACAAAAACAACCGATGCCACACCACTGTTTTTCTGCATGCTGAGGCACCATTTGTGTTTGCCCCTTATCTGTTATGTACATACTTTTAACATCTTGTTTATATTCTGGTGAGATAGAAGTAAAAAAGTTGCCCTATGTGGCATATAAGGCTCCGACCCGCTTTACCTCATTTATCGGTCTGTATTTGTGTGTTTTATGTTTTGCCCAAAAATCTTAGTCTTATCTGATCACAAAACATTTGCATATTGAATGCTGTTCACTCTCATGCTTTTTGAAGAACGTACTTTGACGTGGTTCTTTTTGAGTAATGGTAATTTTTGTGCCAGCCTCCCATACAGGGCAGTGATATGCAGAGCTCCTGATCTGGCTGACAGCAGGTGCACCTTCAGTATATTCTCAGCTATTCAACTCTGTAGCTCCTTCAAAGGGACTGTTGGGTTCTCTGTGACGGGTGCACCTTGTCATCACTTTACAAAGCTTACATTTGTTTCTTGCCTCAGGAGCTGCACAAAGGTCAAACTTTAGAGATTTAATAAGATGTTTGGTAATTGTAAACGAGGCACAATAAACTTGCATAGTAACACAGGCAAGTGTGTATTTTTTTGAGATTCCTAACAGCAAACTATAATTGTTGATTGGTTGCTAACTGTTACTGCAGCATACTTTTGCTAACTATCTACTCAAGCTTCAGTGATGATTTCTTAACACTAAGGTTAACAGATTTTCAAAGTGAAAAGCCAGGGACACCTATAAAAGTAGGACATGCAAAGTTTTTGACTGCTCCCATTTGACCACCTCCACTCAAGGTATACCTTGCAGCTGTGTTCACTAGTGATGGGCGAATCTGACCCGTTTTGCTTCATCAAAAATTTGCGAAATCGAGAAAATTCACTGAAATACATACATACAAGTCTGTGCGCCACAATTTTTTTTGACGCACGGGGCGGTGCAACAATTTTTTTTTGAAGCATAACAATCTTTTTTACCATTGGAGTGTATGGCTGTCGTTTTCGGGGCGAAACTTAGCAAAAAATTTCACTCATCACTAGGTTCACTGCCCCTGCTGTCAAAACTAAAGCAGCTCCCCTTTGGAGGCATTCTTGAGGTAATAGCTGCAGTTGGGGACTCTTTATGGGGACATTTTTCCCAAAGGATCAAGCTCCTGAAATAGGGCCTTTCCCCAGGAAGTGGGGATTGAAAGCAGTATTGTGGCACAGGCACTTCTCTGCTAGTTGACAAACAACTGAGGGGAATTCACCACGTGTGCTTTTAGCCTAAATGGATAATAACATCTGATCCACATGCACCAAAGCAAATCACTTTGTGTAGGCAATTCCTAGTAAAATCCAGCTTTTGGTATTTGTGGGTTCTTCACCTCCAATATCATGTTTGATGTGCTTGCATAGTTAGCTTTCCACTCTTTAGGACCAAACAATTGTGCAATAAGGCCATCATGAGTGGCATCATTGTCACACACTCAACCACAGGCCCAAAGAGATTATCACAAAGGGATCTTACTAGCAAAAACATGACTCTTATCTACAGTAAATCAAATATTCCTTCAACTGTATATACTCTATAATACAAAGGTTCCCTGACACAAATAAACCTTATTATTTTGACTTAAGGATCCCTTAATGTCATTTAGCATGTTAAATCAGGCCAGTGAACATTGATTTATTACAAAATTCTTATGTTTTAGTGTAACAAAGTTCAATCCAAGATATAGGTGACTTTTCAGCATTATAAAACATAGGTTGCATATTTAACAACAACCCCTTTTGGAACAGTGCTAAACATTGCTTCTCCCCAGGCAGATGCATTTGCATAAACTACTGTCTCTATTTCCTGTGCAGTTGCTAATTGCTATTTTCTCTTACAGTGTCTTCCTGGTATAAATGCTTGTTTACTGATGGTTTCCATAGTATTTTTTAAAATAAGTGCAGCCTGCCCAAAATGTCTGATATCTCAGTACTGTCACACCCATTCACAACAAGGATATGGAGGCATTAAATAAGGCAGGTCTCACAAAGAATACACACAGCACTATTTGAACACAGATATAAAAGTGTGCAAGATTGAGAGCAACATTTGGCTCAGTACAAAAACTATTTTTAGTTAATCTGCCAGCTATATTTAGCTTCATATGCACCTGTATCATTTATAAAACTACCCAGCATTAATAGAAAAATATTGCCTACTAGGTATCTGCCAAAATGTGCCTAGTACCGAAGGTCAAGTCGAAATCCAAAATGCTATCTTTCCATACCGTTTTTCCAATACGCCAATGAGTATGGGTGGCATACAGACAAAGAAAATGGAATTCAGCTGAGCTAATAATACCTTCACAAAATATAGCTATAAAAGCTGATGGAATATTATATAAAATATTATTGTGGTGCCATTAAACTAAAGTGACAATCCACCCCACTTACCATGGGTGTCCACAGAAAAATTCCAGAGGGGCAAGTAAGTTAATATTACACAGGGTAGCATCTCACTGAAGATGAACCTATTTATGACAATGCAGACGATGACCTAATTAAGCCTTGCCTTGGGGTGGGAAGTATAAATAACTATTTATGTTGTTGGGAATTACATTTACCAAAAATTTCAGGGTGGGGCAACTACCACTACTGCCCCCTTCTGCAGACACCCATGCCACTTACATAAAACTAGGCTAGGTTTCCTGCAGGATTCCCAGACATTTGATATGGTCAGGAATTTTAAGGTATAGTCCATTGAAATATTAATATTTTACTTTTTCAAGCCTTTAGGATTCATAATCACAAACCAGCCCAAAATAGTTTCTAGTTTATCAAATCCCAAACAAGGTCATGGGGAATGACCACAGTCAAAAAAAATTGTTCCTGCTAAATTATATATCAAAGTTGATCCATATTTTTCAAATGACCAGATTCATGGAGGAATGTTCCCTATGAGACTGATTCAAAGCATTTTAGATTGAAACAGTTTCCAAAGGAATTATGGATTGATTGATCCTGAGCGATTCCATAACAATTTCTAAAAAATCAGCTAAAATGTGAATAAATCTGTAAAATGGCATAATAAAGAATGAAATATCAGCTGTTAATAAAACGTGGTTTATGTAAGGGGTGCAGCATTTTCTACTGCTCTAATAATCCATAGAAACCAGCTTACTGGTTATCTGTAATATGAATTTAAAGTGTAAAACACAGGGAATATTTGCTTTTACAGATTTCATGCATTTCTATTACCCTCAGCTCAGGGGAAATCATCAGCTCACAAACCCTCAAACCCAAATGGTTCCCTGGGGGTAAGGAGTAGATAATGAAATTATTAACTACCCATTGGCTACTCAATCAATATTCCTATAAATTAAAAACTTGTGCACAGGGCATTACATAGGCTCTTTTTATTTATTGCCCTTGAATTAGTGAAGTATGGTAAATTGCATTATAAATGATTTTGCAGAAACCTTGTATTAGTCAAACCTTCTAAGGAGGCTTTACATCCATTTTTCTATAACTAGTAACACTGCACATATGTCTATACACTGAGCTGTATATATCTGTTTAGGAATCAGTGACAGCAATCATGAATGTCAGAATGAACAAACCCCACAGACTGTAATAATTAGCACCCTCCAGTCGCCAAAATATTAGGAAGGATTATTGATTGGCTCTAGTATCAATCAATAACTGTTGAAGTATCTCTCAGAAATGGAGTACCCTTCTCAAAAAATGTCTTACAATGAACTTTGTTTCTCTGTTACCACGGTCTATAGTTATTGTTGTACTTTGCATACCATTACCTCTGCAGTTTGGCATCATCTGTCTTTCAGGAATATAATACACTGTAACCATACTAGATACAGTTAGATAGTTAGATCAGGTTGAAAAAAGGCCAAAGTTCATCAATTTCAACCCCTCCAAATGAAACCCAGCATCCCTACATACACACACTGACCCCTCCTTACACTCACATAACTATATATACTCATACACTAAGGGGCATATTTATCAAGGGTCAAGTTTCGAATTGAAAAAACTTTGCAATTCGAATTAAATTTCAAAAAGACCAACCGAAATGAAGTCGAAGTTTTTTTTGGGTCAAAGAGGTCCGTATTCGACCGAATTCTAATCGTATGATCGAAGGAATAGCGCATTCCATTGAATTTCGATTCGAAGTTTCCCCCCCAAAAAACTTTGATTTCTCAAAGTCCACCAATTGACTCCATATAGGTTAAAACAGCACTTCGGCAGGTTTTAGATGGCGAATAGTCGAAGTTGAAGTTTTAAAGAGACAGTACATGATAAATTTCGAATTTTCAAATTCGAATCGAAGTTGGACTATTCCCTAGTCGAAATACACAAAAAATAGCTTGAAATTCGAAGTTTTTAACTTCGAAAACTCACTTCGACCCTTGATAAATCTGCCCCTAACTATAGAGTTTAGTATCACAATAGCCTTGAATATTATATCTGTCCAAGAAATCATCAATGCCATTCTTAAAGGCATTAACAGAATCACAACATCATCCGACAATGCATTCCACAACCTCACTGTCCTGACTGTGAAAAACCACCCACGCTGCTTCAAATGAAAGTTCTTTTCTTCTAGTCTGAAGGGGTGGCCTCTGGTACGGTGATCCACTTTATGGGTAAAAAGGTCCCCTGCTATTTGTCTATAATGTCCTCTAATGTACTTGTAAAGTGTAATCTTGTCCCCTCACAAGCGCCTTTTTTCCATGGAAAACAACCCCAACCCTTACAGTCTACCCTCATAATTTAAGTCTTCCATCCCTCTAACCAATTTAGTTGCACATCTCTGCACTCTCTCCAGCTCATTTATATCCCTCTTAAGGACTGGAGTCCAAAACTGCACTGCATACTTCAGGTGAGGCCTTACCAGAGACCTATAAAGGGGCAAATTTATATTTTGATCCCTTGAGTTAATGCCTTTTTTTTATACAAGACAATACTTTATTTGCTTTAGTAGCCACAGAATGACACTATCTTGAATTAGACAATGTGTTATTCACAAAAACCCCTAGATCCTTCTCATTTAAGGAAACTCCCAACACACTGCCATTTAGTGTATAACTTGCATTTATATTATTTTTGCCAAAGTGCATAACCTTGCATTTATCAACATTGAACCTCATTTTCCAGTTTGCTGCCCATTTTTCCAACTTAGACAAATCACTCTGCAAAGTGGCAGCATCCTGCATGGAACCTATAGTTCTGCACAATTTAGTATCATCTGCAAAAATAGAAACAGTACTTTCAATGCCCACCTCCAGGTCATTAATAAACAAGTTGAAAAGCAAGGGACCTAGTACAGAGCCCTGTGGTACTCCACTAACAACACTGGTCCAATTAGAAAATGTTCCATTTACCACCACTCTTTGTAGTCTATTTTTTAGCCAATTCTCTATCCAGGTACAAATACTATTTTCCAGGACAATATTCCTCAATTTAACCAGTAACCTTCTGTGTGGCATTGTATCAAATGCTTTAGCAAAGTCTAAGTAGATCACATCCACTGCCATCCCAGAATTGATGTCCCTGCTCACCTTCTCATAAAAATAAATAAAATGAGTCTGGCATAATATATACAGGTAATATACCTATCTACTATTTACATGCTCTAATGTATTTGATGGAGAGAAAGGCGATGCTATCAATTATCTGTAGCAAAGTCAAAATCAAAATCAAAGGCCCTGCCATGGCTACACACACATTACATTAAATTCTGCAATTAATAAAATGGTTACCTTCATATTATATTTTACATTGGATGCAAACAATTCAGCTGAATTATATAATTAGAATTGTGTCCCTGTGTGTTCTGTAGGATAATTAAAGCTTTTACAGCCATTGCTTTTTCCTTACTGTTTAACTAGCAGAATATGTACTATATGTGTTCTAACATTGGTTTTATGGAGTACAGGTCAGAAGGGCCACAATTCATAGAAAATATCTGCACATTATTAAAACGCCATTAGGCATTGTTCACATTTCAAAGATTCATCACTTTAGTGTCAAATTGAGTCAACTGGTTCAGCAGTTCAGGTGAAAAGATGTTATTCCTTGTCCTGTTGGGAAATCTATAAAATCCGCTCCTCTTCTACAAAAATTTCCTTGCAACAGCAGCAGAATAAAATACAATTGCTACTGTTAGTTCTCTGATTGAATGGGCATGACAATTTGAGAAAACTTGTGAATCAAAAGCCCCACTTATTTAACAGGATAATAGATGGGAAACAGTGGTTGGCAAACTTTTCCTCAGTTCAAGCCCCAGTTCAAGCCCCAGTCCATCAACCTTTGGTCAGGGACCCCTCTTAGCTCATGAAATGAATACAGAGCTAAGAATATACTGGTGTGTTAGAGCATGATTATTTATTGCTCACAAAAACCCTCTCCATTGCTAATAACTGAAATGGCTGTTAGTATGCCCAATTTATCGCTAAATCGCCAGAGGTTTAGTCTGGAGGCAACTTCGGGCGATTTAGCGATAAATTGGGCATACCACCAGCCATTTCAATTATTAGCAATAGAGAGGGTTTTTGGGAGCAGCCGTGCATAAATAATCGTGCTCTAGATTTGTCGACCAAAGCTGCATATAAAGAATTGCTGGCAAAATCTTTCCATGTGCCACTGCCCTTAGTCATTTGGTGACATGAATAATAGGAAAAGCAAATACAAACTCACCCCAAATCTCATCCTAACTAACATTGAAGCTGGCTTATACTGTAGTTGTATCTAAAAGGACAAAATGCTTTTCTTCCCAGTAAAACTGGTCTTCACACTAAGCCCCCCACTCCCTGCCTCTGCACCAAATTTGGAAACCACTGACATTATGGGATAGGTAATGTTTTTCAACACTGGGAAATAAAATATATTTACTATAAATAAGAAAAAAAATAGAGTGCCAGTATGAGAGCATTTTAATCATATTTATGTGCATGTCTCTATTTTCGTTATTCCTCGCAGAAAGGCTGCCTACAGTATATTGTAAAATAGTTCAATGGAATATGTCAATATCACCCTAGTATTAAATAATGCAAGGTTCCAGAGCTCTTGCAGGGGCATGTAAGGGAGCCAATTATTATAACAATGGAGCTGAGAAGGATTAAAGACCTGTAAGACAGGGCTATCAAAAACTAGTCAGTATTAATAGTACAGAATCTGCAGCCAGAGAAACAGTCAATGAGATGACAGGGGTCATGGCAGTTAGAGCTAAAGAGAGTGTTAAAGTAGGAAAGAAAAAAAGAAAAGAAAGAAAGAAGGAACAAAGCAGACAAATGAGAGGGTTTTAATCAATTTGTTACACAAAAATGAGGAAAGAGGCCTGGTCACAGCATAAGGTAGGGAACGATGCATTGAAATGACCTGTGTCACTTCCTCTTCTAGAGAAAAAACACACTTCATGCTTGAACACAGAAGCTAACATCCTATAAATCCAGGATGCTGCTTAGACTGTGCTCTCAAAAGCAATTTATGAGTAAACCAGTTTAAGTATTCAGAATCCTATAACTATTATAGCCGCCCAACATCTAATGAACAGCATTAACTACATGTCATTTATAAGTCTAAAAAACGTATCCAAATAGTCCAAATACTAATTCATAAAATGTTATTAAAATGTTTTAAATATATAGTTAAGAATTCATATGTGGATTTTTTGGCTTCACCTACAGTATTATATTGTTATCCCCAAAGGGAGTATAGGTGATTAGTGGCCTTCTAATCCAGATGACATACATCTCTTACATAGTATCACATTTCTTATTTATATTTGTCTGAAATAAATATGCTTCCATACATTGACTGTGTTAGTCTACATAAATAGGTTTTGTACACAAAAAAGGAGTTGATTTTTGCACTCTGCAAATGCAGCATTCTCTTTATAGCAGTATGACTGCAGCAAACATCAGGTAAACTTTTCAAGAAAGCAATTTAATTCTCATTATTGCCAGGGAGCACTCATGAAACAATAAGGGTAATTGACATAGATTCTAAGCAAAAATGCAAGAGCGTGCCCCTTAGTGCTTATGCACTAATTATTCACACCAGGGTTTTGATGTGCTCTGTACCTCATACTGTGTGTGTGTGTGTGTATATATATATATAATACACAAAAGCCATGAATATCCTGTAAATTATATCCTTATAAACGGTGAGTAGTGATGTCATCAGTTATAAACGGTGAGTAGTGATGTCATTTCTGTCACATGACTCACTAAAATTTGTGTATTATAATAAATAAAGTACCCCCAGTTGTAAAATATGAGGATATTAGAAGTTACCTCGGAGTTCCATGACCTGTATAAAAACACTCGGCCTTCGGCCTCGTGTTTTTATATGGTCATGAAACTCCTCGGTAACTAATAATATCCTTATATTTTACAAGAGGGGGTACTTTATTCACTATATATTCTGTCGCTGCTCTTTAACCTGTGTGTCATTCAGACCCATATTTCAGGGGATAAATGGGGCAATGCCTACTGGGACAGCATAGGTGGACGGTGGGGGAGCAGCTCCCATCTCTTCCCAACGTAGTTAGGTAGAATTGGCTATGGGGAAACTGGGAAAAAGTAGGGAGGGGGAGTGGATTACTATAATCGTAGAATTACCTAAACTCTATTCAAGCAGTCTGCAACACTTAACAGTGACTTGATACCCTCCCCCACCACCTTGATGTGGTTTTTAGAATTTTTGTTTTTAAGGCTTAAGTCCTGCACTGCATATACTTGTGAAAGGCACTGGGTCTGTATATATTTTGTTTGCTTTGCTGTGTGGGCATTGCCCAATGTATTATTGGTTTTAAATATGACTAATTAAAGGTCAAGTTTTATGAGTCAGTTTACTATTTAGCCTGATTTAGTAGTTCACCTGAACTGGTTTGCAAGGGGGCGGAGGGGTGTGCCTTGAATTATCATTGTTAACAACCCAAAGAGCCTCAGTGGTCTGTTTGTTTGCAATGCCTGCATGCTAACCCCCTCCTGTCACCCATGAATACAGTGCTGATGACACAGGCAGTGCAGTATTCATTGGGGAGTGAGAAGGTTTATGCTCTCCTATGTAGAGCACAGAGACCTTCCGCAAACATCGATTCTATACTATTTAGGGAAAGTTTACAGGAAAATCCAAATATATTTATGGAATTGGGCACAAAGAACATGGTACAGTACTCTTGGGGTAAGGGTGCTCTGTACTTTCAAGCAGGCAGTAATTCCAGGGTTCCCTTTGGGCCTGGTATGCTTACATCAAGAACTTCTTTAACTAGCGCTAGATTTCCCAGATGCAACTAATCTAGAGCATGTTGTGTTGCATGCATTTTTTTGCATGACTGCAATCACTAAAAATGCTAGATAAAAGTTACCTATAGGGGAAAAACATTGTCATTTGCCCTGATACATAAGGGCCTATTTATCACGCTGTGTAAAGGGGGAAGTGAAGCATTACTGGTGATGTCGCACAGAGCAACAAATCAGCAATTACATTTTAACAGAAAACAACAGCAAAGCTCTGAATGGTTGCTATGAGCAACATCACCGGTAATATTTCACTCCACTTTTATACAGCATAATAAATAGTCTACTGCACATTCCACTACTGCCTGTATAAAATGAAACTTTTATGAAGTTGAAATGAAGAATAAATGTACATAAACATATAGCACAAAAAGTACCAAACCTTTTGGTAAAACTTGCAACCAAAAAGCTGCCTCTTCTGAGGTGCTGATTTTTTCTTTTATTCTAATTTAAAACGGAAGCTGTAACAGATATCAGTGACCAATAACTGGCAGAATGCAGTTTAATAATGAGTTTTAACTGTGGTGTAGAGCTCAAGTATCTCATATTCCCTACTGTACTAAATGCCATGTAATGTGTTATAGTCATATGCACCTGCTGTTTTACCTTGTGCCCTTGGGCTGCTTTTCCTGTTTGGAAGTAAAATAGCTGTACAGCAGGAAGCAATTCGGAAATCACACATTAGCATAGTGACCACTTAACAAAATGAACAGGGACTGGCCAGGGCTTCCAACCAACCAGCTCCAAATGACTTTGGCAACATTGGAATCTATTTCTCATATATCATTGGGTGCTGTTCCTCCAACAGTCCTATAACATAAGCCAAAGGCATATTTTGTTGCTATGCCAATTTCTACAATTCTCAACAATTAAACAGTAATTGTAAGTATAGCACTTAGCATTGCCTTTAGTTAAATTAAAGGTACAATTAGAATATAGCTGTGATCAATGTCGATAATGATGCCCACAAGTAGTCACTCAGTAGTAGACTATATTGTAAGAAACAGTACTATGCCCACCCATTATTTTAGGGCACCTCTTCAAGTGCCCAGATTTCAACAAAGTAAAGCCTGTTTGGAGGAAACCTGAGAGCATGTGCATTCAATGGTACTTCCTAAAAAAAAGTGCTTTGGTTAGAAAACCCTGAGGACAACACAATAAGAGCTACCTACAAAGCCATCTTTATACCTGAGCACATAACTCAGGGTTGCAGCAAAGCCTCCTTTGTATCCTACACCTATTCCACTTACAAAATTTCTACAACAAACATCTAACTGTAAATCAACTGATATCCCTTGAGTAGGAGACACTGGGGGTCATTTATAAACACTGGGCAAATTTGCACTTGGGCAGTAACCCATAGCAACCAATCAGATAATTGATTTCACTGTTCAACCTGCAGCTGGCTGAAAAAAGCTCATCACTAATTGGTTGCTATGGGTTACTGCCCAGGTGCAAATTTGCCCAGTGTTTATAAATGAGCCACACTGTATTCAAAGGATATCACCTTTAATTGTTTGGTGAAGAACACTAAATAAAGAGAGAAATGTGGACACAAAAAAAGATAAAAATTGTTTTTATGACATTTATAATATAAAAGCACATGCGCTTGCATTAAAACAGATTTTATAGTCTGTCTCCCTGTATATCCATTCCCCTAAAGCCATGAATAGACAGCAGAGATCATCTTTCAGCTTCTGTGTAGGCTTGGGTGTAAGATTTCAGCAGCATGGTTCTGTGTAAATTATAATGAGGAAAGGATATCAGTCCACAAGAACACAAAACAAATTCAATGGCCGCTGCACCGACAGAAGAAGTGAGCTGAAATGCACTGTATAACAGGTCAGACAGAAAGAATACAGAACTCATATGAACTTTATCCACTGCAAAGTACAGGCACGACTGCAAGATATTCACACAAAGAAGCCAAATAAAAAGCAAAACACAGCAAACACACACCTGTCCTTTTCTTCAGCAGCAGCCACATTTCAGAAATATCCTTGCACAGCAAGGAGATGAGGCTTAATGTCATAATGCTCCAGGAGAATTCTTATACGGCGCCCGTCCTGTGCAAGCAAAGTGACCTATTTCGCTTCCAGCCAGTCAGTAAAGTACAAAGAGAGCACCAAAACTCTGCCTTTCAGTAGAAGTAACGAGGGAACAATACCTTTCTTCAAATTACACGCAAGGCCAGTGTGCTTTTCAGTGGGGCTGCTGTGACAGCCTGTAAACTGCAAACAGATTGCTTCTTTATGTCTATGTAGTTTTTTAGGAGTTGATAATGCCTGATCTCAAAGTGAACATAAAAATCGGCCGTGAGCCAGTGTTTCTGTCTTCAGCGAAATGTTAAGAGTTCCATAAACATTTCAGGCGTCTGGCCGGTCTTGAGCCTCCCTAGAGGTGCCCTTCATTAAACAGCAAATGAACCTCCCAAGTAAAGCCATTCCGCTCCCCTCAGGAAATACACTGTAAAACAGACAGCTGTCTTCTTCAATGAACTTCACTATTAGAGCCTTTGATACAGCAAACTGAAAGCACTCTTCTTATTAAAAAAGTCTTTAGCACGTTTTAGATGAGACAAAGGCACAAAAGACTGGCACTGGACTGTAACCTTGTTCACAGAATAATTGACCAGGGAGTTTAATAAATGCAGGAGGCAGCTCCAGGTACACGCAGTCTTAACCATTTCTTTGCAAATGCACTGGTGTGAAGAATGTTAGCTTAATCACAAGAAATATTAAAAACAAACTAGTGGGACAGTCTACAGAACACAAGAATGACTTCTTTAACCAATACAAAATAGTTAAAAGTATACTAATTAAAAAGCTAAATACAATCACAATAACAACCCGGGATTATGGTAAAAGTTTCTAAACTTACTTTCTGAATATCTTCATCCTCTCAACTATATTACTGGATAATAATGGGTCCTGATGAAAACTGACCAGCTTGTGTATGTATATAATGGGGAACTTTGCTCCACTATCAGAAAGACTAATGTGAATGATGTATATTATATATGACTGGGATTCAAAATAGGCCCTGGCATTTCAAAAGGCCCAAAACAACCCCCCACCAGCTCAATAAATAGTGACTTTCTATGGCAGACCCTCTGGCATTTGCCAGAACCCACAAATCTCAAAGTCAGAGCCTGATGTTGTCATATAAAAAATAACTAGCAGCATATTAGATGAAAAAGTTGACACTGTTCTGGTTGTATGATTATTATGCATACCAGTACTTTCTCTCAATTACCTAAAATGCTGCATACAAATTAAATTCTGTTCCACTGACAATTAGATGGAACTCTGACACATACAGTAAAATTGGCAATGAGTCACATATGGAACAACCAAGGAGCCTGTTCATTGTTATGATTGCACTGAGAAGGAATAACACATTTGAAAGTTAGCGGACAGCTGTAAACATAGCCAAAACAATACCAAGTTAGCGGACAGCTAGGATTCACAGGTTAAGTGCCAAAAAGAGCCAAATCAGCTGCCAGTTAGTGCTTGGCTCGCAAAAAGCTCATCAAATCTGTCACCCTTACCTGGAGAGGTCTCACATCACACTCATCTGATCAGTGTTACTGCTGAAGGATTCCAATTCAACACATTTTAACTATCCATTCCCATAATATACACTGAAAGCGTGATGATTAAAATATCCATTTGTATTAATCTCTGTGGTAGATCAGAAAGGAACATTTGTTCATTGACAAGGCATAGCAGCAGTCTAGGGAGAAAAAGTTCCCTGCACGGTATAGAGCCTGATGAATGTCACAAGGGTGGAGGTCGGAATTGTGTATTTAACATCACATGACACTGGGCAGTTCTAATGGTGTTTAGATCTGATGCCTGCTTGTGAGCTGATGGACAGTTTAAAATCTGCAGGGGTGTAATTACTATTATTAGTTCAGGCATGGTATGCCTTTTCACGATTGTTAAGGAAAAACTGACCAGCACAATGTTTGATTTGTTCCATACACACACACACACACATAAATACAGACTGCATCTTAAAGAGGTTGTTCACCTTTGAGTTATCTTTTCGTATGATGTAGAGAGTGATATTCTGAGACAATTTGCAATGGGTTTTCATTGTTTATTATTTGTGGTTTTTGAATTATTTAGCTTTTTATTCCGCAGTTCTCTAGTCTGCTGTTTCAGCAATCTGGTTGCTAGGGTCCAAATTACCCTAGCAACCATACATTGATTTGAATAAGAGACTAGAATATGAATAGGAGAGGCCTGAATAGAAAGATGAGAAATAAAAAGTAGCAATAACAATACAATTGTAGCCTTACAGAGCATTTGATTTAAGATGGGGTCAGTGATCCCATTTGAAAGCTGGAAAGAGACAGGAGGAAAAGGGAAATAATTAAAAAACCATACAAAATGAATAATGAAGACCAATTGAAAAGTTGCTTAGAATTGGCTATTCTGGAACATACTAAAAGTTAACTTAAGGTGAACCCTTTAAGGCTAATGCCACACGGGGCTGATTTTTGGCTTGTGGATAAACACAGGCTGAAAAGCTGCCCTTCCGCTGGCATCAGACTTCTGCCGCGGTCTGAGTGGTGATTTTTTGACCATGCCAGTTTTATGGCCACACCCCCTAAATACCACATCCATTTAACAAAAAAGCCTCTTATTTCATTAAGTTTTAGAAACTTTGTCTGACTGTTCAGGGCAGGAGATCAAAGAGAAAGTCAGGACATTTCAGAAACAATACAAGATGTGGGCTGTCAAAATCAGGACTTCCTCTGAGAAAAACGGGACAGTTGGGAGGTATGCTGACTAAAGCTGGCCATATGACCTCACCAACAGGCCCGGATTTGTGGGAAGTCCACAGAGGCACGGGCCAAGGGCCATAAGATTTTATGGGCAGCATACTGCCCAGCTGCATTCTAATTTTTTGGAAGCACTAGGGATGAGCAGCACTTTTAAATCATCATGTGTGCCAAATCACCAGTGCTCCGAGGGGAAGGGGAGCGGGATGGGCTTAGGGTACTAGGGGCAGCCGAGTTAGAAACCTAGGCCTGCTCGCCATACGAGCAGATATTTTCCCGATATGACCACATTGAACAATACAGGCTACTGAGGCCCTGATGGGATTTTTAAGCCTGCCCAATAAATACCTGCTGCATGTGTATGTTTTTCACTGGCGCTGGAGGTTGAAAATCTGATGTAATGTAATGTAATTTGTGGCCACCCATCCTTTATGAATTAAATACACTGCTGAGTTTACAGGTGAGAGAATACATTTTCCAGGCTACTGCCACGTTATATTATGTAAACATATATTCTCTTCGATCCTGGGAAAAAAAGCTATTGTTGATTCTAAGGCTTGGTACAGGCATAATCCTCTTTGTAGCTCTGATAATTGCCTCTTTGTTTAGGTGGATATTTTTTTACACATATCCTTATCACTTTCCCAAGGAAAAAGTCATCAATCTGTGTCTTGGGTAAATATAAGCAGACCTAGCCAGCTCACCTTGGGGGCAGAACTATTTCATGCTAATAGTTCATTACAAATAAATATTTGTCATTGTCTTCTGTCTCCTTTTGCCTTCTATGGGGCTGTGGCCATTGGTCAGTATTTTTAAAGGGGCTCCTTGTTCAACATGCCTGCAATGAATAGGGCTTGTGCAGAACATAGCTTTTCCTATTGTTTTAATCATGAAGCACCTATGGTTTTTGATTTTTCTAGAGCTAAACATGGCAAAGAGAGGGATTGAAGCTACTCCATGTTTGGTCTTTGCAATGCAGATAATTAAATTAACAGTGCATAGATAACCCCTGCATAGCGGACTCATGCTGACAAAACAGTATCAATAAAGGGTGAATGGATGGTATTATATACTGGTACTGTTTCGCTGAAGAAACAACAAAACCATATATTTTTAAAGCAAATGATCAAAACAATAGGTAAAAAGTGTGTTCAGCACAAGCCCTATTCATTGATGGCACAAGGCCTATTCATACTGAACCTTTATAGGTTCAATGCACAGCTAAGCTCAACCTCAGTCTAGGGCTAGTAGTGTTGGACATGCATTCAATCTTTAGAATTAATCATAAAATATATATAGTTTTACAGAGGTGCCAACTTGAAGCCGAAACGATCTGGGTGCATCTTGACACCTGTCCACTTCTCCCCTGCAACCTGCTCATCTCCTGTAGCTCACATTGACTTGAATGGGAAACTCCATGAAGTGCATCACCTCTTATTGTTATAAATGATGGTGACTTTCAGACATTTTCCAGTCAAGTCAATGGCATCTGAAGGTGCTTTCCAACCGACCAGAATGTTTTAGGATAAAATGCAGCATGTGGACCATCAACCTATTAGTGTTATGTTAATGACTGCGACACAGGAGACATCAGAGGGAACACAGATGCTGGTTTACAGAGATAGCTTCCAAAATACTAGAGTGGGAGGGTAGAGGTAGTAACGCTATTGTTACATGTGCGGTTTTCTCTGCTGGTGTAAACACCAGTATGCTGCCATACATCCTGATTATGGTAAAAGTTGCTGGCATATTTAAACAATGGGATTAAACGCCATGTGTGACATAAGCCTAACCCTTTCCATCCAACCACACAGAGTTTAAATCTAAGTCAGTGGCAATTAAGTTACAGAGTGATACAGAGTCAGCATTCTCGTCATTCCATTTGAATGAAGGAAAAAAGTGCTATGCATAGTTTGAGAGTAGTAGATCGTAGGCGTTAAACTTTATAATATTTTTTTAAACCTATTGCTCTTGAACTTTGGATAAACGGATTCAGCTTCTAGCTCTCCAAACCCTCAAGCAATTACCATATCTCAGTTTTTGCACGAAGCCAACATTCATGAAAAGTTACAATACATTTGTATCTTCTAGTGTTAGCCCATAGTACTGACGCCCTATTCCATGGAAATATAAACACACCGCATCAGAGCTGTTAATCACCAAGCTGTGAATCAACCCTTATGCATGGTTTTATACTATATATTGTTATAACTGGGTTATCAATCTGTGTGTGTTTTATGCAACCTGAATGCCTAAAATTATCCCATATAAATCAATAGAATAAGTTCAGGTGGAGAAAAAAATCAGGTGTAAAAATGGTCTAAAAGCAGAAATGTTCAATGTCGTTTATGTATTTTTCTGCAGGCTATCGCCTATTTTTACATTCCACTACACATGCAGTAAAATTCATTGCTTTATAAATTTGCAGGATTTTAAGTGGCGATGCCTTTGCATGCAGATGGCAGTATACAATGGCATGTGGTGCATTCATATGCCATTTTTTACAAAGCCTTATAAATACCATACATAGACTGACATATGCTTCAATATGCTGGCGCTCATTCGCACTCTATCATCAGGCGACAATTCGCTCTGGCAAATGGAGGTTACTACGCAAATTCATAAGATGCGGATTTTACTGAACGTTACCTCTTTCGCCAGACTTGCCTTCGCCACCTCAGACCAGGTGAAGTGCCCTGGAGTGCATAGATCTTTCTCAATCTTCTGTCACTTACATCATATTCTGTTAGTGGAAAAAGCATCAAAGTTCAAAAAACACTGACGACTTTTCCTTTTTTCAGAGTGAAAGCCTTTCAAAGTCCTAAAAAAGATTTTTTGGGTAACCAGTTTCCCCCATTCACTTTCTAATATATGTAACATTAACTATACAGTGGGCTCATGTGTAGGGCATTATAACAACTCTATTATCTTTATTAAGGTTCCCTGGACTTGTGTAATTAACCGTGGAAATGTAATGTATTTGCTGCAAAATATAACATAAAGAAGTCCATGTAACTTTAAATTTCCTGCCGTATGCAAATTTACCTAAGCGCAAGACCTCTAGCGAATTTGCGCTATGCAGAAATAAACGCTAGCTCTTCTTCGCTTTGAATTGCTCGCATTGCCGAAGTAATGCTAGCGAAAAGTTGCCAGGTCGCTTAAAAATCTCATGAGATCATATACTGATCAGAAGATTTAAGCTGGGCATAGACGCAAAGATCCGATCGTACAAATCATCGTACGATCGGACTTCCCCATCTCCTGACCTGCCACTAACCATACAGATCAAATAAAGTACAAAAGAACAGATCAGCCAATGTTCTACCCCTGACAGCAATCGTACCAAAGCTAGTGACAGTCTCCCTCTAAAAATCGTACGATCGGCAATACATGCACAGATATTACCCGCAGCCGACAGAAATCTTTTAACCTGTCCCATCGACCAAACGACCGATCTCCGCCGGACGAAAAATGTCGGGACTCTCCACACACGGTCCGACAATCATACGAATCCTCTATTCGTACGATCAGATCTTTGCGTCTATGGCCAGCTTTACTCTTGTGAGAGCTATTTGGTTCTATGTTAGTCTTTAAAGGGATACTGTCATGGGAAAAAATTTTTTTTTAAAATGAATCAGTTAATAGTGCTGCTTCAGCAGAATTCTGCACTGAAATCCATTTTTCAAAAGAGCAAACAGATTTTTTTGTATTTAATTTTGAAATCTGACATGTGGCTAGACATATTGCCAATTTCCCAGATGCCCCAAGTCATGTGACTTGTGCTCTGATAAACTTCAATCGCTCTTTACTGCTGTACTGCAAGTTGGAGTGATATCATCCCCCTCCCTTTTCCCCCCAGCAGCCAAACAAAAGAACAATGGGAAGGTAACCAGATAACAGCTCCCTAACACAAGATAAAAGCTGCCTGGTAGATCTAAGAACAACACTCAATATTAAAAACCCATGTCTCACTGAGACACATTCCGTTACATTGAGAAGGAAAAACAGCAGCCTGCCAGAAAGCATTTCTGTCCTGCAGGCACAAGTCACATGACCAGGGGCAGCTGGGAAATTGACAAAATGTCTAGCCCCATGTCAGATTTCAAAATTGAATATAAAAAAATCTGTTTGCTCTTTTGAGAAATGGATTTCAGTGCAGAATTATGCTGGAGTAGCACTATTAACTGATGTGTTTTGAAAAAAACATGTTTTGCAATGACAGGATCCCTTTAAGTTAAAAGCTCTATCTTATATCAATTATAGGTGATTTAGGGCATATGATGTCAGAGCTGATCCTCAATCTTTAGAATTAGTAACAATGAAATGATTTCAAACTGGTCAGTGTTTGGTATGTGACTGTGTCCTACTAAATCATTGGGACATATATATATATATATATACATATAATTGACAACTCCTGTGCAAGGGCAGGAAAAACTAGTTCTGAAGGGTCCCCACATATAAGGAAGTAATGCTAATGTATGGGTGTGAAAAACATACAGGCTAATTCCCTTATCAAATGAGCTTAAGCAGGTTTAAACTGAATTGTTTCTGAGCTGGTTGCCATTTCTACCCCTTTACCTGTGTAGCACAGTGACATAGGCATACCTCCCAACTGTCCCGTTTTTAGAGGAACAGTCCCTCTTTTGAGAGCTCAACCCGCAGTCCCTCGTTTGTACTGGAAAGTTCTGTCTGCACTGAACAGCCAGAAAAAAAAACAAAGTTTCTAATTTAATTGGCTTTTGGCAGAGAGCCCAGAACAGCCTCAAGCAGCAGATAAGATACTTTTTTAACAATTTCAAGATAAGCAAATAAGTAATTGTAACAATATAAGATAACAGGTCCCTTGGGAAATGTTAGACTCACAGCTTAAAGGGCAATTCACCTTCATTAGCAAAACTGTAATAACTGGGGAAAAAACAAAGTATGCCATGAACAATATGTCCAAACTTTCATAACCTGCCAAGTTTTGTAAAATAAACATGGTAATTAGGGAGTGTTGCCATAAAAATGGGCGTGGTCAAAAAATGTTGAACAGATGGCACCCTGCAAGTTGGATAATGAGAAACTGGCACATCTTTCTAATTTGCTTTTACTTGTGCCAAGGGTTTAACTTACTGTATAACAAACATGTACCAGGGACAGAATATATAATATATATATATATATATATATATATATATATATATATATATATATATATATATTTATTTTCTACCATATGCGATTACTTTAACTCAGCATAAATACAAAGCCACGTGGCCAACGCCACATAATCAGATGTCTATATATAAAATGTAACATAACAGTGTTAGCACTAACACTATTATAAGGGCACTGCTACAGTGCTACATTCTGATTGGCACAGATGTCCCTGTGACCACATACTGTGCTCTAATAATGGTCATAGTTAGCAACCAGGAGATGATTTGGCCTAAATTCTGATGATGAAGTTGCATATTCTTGCTAAAAATTCATTACCAACTACCAAGGCTTTCCACTCCTCATCTCTCCTTCAATCAGAACAGTATCTTTTACAAAGCCTTGCATGCCTTTTCCCAGGTCTGTTACTTGGCTTGCTTCTGCCACATTGTTTTAAAAGTCAGAACCACCAGTGCAGTGAATATAAAGGGACAGACAGACATGGTTTTCAATAGCAATTACATTTACAAGTAACATAATAAGAAAATGTTTAGTGAATGTACTGTATATTGAAAACTTGCATAGAATTATATTTTCCTTCATTAACCAAAAATGTATTTTTGGGTTTACATCGCCTTTAAAGTGATAAGATTAAGAAGGAAGAGTATGCAAAGTCTTGTAAATCATATATCCCTCCTCATATCCCCCTTTATCAATATTAGTATTGTCTGGATCAGACCAATAAATCACATTGCAAAGAGAACATTTGTATTGTATTTTCTTACCCGACAACCGAGGCCGGTCCTCCTATCAGCAGAAAACTGCACCAGTTTGGGGGTTCTTCCAGCGAGCACCATGGATCGGTCAACTTCCGGCTTCTTCTTTCTTCGTGCGGGTGCCCATGCACAGTAGCACGCAAAGCCAACTTTAACGAAGAAGTCCGCTATTTCGTTGTACTCCTTATGTGCCGGGAAATTTGAAGAAAGAAGAAGGAAGCCGATTGCTCTGTCGTGCTCGCTAGAAGAACCCCCGGACTGGTGCAATTTTCTCCTGATAGGGGCACCGGCACAGGGTGTGAGGTAAGTATATACAATCACTATTTACCCCTACACGGAGGATGCAAGTATGGCTGTGATTCAGCACTGTGATTCAGTAGGCAAACATGAGGGATGTGGAAATCCACTATTTTAGGATTCGCCGGAATCCTGAATCCTTTGTGAAAGATTAAGCTGAATAATGAAACAAATCCAAATTTGCATATCTAAATTAGGGAAACGAGGGGGGGAAGAGAACCGCATGCTGCAAAAAGTTTTTGACTTTGTTTGTGTGATGAAAAAAATCACATGATTTTTTGGATTCGGATTCGGCCGAATCCTGCTCAAAAAGACTATTATTGGCCGAATCCAGAACTGAATTCTCGATTCGTTTCATTCCTGGCAGACATACAGCATAGCATCATCTTCCCTCACCAAGGCACAATGCAACTTGCAAGGAAAATGGTGCAATAAAAACATTGCATGAAAACAAATATGTTATAACATACCCGAAAATCAAACAAAAATCAATGTTATGCAAAGGGATGCAGTTGGTCAGATTTAGTAGCATGCAGCTGCGGTGATCTCTGTGCATATGATACCAGTGCACACAACTGCTGAGATGGTAATTTTCAGCAGCATGTTTTTGTTGTTTAAGGGTAATGTTGAAACAACATTGTTAAAATAATAATACATTGCTACAAATCTATCTAATAAAATTTCCTTCATAATGCACAGGTACCATTGGATCACACAGGAGTTGCAGTAATTATGTATTGTAGTGATGAGCGAAAGTCCAAAAAAATGAGCGAAATGGCGAAAAATTTGTGAAACACATTGAAAACAAAATAATATATGAAGCAAGACAATTTTGACGCAAGAAACTATTTTTATACTCACAACTTTTGTTCAAATGCATTAATGTCAGTGCGCGTCCGTACAATTTTGACGCTCAACAATTTTTACACGCCTGACTCTTTAGTCCAAATGCATTAAAGTCAATGGGCGTCCGAATAATTTTGACGTGCAACAATTCTGACCGGCAATTGTTTTGTCACAGTGAATTTTTCCACTGCAAATTTTAGCAAAAACATTTTACATTTTATAGATAATTAATTTTAAGGCACAGAACATAATTACTATTGCCGATATTATGCATACACTGGAAGTCACCTGCCTTACCCAGAGATTACAGCTGCTGTTGCAGTGACAAGGGAGTGTCATGTCAGAAGCTAAAACATAAGGTAAATCCAGCTCTAAAAAACAAATATTGACACTTTCTACACTTTCTTTGAAAAAGCATCATCAAACAAATGAGTCAGTAAATTTGTGGCTTAATGAAGGATAACCCCATCCTCTTATAGATTGGATTTACAAAAAATAACACTTTATAATATGACCTGCCATTTTATCCACTTTGTGGACACTTACTATTACAGTTGAACTTGGGAGAAAACACTGCATTTTGGGTACACACACAATTTAAAAGCATTTTTCTGGCTTGCTCTTGAATTAGTAAATGAGCCCACATATGCACTGTATAGGTTAATTTGTTTTACACAGAAGTGAAAAACCATAAGGTTTGATTGATGGCATTACTTCTCTACTGGAATGTAGCTGCTTGACACGTTCACCAAGAAATCGACTTTTAGTATGACGTAAACAGTAATATTCTGAGATGATTTGCAATTCGTCTTTATCTTTATGACTTTTGAATTAGAGTATAATCTATCTGGTTGCTAGGATCCAATTTACCCTTGCAACCAGGCAAAGGAAGATGAGTAGGAGAGGCCTGAATAGAAAGATAAGTAGTAAAAGGTAACAACAATAAAAGTGTTATATTGTAAACTCTTTTGGATGAGGCCCTACTTTCTTCTTGTATAGGTACATGTATGGGATCTGTTATCTGGAAACCCATTATCTGGAAAGCTCCAAACTACAGAAAGGCCATCTCCAATAGACTTCATTTTAATCCTATAATTAAAATTTTTAAAAATGATTTCCTCTGTAATAATCTTTATTGGAGGCAATACCAGCCTATTGGTTTTATTATAAATATCCAATATCCAACAGAAAGATCCATTATCCTGAAAACCCCAGGTCCCGATCATTCTGGATAACTGGTCCCATACCTGTACTAATAATATTGTAGCCTCGCAGTCACAGAGATTCAGGACCTGGAACAGTATTTCAGTATCTTTATGGTTATTGATATTTTCACTGTCAGAGTGCAATACTTTCTTTCAATGCTGGGTTCCCCCATTATATGAAAAAGGAAAGAGGCAGAAGAAAAAAAGCAAATAATTAAAAACAATTAGAAAAAAAAAGAAGAGCAACTAAATAGAACATTATATAACATACTAAGAGGTGCACCTTTAAAGTTGAAACACCCCTTTAGTTCTATGACTTCATTTATAATTCATTCTAAATATCACCATGCAACATGTCTTTTTATGAAGAATATACGTTATACGGAAACCCTTTATCCAGAAAGATCCGAATAACGGAAATGCCATCTCACATAGACTCCATTATAATCAAATAATTAAAAATTTTAAAAAATAATTCCTTTCTCCCTGTAATAATAATAAAACAGTGCCTTATGCTTGATCCAAACTAATATATGATAAATCCTTATTGGAAGCAAAACCAGCCTATTGGGTTTACAGAGTACAATAGGTTTAGAGGGCCATACAAATTAGAGTTTACAAATTAAAGGTTATGGTCCAATTGAGACATTAGGATTTTAGAAACAATTTTGTGATTTATGATACAGCAATTATTGATTAATTAAGGTACATTGAATAAGCTTCTTTAAACAGGTGGGTTTTTAAAGGACCAGTAAAATAAAAAAAAACTTTTTCGTTAGTATATATTAGTATACATATAGGAGATAGCCAGGGAGGAGAAATTGAGCGCCGCACGATGGATCGTCGCCATGTCAACTTTTCTGAAGAGGAGCGGAAGCGGAGTTTCGGTAAGTTATTTCTTAATAAAGGCTTTGCGATTTTAAAGTTTAATTTGTGTTAGTGTTTTTTTTCTATGTATACTAACGAACTTTTTTAAAAAAATTTTACTGGTCCTTTAAGGAGTGTTTGAAAGTTTGGATAAAAGGAGAAAGTCAGACAGCTCGAGGCAGAGAGTTCCAGAGAAAAGCAGAAGCCAGAGAGAAGTCTTGTAGACAAGAATGGACAGAACTGATGAGAGGAGAAGTGAGGCGAAAGTCAGAAGCAGAGCGAAGATTGCCTGAAGGTGTTTATTTGGAGATCAGAGATGAAATACAGGGAGGGGCTTCATTGTTAAGGGCCTTGAATGTGAGTGTAAGTAATTTGAATTTGATTCTAGAGGAGATTTGGAGCCAGTGAAGGGACATGCATACGGGAGCAGCTGATGTTGAGCGGTGAGATAGATGAATGAGTCTAGTGGCTGCATTTAGAACAGATTGGAGTTGTGAAAGGTGACTTGTTGGAATACCTGCGAGGAGTAGATTGCAGTAATTAAGGAGGGAGATGAAGAGAGACTGAATCAGTGTTTTAGTTGATTCTGAACTGAGATATGGCCATATTCGGGAAATGTTGCGCAGTTGAATACGACAAGATTTTGCAAGTGTTTGGATGTGTGGTGAAAAAGACAGATGAGAGTCTAAGATAACTCTTAGGTAGCGTGCTTGTGTGGTGGAATGAAAGGTGGTGTTGTTTACAGTGAGTGATATCTGAGGGACAGGGGAAGATCTTGGAGGAAATATAATGAGTTCTTTTTTTTGAAAGGTTCAGTTTCAGAATGCGCTGTGACATCCAGGAGGAGACAGCAGAGAGACAGTTTGTAACTTGGGAAAGGACAGAAGGAGAGAGGTCAGGAGTAGACATGTGTCATCGGCATAAAGGTGATAGTGAGAGTGAGAACAGCAGGGGGCCTATAACAGAGCCTTGAGGAACTCCGACAGAGAGAGGGAACATAGTAGAAGTAAAGTTAGAGAAGGCAAGTTTAAAGGAATGGTCAGACAGATAAGATGTAAACCATGAAAGAGTCACAAATGCCAGCTGAGTATAGAATGTCTAGGAGGAGTGGGTGGTCAACTGTGTCAAAGGCTGCAGAGAGGCTAGAAGGATTAGTATGAAATAGTGACAACAACTTATACGGAAAACATGTTAAAACACTGAGAAGTGCAGCTTTGCAATGTATTTTACATGAGTTGCTGTTGGCAACCTGAGAGTGACATCATGCTTGCATGTGCTTCAAAGACTCTTGTAGACTGTAGCTAGGACAATTCCTCTAACTACCTATGGTGTGAGGATGCAGACAAGCCAAAAGAAGTAGCTTCAAATTCGGTCAAGATAATAATTAATGTAAACGTACTGTTTTTGTCAACATTTATCCTTTTACTTATAATGGATAAACAGGTGCAGATGCTTCTTATATACAAGAATACACTTCATCTGCTGTGAATCTACCAGTCATCTGCAGTGTTGGACTGGGACACCAGGGGCCCACCAAAAACCTTTATACGAGGGGCCCACTCTAAGTATTATTTTCTTATTCTCCTCACTCAACCTCTATTCTCCTATTCTCTTTTCTGTACATACTATAACCTATTATTCCATCTATTTAGCCTCTTTATTTGCATAGAAATAGGGAATGGCCATGAAATAAGCCAAATGTTTAGCAGCATGAGGGCCCACTGACACCTGGGCCCACCGGGACTTTTCCTGGTATCCCGGTGGGCCAGTCCGACACTGGTCACATGACAGCCACAGAAGTCAAAGCAAATAAATGGAGAGTTGGACATCTTGTAGCATCACTGTTGAGCTGGACAGTTTCATTTACCATATCACTCTGCACTTTTTATCTATATAACTATCCAGCAGTAAAACAGAGATCAAAGCACATAAATCAATAGAATGTTTCTTTCCACTTTACTGAATAGAATGACTTTGCGTGACCTTATCATGAGTGTCAGTGAGAGTAAGTGTTCTTTCACAGGGAGGCACATGCTTAATTTAATATTGCTATTATGGAAAAGAAGAAGGGACTGCCGCTGGTTTCAGAAATTTAGATCACATATCTTCCTGAGACACATGCTACCTGTAGTTCTGCCCTTATAACATTAATATAATGTTAATATAAGCATTAATATGATTACCAGTGCCAGCATTGATTTGGCACTATTACCTCACTGTAATTTAAATATACCCACTGATTACAATAACAAATGCATGCAAGATTTGCTCATCAAGATAAGTAGATTTCATGGTCTTGGAGATGATCCATTACAAAGGAATTGTAGAGCAAATGAAAGATTTTTGTCTTATTTTACCTCTGCAGAAGAAGTGGTATTGTAGCTGCTACACAAATGAGCCGGCACAAATACATAGACAATCATGACAATTAGATTTGAATAAACTAAGCACATTTTACTGAACACTTATCCAGCAATATCATTTAATTTCTTCTTAGTCCTAAAGCAGATTTGTTTCTAGACACCTTCATTTGGCAACTATTACATTTTCCTGTGTGACATTATCAGTCACCCATTGCAGAACATCCCTTCTCATGACTGAGACTGGTACTTGCACTACCCCTGGTGCATGGTACTTACTGTGCACTGACGAATCGAACATTAAGCACAGCTCTGAAAACCAATGGTATACTTTCATTTCTTCCACTGAGATTTTTACATGATCCATTACTTCTCAGACACGCTGTTCACAGTTAAAATCTTCATTTTCTGCCTGCTTTCCCGGGGACGGTTCAGTGCCAGAATGGCAAGTACAACAACTGTCAAGTGAACTTTGTTCTTCAAACATACTTGCAAGTACCCAGTTGCATTGCCAAACCTACATTTCCTGAAACAACGTAGTATCTTGCTCCTGTAAATAGTCGTTCCCAGCCCTCTATTATTTACTCTCTGTAGGTGTGTGCTGAAGAAAGCAATCAAGAGTTCTACCCCACGGTAGCCTGCTCTGTTCACACCTATATAGTTGTACTAACCATGCAGACAGAGAGAACCTGCTGGACAACCTGCCGTCTATCTGAAACCCACAAAGACAAAGGGCTTTACACAATACACCTGGAATTGATCAGCTCATTATTTTTTATCCTATTTGAATCGAAAGTAAGAGGAGCCAAAAGTAAAATCTTTTTTTATATTTTTATCAATAGGGATTGTTTCTGAGCTAAAAAATGTGTATTTACCCTGTTGGAAGCCAAATAACAAAACAACTGTTACTGGATAGGTGTAAGGAATTTCTTAACCTTTACAAATGTGTCATTAAATCAGAGAGTGGAAAAAAAACTTACAGGACACATTTTAAACTAATGCAAATGAATACAGACACTGCTCTGGCTGTTTCCTAAACATATCAACCAGGTTCAGTTTTGTCACCAAAAAACGGGTACCTTAAATTACAAGTCTGACCTTACTACTTTTACTATGTATGCTGATTTATACACTGAATTTTCCAGTTGAGAATATCCAGAAATCCAGACCTGTTGCTCATTTAGAGCTTTTCCACATACCATTGTAACCATCCCTGGATAATCAATGTGATGATGTGTAGGCTATAACATCCTTGTAGCCTAATCCTTATACTAGCTGATTGCTTATTTTAAAACACAGAAAAATAACCAGTTATAAAGAAAACAGCTTAACAATTCATTGGAAATGCTGCAGGGGATTTTGAAACACCTACTGGATGATAAAGCATGTGTGAACAGCTTTGTGATATAGGGGCCACTAAAATACAAGAAGTGAATATTTTAGCTTGCTAATAACATACACCTATCTTAAGGTGGCCATACACGGAGAGATGGTGACATCGCCAAACGAGCAGATCTCTCCCCGATATGCCTCTCCTTGTTGGCAATATCAGGCTGATCTGATCGTGGGCCCTAGGGCCCAACGATCGGATCCTAACGATGGGTAACTAGCGGTCAGATCGCGGTCAGATGCGGCCGCGATCCGACGGGATTTTTAGTCCCGTCCAATCGACTTTCGGCTAGATATCAATCAGGGAAGCCCGTCGGAGGGCCCCATACACGGGCCAATAAGCTGCTGAATTGGTCTGTCAGCAGCTTTTATCGGCCCGTGTATGGCCACCTTTACAGGTGTATTGAAACATCTCTCTTGATTTCCTGTTTCCTAGTTTGTAATTTACACACTCCACCCTTATTTAATCTGCAACCTACTGTACACATTCAAATATTATCTTACATGGGATAAGGGAATAAATTGAACCTGTGCAAAACATCTGCCTATCACATAACCTACAAAACTGCAATATAGATAAGAGCAATCTCATTTCAAAGCATTTCTGTCCCCCGTGCAAGATTACTAAGCATCCAGGTAATGAGATTTTAATTACACACTTTCCTAAATGTTTATTGTGGGCACTCCCTAGCTGCTCCTTAACTACTTACAAGATGGTTCAGCTGATTTTGCAACTCTGATTAGAGTTGGAGATCACAAAATGGGTTTAAAGTAAAATATGGGCCAGGTCCACAGAATACAATTGGTCTAGAACTGACTAGCATCCGTGTACTTTAAAATATATGATTAGTAGAATAAAATTAGCTGTTGGCCTGGATTGACAACTATCTCCTATATATTGCTTGCAACTATTGTGTGGGCTTGGGTGATGCAGTTAGTCTGGCCTGTGTCTGGTAGCTGTAAGCCTTCCAACAATAACAGAAAACAAATCACGGCTTATTCAAATGTCGGATGTATATTGTGTTCAGCATTTTCCTTTACAGAGTCAGTTGTCCCAAGACACACCCATAGTGTAGTCTGCAGGTGTCAAACATGTGGCCCCATTGTTATGATATATAACTTGCTCAGTTGCCAATTAACGTCATGTCATAAGGGTAAGGTCACACTGGGCGATTTGGGGAGATTTAGTCGCCTGGCAACTAATCGCCTCATCTTTGTGGCGACCAATCTCCCCAAATACCTTACCTCTGTCTTGAAAATGAAAAATCACCTGCAGGCATGGCACACCCGTCGCTTTATATTCCGAAGTCGCCCAAAGTTGCCTCGCGAGGAAACTTCGGGTGACTTTGAATACGAATACTGCATTATTAGTAAATAATGCAGATAATTACTACATTGGCAGCACAGAAACCAGTGCAACTAGCATGAGAATTTAATAATCAGCCCTGTAGCATCAGTTCAATCTCATTTTCTGCTGGATAATTTACAATGACCCCTAAACTCAACAGCTGCTCAGAGCCCACTGAGCATGTGCGTGTTGCAGACAATTTCCAAGATGGTGACCCGCTGTGACAAGTTTGAAGTCGTGGATCATTGCTGCTATTGAGAAGCTGAAACTTTATGCTGATGTAATAAGGTCATTATATAAAATATGGCATTTTTAGCCACATTAATTTTTCGGGTTTAGTTCTCCATTAGCTGCCAATAATTTGATGTACCCAACTATTAACTGTCATTTACATAATGATTCTTTTATTCTGGTGATACCATGCATAATTATTCAGAGCTGCTGTCTTTTGAAGGATCCAAGCATGGGCTGTCGCACTGAGCTGAGACAAGTACATATAATGATGCCTTACATAATGGAAACATGTGGAAAATCTAAAAAATAAACAACAGTTCTTCTTAACTGCTCAGTAAGCTCTAGTGTCAGTGGAGAGAGAGAAATCTGTGGGATACATGGTAAAGCAGAGTCTAGATCCACAGTCCAACCTGTAGCATTTTCTCTTTTGTTTCTTTGTAATTTACAGAACCAAAAGGCTGTTAGGGTAAGGCCAGACAAGGAGATTCGGGGAGATTTTGTCGCCTGGCGACTTATCGCCACGTCTTTGGGCAACTATTGAAAACGCATCGCCGCGTGTGCATTAGTGCAGGCGATTTTGCGCTGTAGCCTATGGGGAAAAGACGCTGAGGCAGTTCGGGGAGATAGTCGCGCAAAAGACGTGGCAATAAGTCACCAGGCGACAAAAATTTCCCCGAATCTCCTCGTCTGTCCTTACCCATAATGGTGCTGGAAGTTGTAGCTTAATAGCAGATAAATGGCTGCAGAATGAAATCCCTACTTTACTTAAATTAATGGATCCCATAAATAATGTTTCATCCTAGATCCCCCACATTCAAAAATGAAGGCAGAACTGTTATTATCCATTTTGATTCCATAACTAGCTCACTGTAAACCACTTTGTACACAGTGTGCCAAACCTGATAGATGTGAAACCCCCACACGAAGAGAACTAAAAACACTAAAGTTTGCATCCATCATATAGAAAAATAACTTGCAATAATCATAGATGGAGAAAAAAAAGTCCATTCCATAACACTACTGAATATATATGGAATAGCATGTGTGGCTTTCCTGCAATGGACATGAAGCAATTTGTGCTTGTCTGATCAATGCCGTATACAGACCTCTTCCTATCTGTGATGCAACAAATGCCAGTTTTAAAGCCGTCTCATCTGCTCTAAGGCCCTCAAAATCATAGTAGGGACAAGCAGTTAATATTTTCTCAGAAAGCACTGAAATTGTCATAACATTCACTTGTATATTTAAGAATATGAATATGAACACAAACATGACGCAAGAGAGCTAGACAAATCCCCAAAGCTTGTTAAAGTACATAAATGGAAGAATAAAGAAACAAGATAATGAGACATGAGTGAGACAGGTGAAGGGATTATGAACAAAGGCATGGCGCCATTACTCAAAGAAAGGATCAAGGTCTCAATCTGGGAATTAGAAATTTGCAAGTGTGACTTCAGCAACAAAAAGATACTTAAAATGTTACTAGAATTTAGGTATTATTTGAGAATATATTCTGTTCATCAAGATTCCATTCAATGTTACATAGTACTGTTTTACTTGATCTACACGATTAAGTGGAATTATAGGGGCAAATTCACTAAGCGCCGAACGCTAGCGTAAATTCGCTAGCGTTTGGCATTTTCGTTACTGCGCAAATTCACTAACGAACGCTGGTGTAGTTTCGCAAGTGTTACTTCGCACCCTTACGCCAGGCGAATTTTTGATAGCGACGTAACTACGCAAATTCACTAACTTGCGCAGTGTACCGAACGCTACCTTTTACGCTAGACTTCCTTCGCCACCTCAGACCTGGCGAAGCGCAATAGAGTAGATAGGGATTGTTTCAAAAAAAGTCCAATTTTTTTCTAAGTCCCAAAAAACGCTGGGACATTATGGGTGATAGGCTGAAAAAGATCAAAAAATTTTTTTCCTTCCCCCCTACATTTCCTGACTCATGGCAACTTACCTAGACAGTGGGCACATGTGTAGGGCAAAATAAAAATTTTATTTGATGATTTGAAGGTTTTCTAGGCATTTGTAGTGCTGATACGTATTCCTCCATTGAAATTTGAATTTCGCGCCGTATGCAAATTAGCCTTCACTAGCGTAACTTCGATTTACATATCGAATCAACGCTAGCGCAACTTCGCAACCTTACGCTACCCCTGAGCGCAACTTCGGATTTTAGTGAATTTACGGAGCGCTGGCGAAACTACGCCTGGTGAAGTGCGGCGAAGTTGCGCCTGGCGCAACTTCGCCTCTTAGTGAATTTGCCCCATAGACTTGTGTAAGGAACAGCATGTTTAAAAACTAGTGGGAAATATTACAAGACCTGAATACAGACTGAAAGACAAGTCAAAGAGAGCAGTTTACAGCAGTTTCATGGCCCATGGGGGATAGATTGCCATTGGTCTAGTTTTATTCACACACATTCAAGTAGATCCTAAAGTAGCATACACTCCGTTAAGAATGTGATCCTGTGCACTGGGGTCTTGCTGTACGCGGTATGCTGTGTCTAGGCACAGAATCTACACAGGCAGAACACACCCATTTAGGTAGAAAGGAAAGAGCTGTATTCAGTACAATACAATGCAATGTATTGGGATATATTAGCAACACTCTCACAAAGTAACACGGTGAAACATTCACAGGTACCATCATAGTGTTCTACTTTAAGTTATAGCTCACATTTTTACATATAAATGCAGTTATTTTTTACATACATAAAATAACTATAGGAAGAAAGTTTTGCTTTGTATATCCAGATGGGCAACACCCCTAGGGTAGCAGGCCACACCCTAGCCTTTTCATTGTTACAGACAATACAGCAATATTGCTGGACAAGACACATTTTACTGTGGCTGCTGTAGGTGGAAGAAATACCAGTTTTTGTTGAGTTACACAAGATGACACCATGAAAAAAAAAGCGTTAAGCAGTATATGCTGATAATCTGCATCTTTACATCATTATAGCCCAGTCCTCTTTGCACTGGCTGTACTGCTCATGCTCCATGTTCTCTGGGCTGTTCTAGGTGCTTACTTGGCATAATTGAGTGCTGATCAGCTCACTAAATCTATAAGGATCCATTGAATTCTCTACAAAAGAGGTTAAAAAATACCAAACTAACCCTCTCAAAATTGAAAAATTAAAACAGACTTCAGCTCACGGAGATAAAGAACCTTAAAATCAATTAAATATTATATTCTGTCTCTGAAATAAGAAAGTTACTCTACATTACTCCCCTATCAAAATCTGTTGCCCTTTATACAGGGGTCAGTCAGATTATGACTGACAGGTCTAATAGATTCATGTGTGCTAGACAATGTATTAGAGCCAATTCTGTTTTAGGACAACTCACTACAGAAAGCTTCCATGCACAGAAACAGATTGCTGAGGGTGGTACTAATGAGCAGCAATAATTTCAAACCACTGGTGTACTTATAGAGGAAGCAGAACCTGCAGCCATGGGGGGCCCGGACCTTGTGTCTGCTTCCTCTATACCAGTGCTGTCCAACTTCTGTGGTACCGAGGGCCGGAATTTTTCTAGCCTACATGGTGGAGGGCCAATAATGCAAGCCAGTGATGACCAGTCCCTGTTTTTAAACCACACCAACTTTAAACCACACCCATGTTACCACAAGGCCTTGTCCACATTAATTGTGGTAGCACACCAAAAGACCATATGATTGGTGCTCACTGCAGGGATATCATTTATCACTCATTTGTGAAAAAAGTTGTCATATTAAAGGAATTAAAGGCTGTACAAAATAAAAAATGTTTTTAATATAAAAATAAATTCCAAAAATGTAATGTATAATGGCTGGAGTGACTGTAGGTATAATAGAACAGAACACTACTTCCTGCTTTTCAGATCTTTTGGTTTCCACTGATTGGTTACAAGACAGTAACCAATCAGTGACTTGAGGGGGGGCACATGGGTCATAACTGTTGCTTAGCTGAATGCTAAGGATCAATTTCAACTGAACAGTTATGTCCCATGTGGCCCCTCTTATAGTCATTGACTAACTCAGAGAAACCAAAAGAGCAGAAAAGCAGGAAGTAGTATTCTGTTCTGTTATGTTAGACATCCAGTCACACCAGCCTTTACATTACATTTGGCTAACTAACTATATTAGAAACATTTGTCATTTTGCACAGACTATTTTTCCTGTTTTTATTTTTACATTGAACTGTTTCTTTAAGACCTACCCTTAAATCCATATGCCTCCTCCCCTGTAGATAACACAGCACCCCCAGCGCACTTAGGGCCCCCTAACAATAATTTTCAAATGCTAACAAACCCCCAAAACAAATACCAGGCTTATGTTCCACAGACAGAGCAGGGCACACACAGACAGAGTATGGAACACACAGGGAGCATAGGGCAGACAGAGTATGGCACACACAGGCAGAGTAGGACAGGCAAAGATTATGGCACACACGGGGAGCATAAGGCAGGCAGCACAGAACAGG
Source organism: Xenopus laevis (assembly GCF_017654675.1). Lineage (NCBI taxonomy): Eukaryota > Metazoa > Chordata > Amphibia > Anura > Pipidae > Xenopus > Xenopus laevis. The sequence goes on from NC_054373.1 coordinate 120,786,886, forward strand.
AGACAGTTTCTGCTGATCAGGACCACTCTAAGATACATACAGTGACACAGTGCTGGTGCCCCTCCAGCAGTTTGTATGAGACAGTTTCAGTCTGGGTCTCAGGTATGAACAGTACAGGGTTTTAGGGTGTGAACAATAGAGGTGTCACAAGTGTGAACAATGTAGGGGGGATTACATGTGTTAACAATATAGGGGATAAGAGCCTGAATTTGATTAAATAATGCAGGGCCAGTTTATCTCTGTACTGATACCTTCTAAAGATTACACATGGTAAGCAGACACAGCAGGCAGACTTTGATGTGGGGGCCACACAAGGGGGTGTTGTGGGCCGTTCTATACTGTAGTTAACAAATTCCCCCCTTCCCAGCCGCTCCCTTAAATGTTCCAAGACGAGTGGCCGGGGGACATGACTGGGCGGGCAAGTGGAAGGAGTGTCAGGCCAGAGCTGCATTGCACCTGGTGCCTCCAAAGTTCATTGGTGGATGAGCCTAAAGCGATGTTATGTCTATCTATACCTTTCTACTGAAAAAATCTATGTCCATCTTGTATTGCTACTTGTATCTCTCTACATTTCTATCTGGCTAGTCAATTAATCCATTAATCATCTGTTTAGCCATCTACTGTTCCATCTGCCCATCCATATTATAGAGAAGTAAATATTTTTTATAGCATAGCAATGGAGCTTATTCTCTGTAAAGTATTATGCTTCCATCCACTGTATAAGAGTACCATGGGGTTCACACCTATCTATTTAACGCAGTTGGATTTATTTGTAATGTCAGTCTTAGTTCCTTAAAATACACAAGACAAAAGAATTTGAAGGCTGTTTCCAGGCAACATCACTGAACTGAATTGAATAAAATGAATTCACAAAATAGTATTAAAGAACATTTCAGCTCACCAGAACAAGTGGCATGGGAGCTTTTCCTCCATCCTCTCCTGGGCAGGGAGCGCAGAACCGAGGCGGACGCATTGTGAAGTACATGAGTGACTCGTGAAGAGAACCTACTGCTGTGATGGCCCTCGTGCCTTTCTCTTCTTTGCTGCGCCATGAGCAGTCCTTTGATTAGGTTCTCATGATACTGTTTATATGTGTTTATTTACCTCAGCTAGTGATCAAGCACAGCAGAAAAGCTCAGATGGAACCCACAAAAGTTAATCACTTGTACAATATCACTCGTGAAAATATTTGTAATCCTTCCAGAAGATGATGAAATGTCAACTCTGAACAAAGCGTCAAAGTAATCAGGAATATGAGAATGCTTATCAGCCTGATATTTCACTCATGCAAGAAACATCTCTGCTTCACAGTGGTTTAAACAATCTTCCCTGTAAAGTTAACTTTGCTGATCTTCACACTCCTGTCAACCCTGCCTGTGTCCTTGTTTGTTCTCCCTGATGATAGGGTACTATGCAGAGTATATCCACATCTTACAATCATCTAATACACACTGTGCCAGTACAAGGAATTAGTCAGTCAGAGAACCATCCTGTCCCTAAAGGTCCATCAGCCACTGGAAACCAAAATCAGCTTTATAAAGAGAGAAGAAAGAGCGTCAAGAGAACACCTCTTCGTGAAAAGAAGAGATGATGGTGCTGTGTGAAGAGCTGTGTTTTGCAATAGATCTTGTGTGAGGAAGGAAAGAAAAAAAAGCCCTGAATTTAATTCCCAGGGAACATCAAGTAAACAAATCCGACTGGAAGGAAGGGAGGGAAAGGAACCTCGGCTCTCTTAAGCATCACAGGGACATGCAGGGAGACTGCTGCCTTTCTTTGTTTTAGGAAAGAAGACAAAGGGGGAACATTTTTCTGATTTACTTGGCAACAAGTACAATTTCCACCCTTGTGTTCAGCCATGTCCTGCAGAGTGAAAGCTCTAATGAAAACCAGCCTGTCACCATGCCCAAGTCTGCACGCCTATCTCTACAGGCTCCAGGTTACCATGCAGCCCCTTTCTGCGGTATTGAACTAGTTAAAGAACGTGATACCTGCAGCATCCCAAAAGAGCTTATTACAAGGTGACAGAAATAGACTTGTTTTTCACACTAGCAAAGGGAGCGAAAAGGATAAAGGACAAAAAATGGAAACAGCTTGATAGCAGGTTGAAATTGAGTGTTTTTAACCAATTAGTAGACAATAAAAAAAGAAATTATAATAATCAAGATACCTTTTAATTCCTTAGAAGCAATTGCAACACTTTTTTCTTTAATTCTGAGACAAAGTACTGAAAGCTGGATGTAAGTAAATGTAGAATGGGATGTCTGCCAGAACCAGAGCTATGTTTCTTAATGTACTGAAAATGTAGCAAGGGTGAAACTAAAGTCTGAGGTGAGCCAGAAGGCCCTAAAGTAATCCACATTCCTGAGTATTTATGTCATGACTAGGGAAAAACATACAATTTATTTTATGGGATTTTCAGACATTTATTTTTATGTATTCTAGTCAGGCAAAGGCTTCCAGGGATTGATTGGGAAACATTCCATGTAAAAGTAATGACAAAGCAATGGAAATAGTGGTATTGAGGAAACCTGTAGTCTGGAGGGATAAATGCCTAGATATTAGAAGTACAAATAGAACCATTCTCCAGTAGCTTCTGGCTGAGCATCATTTTTCTAGTCCCAAGACATGTGAAAGAGGGTTAAGTCTGGGATTCCCTGCAGGCTGTTCTGGTAGATGATGGGACCCAGCACCTCTGGAGTCTATAAATGTAAAAACAGGATTCCTAAACCTGCAGCTGTTGTTGAACATCAACATACAGATTCAATGTAAAGATCGTGGAACATTAAGGTAACTTCTCATATATTTATATAGATGATTATAACCAATGACATTATTGTACAGTTTACAAGATATATCAGTTTTTTCCTACAAAATAAATAAATCTGTGTGTGCAGTGGTTTCTTTAGTTTAACGTTTGATGCATGCACTGGGAAAAACTGTGTGTTTGCTTCAGGAACACTACTACAGTTTGCATAAATAAGCTGTTGTGTATCCATGGGGGCAACTAACTTGTCTAAGTTGCATAGGGCAAAAAGGCACAAGATTAAACAGCAGATAACATAAACTCTCTGTAGAATACAATGGGCTTAGTTCTTACATACGGAGATAAACAGGGGTCCACCACCATGCATGACACTCTAGATTATACTTATACTAACTATACATTGGAACCCTCTTTCATATAATTTAGGGTATCTGTTGTATTTATGTTACAGGTGCTTGGTGAAAAGATACGAAGAGTCATATAACAGTTATATATGTTATGAAAGGAAAAACGTATGCTCAAGTCCTTTGGCCTTTTTATGTCCTCTGTGTTTTTCATTCATTAACATTAGCAGTGGTAACAGGAGCATAGGGATGTATTGTCCAAATATGTTTTCTGCCAGATGATGGTCAAAACTCCACATGCACCAATGACCTAAGACTAGTAAAATTTTAAACATACAGGTCCACCAGATCCTTGACCTGATGAAGGATCAGTCGATCCGAAACATGTCTTGCAGAAAAAAAACAATAAAACAACACTAAACTTTTTTAGGTTCTCCAGAGTGAAATTTTATTTGGACTTCTGAAATTGGATGGCTTTGGCAGTGCCATCACTCTGTTTAGAGCAGGGATCCCCAACCTTTTGAACTCATGAGCATCATTCAGAAATAAAAGGAGTTGGGGAGCAACACAAGCATGAAAAATGTTCTTGGGGTGCGAAATAAGTGCTCTGATTGGCCATTTGGTAGCCCTATGTGGATAGTCAACCTACATTGAGGCTCTGTTTGGCAGTGCACCTGGTTTTTATACCAAAACTTGCCTCCAAGCCAGGAATTCAAAAATAATCACCTGCTTTAAGGCCACTGGGAGCAACATCCAAGGGGTTGGGGAGCAACATGTTGCTCATGAGCTACTGGTTGGGGACCACTGGTTTAGAGGAACCCCTACATTACAGAAATCAGGGAGAGGATACCACTTGAAATCCGAGATAGTATCTACTAGTGATGGGCGAATTTATTCGCCAGGACGAATTTGCGGTGACTTCCCGCGATTCGTTGCCAGCAAATAAATTCGCAAAACCGCCGTGAAAATTTGCCGGCGTCAAAAAGAAAATGTATGCCGTTGTCAGTTTTTTTGGACGCCACCGCATTTTGCGCAGGCAAACGTGTGCCGCCGTCCAAAGAATGGATGTCGGTGTAAAAAACGGACGTCGGCTTCAAAAATGTGAATTTTTTCGCCGTTTCGCGAATTTCACAAATTTTTCGGCAAACGAAACACCCCAAATTTGTCCATCACTAGTATCTAGCAATTTTTGTGTACTGCATCTCGTTGCTGGGTATAAGGAAAAGGGCAAAATTGTTTTGGGAATGGGGAAGAGTGGGTTAGAGAATCAGATCTCCAATTTTAGCATCTCAAGGGAGTAATTAAATAGGTAAGTTATAGTGCCTCCTTCAGTTCACTCCTGCTTCCCAGCCTACAGATTGATCTCATAGTTCATTACAGATGAGATATAAATTTATCTTTGCAATGCATCTGAGACAAGGAAACTCAACAATGACTGAGCTTAAGCAAATATCCACCCCAGCCTATCAGGAAAAAAAAAGTACAGGAACCTTTACTTTTGAAAAAAAATGTTTCTTCCATGGTAGCCCTTTCTCTCTTCATGTTCTACATGTTAAAAGGTTTGACATATTACTTGATAATACTTAAAATATAAAAAAAGTAGCATGGTTTTGTCTTAATTAAACGGTGTATAACATTCAAACAAGATAATGTTAATCAGGCTCCTGTTTGAAACCATCTCTTTAAACGGATACTGTCAACCTAACAATATTTGCATGTATTTCATGTATTCCTTTGAACTGCAATGCTCGCCTTGCAGTCTGTGGTCATTTGCATAGGAAACTCAGTGCAGTGTGTTTGCATTCTCGACTGGTTTATTTACAGGAATGTTCAATGCACAGTATTGCTGGCCTATTTTAGGATAATCTGCAAAAAATATATCCACCTTATATGCCCCAGACAGGCAAGCTAATAAGTTCAGTTGGCTCAGAAATGCTAACTTTTTTCTTTTTCAATAGTGCCCACTTTTTACCTCCTGTGCTTGCCATAGCTAGAGTGCTTTCTATGTTTTACTATGGGTAGACCTCACAAGGGATTTGAGGAATACTATCTGCTGCAGTGCCCTAGTAACCACTGTTTTACACACTGTAGGATTGTATACAATTTTATATAAATAAAAGGGAAGGAAACCATTTGCTGCCAAATACACTCCCCCCCCCCAAAAAAAACAACCTTCAAGCACACACACACACACGCCAACTCTGTATACAGGGGTAGGCAGGGTAGGCCGACCGCCTAGGGTGCAATCATGTACTTTTAAGGGGATCTCTTTTTTTTAAACACTGGTTTGCGTGGCCTTAAATAGTTTTCAATTTTATAAACTGCTTGTTTCAACCCCCATCTCCATCTTGGCAGCTTCTAGCACAGGTAAACAGATGATTAGGGGCAATATGATGGATTTTTGGATGCTGCTGGCACAGGTACATATTTGGGGGCAATATGATGGATTTTTGGATGCTGCTGGCACAGGTACATATTTGGGGGCAATATGATGGATTTTTGGCTGCTGTTGGCACGGGTACATATTTGGGGGCAATATGATGGATTTTTTGGCTGCTGCTGTTGGCACAGGTACATATTTGGGGGCAATATGATGGATTTTTGGCTGCTGTTGGCACAGGTACATATTTGGGGGCAATATGATGGATTTTTGGCTGCTGCTGTTGGCACAGGTACATATTTGGGGGCAATATGATGGATTTTTGGCTGCTGTTGGCACAGGTACAAAGGGGGGCACTATGATAGGTGCTAGCACAGGTACATGGGGCAACATTATGGCTGCTGGCACAGGTACAGGGTACAATATGAATGGTAAGGTGGGAAATGGTAATGCAGGGCCACCGGGTGGGGGGCACTAATTCAAGCTCTTGCCTAGGGTGCCAAAATAACTTGGCCCGGCCCTGTCTGTATATCTTGTTTTATGTTTTGTAGACAGACTAAAGATAATATATTAATAGCATCTGTTGTTCATTACCATCTCACCCATACAGAGTGCAGAATATATCTTTATACTATATTTTCTTTTTATTCAAAACAGCGATGCTTAGATTTTAGAAACATGGATTATCAGACTGTGTAATTAAAACCTCAGTGTCTGATCAACAGGCCTTGCTGTGTAAAAACGCAGTATCTATCCAGCTGTGAATTCATTTTCAGTGCAACTGTTTTTTTATAATGCTAAGGGCACACAGGGTGGATTTTGAGGTGAAAAGACTTAATTTTGTGCTAACTTAAATGGGTTAAACCATAAAAATAATGGCGGTAAATAGCAGCAGATATAACAGTTGAACGGTGTAAAAACAATTAACACATTTATAAAATCACCATTTATTTTATACTGTTTTCCAGTGTAAATCATTTTAAACATTATGATAAACAGCCACATATCCAGTTTTCAGCCAACACCCAGGTTTTCAAATGCTCCCTGTCTCCAGGGTTTGATTAGATCAAACATGGGGCCCATGAAGGCATGTTGGAAGAACTGAATGGCACAATGCAGAGTCACTAACAGGGGAATACAGGGGTATTGGAGTCAGGATGGAAAAAACAAGTTTTTTGGGTTGCAAACTAAGCAGTGCTTGCAGTGCTGTGGGGTGGGTTTTGGTGGACCATGGTGGTGTTTTGACGTAACTGGCGAATGGCCTGAGTAGATTCAGGGTGTGGCTGTGCTTGTGGGGGCATTTTCTATTGGGGACCCATTTTACTTGTTGGCAGAGCCCATCACCCATGGGCCCAGGTAACCATTGGGCTACTATTTAGCAGCCCTGGCCCAATGCACTCAAAACTACATAGGCATTTCAAGATGCATCCCCCATACATTAATGGCACAGCAGTCTTCTCTATGCTAATCCCTTCTCTATATAGCAGATGCCTACTAAACAGAAATAAAGACAGTCCGGCTGACTTTATTGGGATATTATGTTCCTCCAATTTTTAATAATTTAATGGCTGTCTTGCTTTTTGTTCTCCCTGGTCTCATGTGATTAACACTTTAGGCCTTGCTGTAGTTTCAGTCCTACTCTAAATGTAATGGCTGCCTTGCTCTCTCTCTCAGGCCCAACGTGATTGAGAGTGTTGGCCATGCTTTTCATTATCAGGGAGCCTAGTCTACGTATAATAAACAGTGTCAGTTACACAGTATTCATTATGACTACTCAGTTCTTTATTTTATGATTTTGAGCACAATGTCACTGTCTACACCTTTATCAGATGAGCAGCTAAAGAAAAACTCAGAAAGAGGGGTTTTTAGAGAAGCTATAGAAGAGTAGGACTATCTGTCAGGACAGAAAATGGTGATATGTTAATAAAGCAACCTACAAAAAGTATATATAGTACTATCCAAGATATGTTCAAGTCTCCTCTATTAGTCAAAAATATCAAATATACAAGTAATCTACTATGATATTCCACAACTTTACTGCTGTCACTGTAAAGACCTTTGAAACTGCCAGAATTATAACTGTACTCGCTAACTGGGACCTCATGTTCACTGTTAAAGGAGTACTAAAGCTTAACAAAAAAGTAGGCAAGAAATGCTGTGCATTTTGTTTGGGCAATCACAGTCCTGTAGCAGATCTGTACCTCTCAAAATGCCCCCAGTAGCTCCCCATCTTCATGTCTGCTGATTCACTAAACATGCTCCGTGCTGCTTTCAGTTACCTGCACTCACAATATATTGTGTATAGAAAATATAAGAGTCACAATACAAGGCTGATTAATAATTTATTTACATTCTCGTTACTGGGCAGTTCAGAAACCAGCACAATTAGCATCAGAATTTATTAACCAGCTTTGTAGCATCAGCTTCTATGATAGATGAACCTAATTTTCTGCTTGATGATTGCAATGACCCCTAAGCTTAGTTATTCAACAGCTGCCCAGAGCACACGGCGCATGTAACATAGTAACATAGTAAGTAAGGTTGAAAAAAGACACATGTCCATCGAGTTCAACCTTTTTTTTTTTTTCTTTTTATTAACTACCTATCTGCCAATTGATCCAGAGGAAGGCAAAAAAAACCCATCTGAAGCCTCTCCAATTTGCCTTAGAGGGGGAAAAATTCCTTCCTGACTCCAAAATGGCAATCGGACTAGTCCCTGGATCAACTTGGACTATGAGCTATTTCCCATAACCCTGTATTCCCTTCCTTGCTAAAAAGCCATCCAACCCCTTCTTAAAGCTATCTAATGTATCAGCCAGTACAACTGATTCAGGGAGAGAATTCCACATCTTCACAGCTCTCACTGTAAAAAACCCCTTCCGAATATTTAGGCGGAACCTCTTTTCTTCTAATCGGAATAGGTGACCTCGTGTCAGCTGGAAAGACCTACTGGTAAATAAAGCATTAGAGAGATTATTATATGATCCCCTTATATATTTATACATAGTCATCATATCACCCCTTAAGCGCCTCTTCTCCAGCGTGAACATCTCCAATTTGGCCAGTCTTTCCTCATAGCTAAGATTTTCAGTACCTTTTACCAGCTTAGTTGCCCTTCTCTGTACCCTCTCTAATATAATAATGTCCTGTTTGAGTGATGGAGACCAAAACTGTATGGCATACTCTAGATGGGGCCTTACAAGTGCTCTATACAGTGGAAGAATGACCCCCTCCTCACGTGACTCTATGCCCCTTTTAATACAGCTCAAGACCTTATTTGCCCTTGATGCTGCTGACTGGCATTGCTTGCTACAGCCAAGTTTATCATCTACAAGCAGGCCCGGATTTGCGGCAAGGCCGCATAGGCCCGGGCCTAGGGCGGCAAAAAAATAGGGGCGGCATGCCGCCCAGCTGCACTATGGGGTCGCGTGCGTCCCCATTCAATTACAGCAGCTGCGCCGGCGAAAAAACGCCTGCGAAAAAACGCCGGCGAAAATACGCCGGCGCGCTGGGAAGGGGAGGTGAGGTGGGCGCTAGGACCGCGTGGCCGCCTGGTCGGACCGCGCGGCCTAGGGGCGCCGCACATTGAAATCCGGCGCTGTCTACAAGGACTCCAAGGTCCTTTTCCATAATGGATTTGCCTAGTGCAGTCCCATTAAAGGAGAAGGAAAGCTACAGAGGCATTTTATTGCCAATAGATTAGCTGCAATAGTGCAAGCTAGAATGCTATATTTATTCTGTAGAATGTTTTACCATACCTGAGCAAAAAGCTCTGGAAACTCTCTGTTTGTTTAGGATAGGAGCTGCAGTATTAACATGGTGTGACATCACTTCCTGCCTGAGTCTCTCCCTGCTCTGGGCTCAGATTACAGTAGAAAAGGGAGGGGGGGGGAAGAGGAGCAAACTGAGCATGCTCTTGCCCAGGGCAATGAGGTTTAAGATGAAGGCAGGAAGACTGATACAGAAGCCCATGTGTACACAATAGAAGGAAAGAAATGCAGTGTTTCTTTTGACAGGGGACTCAGAGCAGCACTACTTTGGGGGTTTACTGGTATATTTAGATGGACCTTTCTGATAAGGCTTACTTAGTTTTAACCTTTCCTTCTCCTTTAAGGGTATAAGTGGCTTGGATATTTTTACATCCCAGGTGCATGACTTTACATTTATCAACATTGAATCACATTTGCCACTTAGCTGCCCAGATTGCCAGTTTGCCAAGATCATGTTGCAAGGATGCCACATCCTGGATGGAATTAATTGGGCTGGATAATTTTTGTGTCATCTGCAAACACTGATACATTACTTACAACACCTTCCCCTAAGTCATTAATGAACAAGTTAAATAAAAGTGGACCCAATACTGAGCCCTTGGGGACCCTACTAAGAACCTTACTCCAAGTAGAGAATGTCCCACTAACAACCACCCTCTGTACCCGATCCTGTAGCCAGTTTCCTATCCACGTGCAAACGACTTCATTAAGCCCAACAGACCTTAGTTTAGAAAGCAGTCGTTTGTGGGGCACAGTATCAAACGCTTTGGCAAAATCCAAATAGATCACATCTACTGCCCCCCACTGTCCAGAATCTTACTTACCTCATCATAAAATGCAATCAAATTCGTCTGACATGACCTATCCTTCATAAAGCCATGCTGATTGTTGCTCATAATGCCATTCATTAGGACAAAATTTTGAATGTGATCCGTTAACAAGCCTTCAAATAATTTGCCCACCACAGATGTCAATCTTACTGGCCTATAATTGCCAGGCTGAGATCGTAATCCCTTTTTAAATATTGGAATAACATCAGCTTTTCTCCAATCCATAGGCACCATACCAGATGACAGTGAATCTGAGAAAATCAGAAATAAGGGCTGGTCTAAAACTGAACTAAGCTCTATTAGAACCCGGGGGTGTATGCCATCAGGCCCTGGAGCCTTGTTTACATTAATATGTATTAAAGCTTTTTGAATCATATCCTGAGTCAGCCACTGACTAGATTGAGCTGAACCATTCGTGCAGTTATTAAGTGAGCCTGTGAACCCAGACTCCTCTATTGTATACACTGAAGAAAAGAACTGATTTAACACATTTGCCTTATCTGTATCTGTTACAACCATACTGGTACCATTATTTAATGGAGCAACACTCTCAACCTGCATCTTTTTACTATTAATATATTTAAAAAACTTTTTAGGGTTAGTTTTCACCTCCACCGCAATTAACTCTTCATTTCTTTTCTTAGCCTTCCGGATTGCTGATTTACAACATTTATTACAGTGTTTATATTTATTAAATGCAGCTTCTGTCCCTACAGATTTCTAGTTTTTAAATGCCTTTCTCTTCTTTCCCATTAACTTCTTTACTTCTGTATTAAGCCATGTCATTGACACTCCGAAAAAAATCCAAGATGGTGACCTCCTGTTCACAATTTTGAACTTGATCAATACTTTTATTGAGATGTTGAACCTTTAGGCTGGTGCAGTAAGGCCAGTATATAAGATAAAACACTTCAGGCCAAATGTATTTTTAAAGTGCAATTTTAATAGTTAGTTAGTATATGGTATATGGTGAAGTGTATTTTTCCAACCAGCCTAAAAACTCAATGCTTTTAACATGCCATATTTTTGGAGACTATTCAGCAGCAACTGTGTTGATTCTGGAATACGCCAATGGATAATAATAATATACAAATTAACCTTTTCAGACCAGAAATGCTGGGGAAATCTTGTGGCTGGTGTTAATGTTAGCTAACAAGGCAATGTATCAGATCACTAAATATACAAAAAATAGATACAAAGACATATATATATATATATATATATATATACATATTTTTAAAAAATAGTGGTGAGCACAACTTTCCCTTGTTTGTTATAGTTATACAGGTGCAGTGACCAGCTCCATGTTGTAGCTCCCACCCTTCCCAGCTATAGTCAGGTGATCCCACTGGTGTCTAATAAAAGGGCAGCCAAGTTTGGGAGTTTTACTTTGAAAGTAGCAAGTAAGTTGCAGGTAAAACTTAGTCCCTTTGTAAAATGTATAATTAAGCAATTGAATTCTTAATGAATCAGATAAAATTGAGCATAGGACTGGCCAGATATGGGATGACTTTGACGTAGTTGGCCAGCTTAAATATATTGCAATATATGGACAAACAATCCCTGTGTTGTTTAAAGGGTAAGGCATTTTTTAGTAGCAGTAGGCACAAAATGTCGCTGTCTTAAATATATTGATAATGGGTTGAGTGCAGAGGACCTCTTGTAGTTGACTATATATATATATATATATATATATATATATACAGTATATATATATATATATATATATATATAGAGAGAGAGAGAGAGAGAGAGAGAAAGAGAGAGAGAGAGAGAGAGAGAGAGAGAGAGAGAGAGAGAGAGAGAGAGAGAGAACAAGAAATTGATTTGCCTTGATTGCCCAGTAAAGCTTTGTGATTGACAAATGTTGACACACACGTCTGTTTCATTTTAACCATTCAGGCGTTACAATCTTATTTTAAGCTGTACTTTCAGACAAAGACCTATGTCAATAACAAAAAATGCAAGGCAGAGGGAAGGTATACACACAATGCACTGCAATTCAGAAATAATTTCATAGAGTGCTTCGTGCACACACAAAGACATGCATATATACAGTTTGGAGAGCAAGAAAAATTCACTCGGATTGTCCAGGAGCCCAGTTATTAGGGTAGAGCTGTTAGGAGCTGGAATGTTATATATTTGGGTTTTATTTATAATACAGCTAATGCAGTATTTTCCATTGGGTTTTCAGATTCCAATATCATAATAGACGTACTGATAATATAGAACTTCCAACTGCTTTTATTGCTTTATTTGCACACATAATCCAGAATTGATGAAAGTATTCTTACGAAAGATTAACTGGTGCTAAACGAAATTAACAGATCTCTGTTCTTTGCCACTTCTCCAGGATGTCAACAATCTATTTGTAGTTCAGAATAATAAAGGAGAGTGCGCACTTCCTTTGCAAGAGATATAGTGGGACTTCCTGACCAGTACATTGAACTCTTCCATTTCGGAAACATGCTGCAAAGAAATATCTGATAGCACCTCTCATGTCCCAGGAAACTAAAGGTTGGATGGAACACTTTAGGTGTTCTTTCACTTTTTTTCTTATTTATGGAAAATATTGATACTAAAAGTGGAACAGGCATTGTTCTCTCCTGGATCAACAATTTCCTAGCCTGGATTTTACTGATGCAGATTTGTCAACTCGTGCCACTTATGTGCTGAATAACATACACAAGATGCAAGCCTGTAAGGGGGTGTGAAGTGATGAAAATGTGCATGTATGTGAAATGTATATATGTTTAAATTTGTTGGATGTCTTTTCTGCAAATCACCATTAGATGGCAGCAGAATTCTTTAATTTAATTTTAGGTGTAGTTTCTACCCGGCCACCAGAGGCCACTGTGGGACAGAGAAGGGTATAAAAGGAGGTGCACCCCCAAGTGAAGCCACTTGATAGGAGGGCGTGGCCAGAATAATCTCCTGGCAGGGTAAGTGAGACCCAACGGCGTCGTTTTGGAGAAGTTAGAACAGGAAAGAGTTAAAGTGAGCGAGCACTAGGTGCACAAGGCAGTGAAGATATTGACTTTATTAAATCCTTTACATTATGTATATATAGTGTACATTTTATAAAACAATTTATTCTTTTGTATACAATGAAAGTATACTATTGTGGAAATATATTGTTATCTTGTAACAAATGATTTTGTGTATTCTATATATTGGCCACTAGCGACAACAATGTTTTAGGCAATTTTACTAACTCCGTTTTATTTCTAGATTTAAACTTTGGCTCTTGGATTCTACTATTTTCATGATTGGTGTTCCAGAGTGGTGTCTGCCTGTTATCAAATTGACGTGAATTACTCCCCTATGCTGAAGGTCTGCGGCATGAGCATGCTTTTCATGATTTTTTAGTTATATGTATGTTGTGATCTCACCAAATAAACAACATGACCTCATATTACAGTTTTAGATTTGCACATAGGTAGCAGAGCAGAAATGTGGTTGAGATAGGAGGGCTTATATACACTAACATACAGTATAGAAGGTACCAGCTTTTACTATCTGAGTTGCCATTAGTAAGCAATCAGGTCTCTGCTTTCATTTTAGAATTTGTGTTTAGACTGATGCACTGTTCCTGTCTGATGATATATGAGGGAGTACCAAGATGGTGCCTTGATTTATATCACTGTTCACCTTTGGATAATAATTCAATAATAAAGTATGTGGCTTATCTTTGGGTCCTGTAAGATTATATACATTAAGCAATAGACACCTGTGATCACAGAACCTCAAAACTGTAGGGGGTGCACCAATCCCTTGAACTACAATATTACCGTAAAAAGAAAATATTACTGTAAAAAGAAAATAATTGGGATAAAATGATCACACACACACTCAGAACATAAAACATGTCAAGTGTCAATATATTATGTGCAATACATTGATGAGTACACTCCATTGCCACCAGGAAAATACATTAAATACCAAATGTGTCGTTGGGCTATCATATGGATCCGCTCAATTGGCCCATGTATTCATGCAGACACTCGGAAAATAAGAAAGTTAATGACTTCACCCTTCCAAAAGACTGATATAAATTTATACTAGTAGGAGAGAAAGTAGTGCCTGAATATAAATACAACAGTTCATATTGAGTCCCCTATTAGAGTTTGTATATTAATGTGTGTCAGTTGCAACCAATCATACACAGAGGCCTGTGACTACAATAATATATCTAAACACACATTCATGCAGTTGTGTTCTCTTCAGAAATCCTGAAATTGAATAGCCGTAAAAATACAGCCAAGGGTGGGGAATGTATAAGAAGCTTACCAGCAATTAAGTTGCTGGTAAATTTATAATACCCAGTAGTTCTGCCCCCTTGAATTGCCTCCCATCCATCCCTCCCCAGCTCCCCTTATATAACCCTGCCCTTCTCACCATATCCACTCCCCTTTACATCCCAGCTCTGCTCTATTATGGCATGCCTTCACCCCTGCATGGCCTTGTTCCAAACCCTTATGTCATCACTTATCTTTTTTTTCTTACCAGACAGTATTGGCTCTACCAAAAGTGGCAACCTTATTTGCTGTGGAAGCAATTTACATTTGCATTCTGGTAGAAATATTGTATTGAAGGGTAATACAAGCAGTGCATATTGTGCCAGTTTTTTTGCACCTAGCACTTTGTTAGTTTGCTGGTTGACTCAGATGAGGTTACTAAGAAGAATCTCCAGAAATAGCCTCTGGACTGAAATATAATTGCGGTTTCTGGAGAATTTCCAACCTTCCTCATCTTCAACAAGCAACATAGCAGGTCTTGCTCACATACAGATATATAGATATGGACAAGGAATGTTCTGTGCAAACAGTAAATCTGTGTTGTTCTGATGCCGTAGTTCACTGTCAGTTTAAGTTAAAAGACGATAAAAGATAAACCCTGCCCATAAGCACAGTGTATAGAAATGCATCGGTCAACTTGTTGATGGATGGATTGAAGCATAATAGGTTATCTGGTAAATTGCTGGTTT
Source organism: Xenopus laevis (assembly GCF_017654675.1). Lineage (NCBI taxonomy): Eukaryota > Metazoa > Chordata > Amphibia > Anura > Pipidae > Xenopus > Xenopus laevis. Next base: position 120,801,961 of record NC_054373.1, read on the forward strand.
AACCCATTAACAACAGGAAGAGATATGATTGTTGAATCTTTGGGTATTTGCTCCTAAGCACATGCATAAAAATACTAGCCTCATGACAGACATTTTCTGGTTAATTCCCCGAATAATACACTTAATTTATTGAACTAAGAAGAGTAATTTCTGTAGCGTCTTTAATTGCCAAAGGAGGTGACTTCCTTCGTCAAAGAAAGGGCTGACTGCTGATAAGCTTGCTCAAGGGTTAATTTTGCATTTTTATACTGATCTAGGGAAGTAGGCGTCTGAAATGTGTCACTTGCAAATGTGCCTGTTGGTCTGACAGCACTAAAAGCTTTAGTGTAATAAGTAGAACACAAGCATGCATATGAAATGCCCTCATTTATGGATTTTTTACCGATTGTTCATCAGCTGTGACAAATATGTCACCGACATGAAATTACATTTATAGCACACTGTCCCTTGGTTTCATACATTTTGGCTAATGCAATAACCCAATTATCTGCAGTTTGTGCTTCATATGACCATATCATCCCATATTCTATGTCACAAGCCACCACACTCACACACACACAGCACAGGATTTCATCTCTAAAAACACATGACCAAGCAGAGGACAGAAGCACAAGCTAAGCTTTTCCCCAGCAATGCAGAAACACACAGAGTGATGGATCTTTGCAGCCAGATTACATTAATTCTTTCTGTTCCCGTTCTGTAAGCAATGGTAGCGACAGCTCTCAAGATAACACAAAATGATCCAAATGGTTAAGATTCTAATCCAGAAATATGCAGTAATTATTGTACAGTGCTGCAGATCTCTCACTTAGATACTGTGGAACGCTAGCAATGAAGAGTGTCTAATAAAGGCATGCATTCCTATCAGGCAGGACCATGGGAATTAAGGTGCACCTAGAAATCTATGGCAAACCTGCATGGAATTAAAAGAATCCACTAAGCAAGGATAATTCTGCAATGAAGGCAAGAAGAATATTTATGAGTAACTCCTCCTACCAGTGTTGTGTAAAACCGCTTTTAATCTCCGTAGCAGCTCTTCCACAGCCATTTCTGATTGTCTTGAGTTTTTAATGAAAAAAAAGACAAGTCTTATTCACAGGGCAAAATCCTCAGACAAATTTTTCTTCTTTCGCAGAGGCAAATGAGCTACAGCAGCGCTCCACGGCACTGCATTTCAATTAGCTTCAGGTCTTGGCACATCACAAAAGGAGGTGTAAGAGAACACACATGCTCCACTCTGCAATTCACAGCAGAGCCATACAGGATCGGATCGGAGATGGAGTTATCATTCAAGATCACGCCAGGGTCACTGAAAAGTTCTTACTCATGCTGTTCTGCAGTATTCCTCCTGGATGTTAGCAGTAACTAGCAGCTTCAGGGAAACACTTATCGTGCCTCCAGTTGGGAGCAAGTGAGGGAGGAATCAGTGGCACTGACCAAATGCAAAAAAAGAAAAAAATGACCAATCATACATTAATAAATCTGTGATATTTAACGAGTGCCTCCATGGTTTCGCCATGCAGAAACAAAGTATGATTAGTTGTCCTTCCCAGAGAGAGAGATCAAGGGCATACATTACAGGAAGGATTGGATTACACAGCTAAACAGCAGGTACAAAAGGCTTTTCTCTCTAGTACTGTACCTAAAATAATGGCTACAGTATCACAGACTATGGTTTTTTCTTTGAGTATATCTGTTAGAAATATTACTGTATAAAGGTATGATTATATTTCTGTGCCATGGCTTTCACTTGCCTCTGCAGAGATGTCCCTAAATATGGCAAGTCTTGTTTCATCTCTAGGCCGGCAGCCAAAACAACCAGAGCTTCTGAGGGTGGTACAGCTAACGTTTTTTCCTCTTATCTTCAGAGCCTAATTGGTCAGCAACATTTTCACTCCAGATTTTCTATTTTTTCATAACAATCTGGCCCACAGTGTTGAAAACCCCCTAGGGATGTGTTTCACAGCGAAAAAAAACCCCATAGACTCTAAAGTATAGTACAAAAATGGGTGATTTGAAATTTGTTAGCAAAAATAAAGTACAAAGTAGAATAAAGTACAAAGAGCTGCACCTAGTTGGTGGGCAGTATGGGACCATCCCAAGACAACCTGCTAGCTCGCACATCATATAGTCAGATAAGAGGTACTATGACATAATATAATTCTTTTAAAAAATTAAATATAATTTAAACACATAAGAATGCATCAATGTATCTAAAGAACCTTTAGCCTTAGATTGTAACTGCAAACACTTTCATTGTTGTCTTCTTTTCAGATTGTTCACTAGAACTTTCAATTTATCATTTTTCCAAAATTGAAGTTTTAATGGTATTGTTCCTGTCTTAGGCGTTTCAGTCTGGCAGATCAGTAATCTTAATGGTTACAATTTGCTACATTAGTAGTTCCCACCAGCATCTGTGGAAAATTAGCAACTGTTGTATCAATTCTAACAACTGCCTTTAATGAAACTCAGGGTATCAAGTGTATCAACTAATGTATCATTTAAAACAGTTTACAGAGTTAGTGACGCCCTCCCCTCACAGAGCTGCTTAAGGAAAACAGAAGAAGGTGAAAAATCAAAGCATTAACCTCACAAATAATTGAAAAAAGTCTGTTTCTGAAGGACTATCTGAAAACAACTGAACTGGAAAAAGTGTTGGAAGGTAAATAATCCCTTTAACATTGAAAACTGCATCAAAAGTGTCCCATCTAAAGAGCTTTTTTTTACTATTAGAACAGTAATTATGTAAAAGGACACCAGGTGGTGCATTGCTTGGCTCAGAGAGGAACTTGTCAATCTATTCTCTCTCGTAGTTACAGAAGTCAGCAAATAATAACACTTGTGTTCTTTACTTGTTTAATGGTGTTGGCACTGACGTTCATTTACTGAGTTGGGCAAACAGTACACTTTAACTTTAACTAAGGATTTACAGGGAAAGTTCAGTCCACTTCATAAGCTTCTGTCTTCATGGGATCGGATCTAAACCAACATTGGAAGGGAAGGGTTCTGTCCATGAATAGGTCAGGCATCATTTTACCGGAAAGTATAGCTCTATGTTCATTCACTCAGGTGAGGAAACACCATTGAAATGAGATTTTAAACTCACAGGGAGGCCTGTTGGCCATGGGAAATCTACCCATGATTAACAAATCTGAAAATACCTTAGCATTGCTGTCAGAGTGAATAGATGGCGGTAAAACATATGAATCACAAAACTGCCGGAAATTGCCTTCTCCTGCTTGTGTGTTTTACTGCTGGTGATTCACTCAGACACCAATGCAAAGATATTTTTCAGTTGTGGGCAGCACAGATTTCCCGTGGAACATCAAATCTCCCCGTGTACACAATAAGCACATAAGAGGGTTAATTTATGGCCACAAAAATGGACACAGTCATTGCATAAACTGGCAACATTTACCACTGATAGTGAACAATTTAAACTGAGGGCAGAGTGAAAGCATAATTAAAAGAGAGCATTGCAAACTCCATATGTTATTGTTAAATGGAATGTGAGTGATTGAGCTACTATGTGAGGCAAGGTTATGATGGTTATTATTATGTTCCATTTTTTTTATATAGTGCTGACACATCTATACAGTGCGTTACAGAGAATACTTGTCGTTTACCTTAGTCCCTGCCCCAGTGGGTATTTATTTTCCCTATTATACTTATAAAACACACATGATGCCTGCATTAAGGCCCGTTTATCAACCGGTAACTGAGCTGCCTGTAGTTTTTGAGGAGGAAACCAGAGCACCTGGAAGAAACCCATACTTAAACAAAAGGGTTGCCACCTTTTACAAAATGGTCAATGACATAAAGGAGAAGAGCAATGATGAAAGAGGGTGGAACAATGATGCAATGAAGTCTGGAGTGCAGATAACAGGTAAGAGAAAAGTTAAGATTGGGCAGATCGGGGAATTGAGTGGGACGGACCAGGGCTTAACTTTAGGGCATTAAAAATTTACTAGTAACTACATTGACGGTAAATTTGTAATACCAGCCCTGGCCTTGGCAGGTGTTTTACTGACTAGGCCAGTAAAATATTGGCTGGGTGGCAATACTAATAGACACATACATGGAATACAAATAGAAATGTACCTTTTTAACTATTTTCTAATAATAATAACAAAGAAACCATATCTTTCATGCTTGCGGAACATTATCCTTACAATGAACCTTGGGAGTGGCAGCAACATGTTAAAGAGATGTCTTTCTTCTGCAGGAACTAAAACATTTGGCAAGAATGAAAGGGAAACTAATTTCCTGTACAAAACACTGTGCATGCAATTAGGACACAAATGATAATTTTATACATAGGGGTCACCCTACCAGCCCAGATGTACAGCAACCCTTTGACAAAGTTAGCCCATTCCCCCACATATCATAGGCACTGCACAAGATTACTGTGCTCTGGGGTGCTATAGGTACCTGGACAAGTTAACCAGCTGCTAGAAATGCTAAAAAGTCATTATCTGCACACAATAAAAAGAGGATATCTGCCGACATATGGTTTAAATAACTGTTACAAAAAATGATGTATTAGTAACAAACTTTGGACAAAATATGCAGGATAATGTGCCACATTTAGTATAATCATTAAGTGTAATGATTGTGTGGGGCTTTATGTGCTCTTAAAGGAGAACTAAAAACCATATTCTATATACTGAACTTATTGCACCAGCCTAAAGTTTCAGCATCTCAATAGCAGCAATGATCCAGGACTTCAAACTTGTCACAGGGGGTCACCATCTTGGAAAGTGTCTGTGACTCACATGCTCAGTGGGCTCTGAGCAGCTGTTGAAAAGCTAAGCTTAGGGGTCATCGCAAATTATCAAGCAGAAAATGAGGTTGGCCTGTAATATAAGCTGATGCTACAAGACTGATTATTAAATTCTGATGCTAGTTGCACTGGTTCCTGTGCTGCTATACAGTAATTATCTGTATTAAAACAACTAAACAGCTTTATATTATGATATTTGTATTCAATGTGTACTGTATATTGTGAGTCAGTCACTAAGCTGAGTAAGTGACAGCAGCACAGAGCATCTGCAGTGAATCAGTAGAAAAGAAGATGGGGAGCTACTGGGGCATCTTTGGAGATACAGATCTTTACTGCTAAAGGGCTGTGTTTGCATTGGGCTGGTACAGAAGCCCAAAACATAATGTATAACATTTCTAGCCTACTTCTTTAGTTAAGCTTTAGTTCTCCTTTAAAGTCTAGGGTATATATTAGTTCTCATATGTACAGCAGTCCAAAGGAACTAAAGCTAGAACCAAAGCTGCCCCTACAGTTTTTGCTGGGAATGTTCCTTGGCAGCATTTGGATTAACCCTTGCACATGTCCACTGCCCCACCCAAACTGATCATGGACTGAGCCACTGAGATTGGGTAGGGGGATGGTAACAAAAATTATATAACAGTATAGAGACATGTACCATGAATTTGACAGAAGTCTGCAATTTTCTTTTTTAATCTAGGGATGTGGCATTACCTTGGACAATACAGGAATCCATCTGATTCACACAACCTGCAAAATCTGAGCAGTAAACAAAAATCTACATTATCAACAGTTTATTTATCAGGTTTAGCATTTGACGATCCAAATGTAAAGCATTATTGCCTTAACAACTATTGCAAGAGAGCTACAAGGCACGCCACTATCACCATTCAAATGTAGTCCACTACTAGAATTCTAGTTTTTAATTACTACAGCACTGCCATCTGGTGGCCAGCAATTCGTGTGCCAAGCTTTCCCCCACAAACACAAAAGTTGTTTTTTTTTTGCAGTAACAATTATAAAACAGTATTTCATCTCTATTTATCATTGTAATGTGAAATATATAACACATATGTTATTTCACATGTGAAGTATTTGGTTATGGAGAGGAACTTTGCAATGCAATCAAACAAAAAAAGAGCAGGAGAGAACAATTGGTATCTCTGTTTGGTTGTACCAGTCTGGGAAATCAACATACACGCCCCTCTCACTCTGACTTACTATTTTCTGCTGCTTAACTGCTATGGCTATCTTACAAAAAAGCTGAACAAGATAGTTTTATGGCCACACACCATCCATGTGGAGTACATTTAAGCTACATCAGTGTAGATGAAAAGCAAATTGTGTGCTCAGCAAACGCCCAACACACCACCACCAGAACCCAATGCAAATGTGCAAAGATGCAGGATAATACCAAGACTTGAATAATTATTTTACAAAGACTTTAGAATGGAAATATGTTTCAATTGTGAGGTCACTGGTTCAATCCAAGCAGAGGGTTGTGAATTATTCGGGGTGTGCAAAGTGCTGTAACTTTTACAATTCATATCAAGGGGATACTGAATGACAATCATTATCTATCTAGGTTATGAATGATAACTTTCAACACTAAGGACGGGAAATGATGCAGCAGACTTACCTCAGTTACAATATCTTTTTTCTTTAGAAAACTGCAAGCTTTTCCAAGTGGAAACTGCTGACAATCCGACACCAAAGAACTACACAAAAGTGAGTGCGTGTACCACAGAATTCTTTACCCCAAAGCCTGTTCCTCCTGTACGTGCTTCCCATTCAGTCACATCAACTGCACTACAATGTGTTGATCTCCAAGGAAACCAATGGCTGTGCAATACGCTCACAGTCACATGGATATTTCATGGTGAGGGGTGGGGGGAACAAAATCTGCTTTCAAATAAGTTAGAGAGAGTGGAAAGCAGCTAGATGCTGCACAGCTGAGCTGGCTTTGTGTAGGACAGCAGAGAGAAGTTTGTGCTTCGTGCCAGTAGAGGAATGCAGAAATATCACGTGAATTCACAGTTGCATGTTACTCTTTATTAAAGATCTTTCAGCAGCATCATGCTGGGATATCTAGTCATGGAAATAATCAGGCAGCAGCAGCAGCATTCCAGCATCCGGGTAGAGTATGCAACACTCTGACAGCTGACTTCAACAGCTGGGAAACCCTACACCTGAACTATCAGCTTTTCACAACAGACAGTAAGAATGTAATTGGGCTGTATAGACACAGCACAATTCTGTTGGGCAGATTTACCAAATGTGGAGTATACAATTTCAGCTCTCATATTTCTCTCTCATATTTCCCACTCAACAATTTTTTTCACATTCAGGACCCACAAATGTGCACGTTTTAAAACCACTTTTTTAACTAAAGAGAAGTATTTTCAAACAATATACTATTTTCATTTTTCATCATTCTCAAAACTGTCCTCTCCATCAGCAACTTGCTCACTTGATCCTATGCCATCACCTCCAACACTTACTCATATATTACATTTTTCGCTAACTTCTGGTACTTTCTCCTTGTTTGTTTAAATAGGCCTGTATCAATGTCATTCTGAAAAAGGCTACACTGAACCCATTCTGATTGTCTAACTACCTCCCTGCCTCTCTCTTATTGTTACCTAAACATCTGGGATGTCATGTCTTTTTCCATATTACCAACTTTCTCTGCACCAATAATTTGCTTGACCCTATGCAGTCTGGCTTTCACCCGACACATTCCACTGAGACTGCCTTATGTAGAATCGAAAATGATCTCCAGACTGCTAAGGCCAAGAGACATTACTCATTCTCCTGGACTTATCTTCTGCTTTTGATACTGTCGACCACTAATGCAAAGTCTCTGTTCAATTGATATCCAGGATCGAGCTGCATCTTGGTTCTCTTCTACCTTTCTGACCACTCCTTCTTGGTTACTCTTGCTAACATCTCCTTCCCCCACCCATTCATCTTAGTGTGTGATTGCCTCAGGGTTCTGTACTTGGTCCTCTGCTGTTTCCCTTTACATTATCTCTTTAGGAAACCTAATATCTTCATTTGGCCTTAAATATCACCTGTATACCGATAACATTCAAATATACTTAGCAGTGCCGGACTGGGAGGAAAAATCAGCCCTAGCAAAAGTATCAAAGCAGCCCATGTGTTCACGTGCATGATAAATATTTTCAATCCCAAGGTTAACTGTTTATTAATAAATAGAGCTCTATTTCCTGGAACCATGTGGGGGTCCTTTAGCATAGAATCTCCATCATTATTATAAACCCTATGTGCTTAAAATGGCCCTTGCAACAAGTATCTCACCCAAGCTATAATGGCTATTCTTTTAATTGGATCAGTGGCCCTATACTTAACGTATATTCCCTCTTTTATAAAAAACAGCATCTTTTTCAATCACGTAAACTAGCCTGTCTCTACAACTTTAGTCCCAGTTACACACCTGTGTGATTTTGAAGGCAGATCAGCAAAATGCAAATGCAGTCTTATCCCAGCACTTAGCAGGAACTCACCCCATACAGCATGGACCCCAAAAATAATGCGTACAATCTGCTCTTTTCCAATTGGGTTCTAAGGCTAAGGGGCAGGCAAAGTTGCACAGCTTGTTGGATCTTAGATAGGCAAGGGTGAGATTAGCCCTTCTGTATGGAGAACTGAGCAGTTAGCAGATTTCCTGGTCCCACCCCATATCACTTGCATGTGCACTAACAAATGCACGAATTGGCTTAGCTGTGGGTGTCTGTTACAGACGACTCATTTACATTTCTAAAAGGAAATCTCCTTTACATATTAAAGATTAACCTAATTTGCATATTTAAAGCAAGTGGCCCACCAGGCATTTGCCTGAACCCACAGATGGCCAGTCCAGGTCTGATACTTAGACACCCCTTTACTAACTACTGACATTCAGACCCAGATAGCTTACTGCCTTCTAGCTATTTCCTCCTGGATGAACCAATGCCACGTCAAGCTAAACTGAGCTCATGGTCTTCCCACCCAAACCTAGCCCTTCTCTTACTTTCACCATTGCTATTAATGGCATGACCATTAACCCTATTAATTCAGCATGCTGCTTGGGGGTCATCTCCGACCAGTATCTCTCCTTCTCATTTCATACTACTGGCAAAACCTGCCATTTCTTCCTTCACAATATAGCCAAGATATGCCCCTTTCTTTCACAAACAACAGCCAAACCACTAATCCATGCCCATATCCTACCTCATTTAGATTATTGCAATCTCCTACTGATCGGTCTTCCTGACTCCCACCTCTATCCCCTCCAATCAAACTTCACCTACCAAGATCCTTCTGCTCTCTCCCAAAAGGGACCTGTCCAACCCCAACTAGAATCCTTGGCATGGCTGCCTGTTAAAGGAAACTAAACCCTAAAAATCAATAGGGCTAAAAATGCCATATTTTATATACTGAACTTATTTTGCCAGCCTAAAGTTTCAGCTTCTCAATAGCCGCAATGATCCAGGACTTCAAACTTGTCACAGGGGGCCACCATCTTGGAAAGTGTCTGTGACACTCACATGCTCAGTGGGCTCTGAGCAGCTGTTGAGAAGCTAAGCTTAGGGGTTGTTGCAAATTATCAAGCAGAAAATGAGGTTGGCCTGTAATATAAGATGATGCTACAGGGCTGATTATTAAATTATGATGCTAATTACACTGGTTTCTGTGCTGCCATGTAGTAATTATCCGTACTAATTACTAATCAGCCTTATATTGTGACATGTCTATTCTATGTGTACTGTATATTTTGAGTAGCTCCCTAAACTCAGTGACAGCAGCATGGAGCATGTGCAGTGAATCAGCAGAAAAGAAGATGGGGAGCTACTGGGGCATCTTTGGAGGCACAGATCTTTACTGCTACAGGGCTGTGGTTGCCTTGGTCTGGTACAGAAGCCCAAAACATAATGTACAACATTTCTAGCCTACTTCCTTAGTTTAACTTTCCTTATCCTTTAAGCAAAGGATACAATTTAAAATTCTTCTGTTAACATTTGAAGCCCTTCACTGCTCTGCTCCACTCTACATTTCTTCACTTGTCTCACTGTACGTTCCTGCTCGTCTTCTCCGCTCCTCCCAGAGCCACTTACTTTTCACACCAAGCACCTCCACTGCCACCTCTCGTCTCAAACCTTTCTATCTTGCTGCTCCATACCTGATCCATCATCCAGAAACCTGTTATCCAGAAAGTTTCAAATTACAGAAAGGGCATCTTCCATTGACTCGATTTTATCCAAATAATCCAAATTTTTAAAATCTATTACCTTTTTCACTGTTAAAAAAACCAGTACCTTGTACTTGATCCAAACTAAGATATAATGAATTCTTATTAGAAACAAAACTAAGCTATTGGGTTTATTTAATATTCACATTATTTCTAGTAGACATGAAGATCCAAATTATGGAATGATCTGTTATCTGGAAAACCCCAGGTCCCAAACATTCTGGATAACAGGTCCCATACCTGTGCTATAAAACCAAGCCATGTTTGCTATTTGCAGTCTCACTAGCCTGGATCCATCCCTTTGCAAGATATACTATGACATTACAACCTGCAGTGTCCCTGTTTACAGAGTTCTCTTTTAATTGCTCAATTGCACTTCTGGCTAGTAACATAGACATATACAGGGAGGATTATCGGTGCTATCCTTTATTTTTACAGCTCAGGCTTATGATCATATCTCTATCAAGGACACATTACAGAGATTGCAGGATGGATTCTTTTGCTTTTCTGAAAACAATTATTTCTTATTCACTGTCTTTACTGCTGCCTCAAATTCAGAAAACTACTAAGTACCCTCAAAAAGGCAGCTTCACTAATGTATAGTGCCAATAACCTGACATGCCCTGTTATACATTCAGTAACAGTCAGTATGTATTGGCAGATGACCAAACATATGAAACAGTTTTCAGGATAAAAGCAGACCCATAATAACCCTGAAAGCTGATGTCAGAAAAATAAGCACTCGAGCCAAAGGACTCTTTTTTAATCTTCTTTGTAATGGTTTACATTCCAGCCCTTCAAATAATTTTTCAACAAACCTCTACAGTACTGTATACCAACCTACTTAAGGGAAATCTGCTAACTAACTGAAGTAGTATTGTCTAAGGGTCTATTAAAAGGGTCTTCCACCCAAAAAATGACCTTAAAATACAGCTGTTTAGCTGAAAGTAATAGAACAATTATGTAAATTGTAAATAGTTAAGAGAAGCACTCTAAATAAGGTTATATAAATTCATGGTCATTCCATCTTAGATTGGATTTTGGTATATTAGTCTTTACTTAAAGAGGTTGTTTACCTTCCAACACTTTATCAGTTCAGTTGGTTTTAAAGACTTTTTCTAATTACTATTATTAATATTTGTAACAGTTTTTCTAATATTGAAGTGTAACATTTAATTTTTCACCTTATGAATTTCTAAAGCAGCCTGAGACTATCTAAATTTAATTATTTCTTATCTTTGGCCCTGCTGAGCAGAATATTTAGGTTTCATTAAAGGAGAAGGAGTCTTCTTCTATTTGGCACCCCCAAGTGATTGTATTTACTTACCTGAAACCCCCGGGTTGGTGCTCCTATCAGCAGAAAACTGCACCGACCCGGGGAACGATTCTCTTCCGGCTTCTTCTTTCTTTGAATTTCCCAGGGGCGAATGCATGCGCAGTTGAACAAAATAGCCGACTTTTTAGTTAAAAAGTTTAGTTTGGGTTTTCGTTCTACTGCGCATGCACAGCCGTGTGAAGTAAGAGGAAGATGGAAGAGAAGTGCTTTGTGGTGCTCACAGGTATAAGCCTGGGCCTGTGTAGTTTTCTGCTGATAGGAGCACCAGCCCGGGGTTTCAGGTAAGTAAATACATTCACTTGGGAGTGCCTAACATTTGGCACCCCCAAGTGCAGTATAACTTTCCTTCTCCTTTAAAGGCAGCTGTTAAAATTGCCTTATACAATAGTTGCTAATATTCCACAGATGTTGCTGAGAAATGTATCAACTAATGTAGCAAATTGTAATAGTTCCAAATCCGTTATGTATTTAACTTGAATTTCGGAAAAACAGTGAAAAAAATAAAAGATAGAAAGCAATTAAAAAAAAGTCTATATTTCTGTTGAACAATCTGTAAACAACTGAACCGAAAAAAAAAAAGTGTTTGGAAGGTGAACAAACATCAAAATACTTAAACCTTGTCTCATAGGCTTGGGTCCCTAAATTCACAATATTGGCTATTGCATGTTGCTTACATTTCTTTTGTCCTCATGATACTGTATGGGGCAGATTCACTAAGGGTCGAATTTCGAAGTTAAAAATACTTCGAAATTCGACCCTCGAATTGAAATCCTTCGACTTCGAATATCGAAGTCGAAGGATTTAGCGCTAAACGTTCATTCGATCGATCGAAGGATTTTTCGTTCGATCGAACGATTAAATCCTTCGAATCGAACGATTCGAAGGATTTTAATCCAACGATCGAAGGAAAATCCTTCGATCAAAAAAAGTTTAGCAAGCCTATGGGGACCTTCCCCATAGGCTAACATTGACTTCGGTAGGTTTTATCTGCCGAAGTAGGGGGTCAAAGTTTTTTTTAAAGGGAAAGTACTTTGACTATCGAATGGTCGAATAGTCGAACGATTTTTCGTTCGATTCGTTCGATTTCGTTCGTATTCGAACGAATTTATCCAATTCGATGGTCGAAGTACCCAAAAAATACTTCGAAATTCGAATTTTTTTCATTCGAATCCTTCACTCGAGCTTAGTGAATCGGCCCCTATGTGTTCTTACATGACAGATTATACCAATCCTGAAACCTTCCTTCCATTATGCTTATCTTAGATCATCATTTGGTTAATCTGAACGGGAAACAATCAGTCATATTTCATTCCATGCAGGCTGATATCTGAGGAAGTTTTTTTTCCTATTACACTAAAACTAGTAATGCTGCCAACCTGACAGGGCTTATCTGTTATGTGCTATGTAAACTGTGCCTTTTCTCCTTTTTCCCAGCTTGAATGGCTGCCCCCATGGCTATACAGCAGCTTATTTATATAAACTATAGTAGTCTTTCTGAAGCAAAACCGTCAGTTTTACCACTGCATGCTAATAGTGTATTATTTGTTAATTACTTTAAAATGCTTTCATATTTTGGTGTTACTGTTCCTTTAATGCTTCCAAATCCAGTTGCAGGAACAAATAAAAGGGAGCTGGATTTATACAGATCATCTGGGATTCTCACTGGAGGATTTTGTTTTGCATTTTAATATGGTCGCTGGGAAATGGATCAGGTCGATCACTGCAGTGATCTACTTTTAATAAATCTGAAACCTGCCAAACACATTTTAGATGAATTTTTTAATTCTGTTTTTTTTGTTTTTTTTGTGCTTAATAGATTCCTACAATGAGTTTTTGAAACTCTATTTCGAATTGAGCTTTAGCTTAAAAAAAAAAAAAAGTATAAAATATTAAAAAAATATAAAATAGTAAAAATATTGATAAGTCACCCCCATAGAATAAAAACACAGACAAAATGATAAAGATGCACTCCTAAAAGCTCATTTATAAAAAACATATCATCTGGAAGTTTGTACAATGAATGGCTGCACATATTTACATTTCTCAATATTAATATTCGCCTAAATTTTTAAACAGTTCACTTTCATAGCTCTCATTTATGTCATTTATGACAGATCACTTCCCATTCTCAATTGTAAAGGGGAAGTTCCACAGTCAGCATGACATGAGGAAAAGTCCAGGATAATGTAACAGGAATCATATGATTTATCACATAAACAACTGGGCAGGAAAAGCAATATGATCTCTACACGGGAAAAATGTTAGTTAGAAAAATGACACTGAACTACATCACTTTATCTTAATATCAGTTTTTTTTTTATAGAAAATCCACAGCCATGTTCAGTTCTTCGAAACTTACTTCCTTTGGCCCATTGTGTACGTAAAGGTATGAGTAGCCTTATGTAACATACGTATTTACAGTACATTAACAGTACATATAGGAGGATCAAACCAGCTGAACTACCAGAATTTATAGGCTTACAAAATTTATTGACCAGCGTCATACAGCCAAAAACACCTGAAAATCATGAAGGCAAAAAACATCTTCAAACGGTTAAAGGGACCTCTGCCATTGCCTTTTACATGAATTTGACAGGTTTTAGCTGGAGTATTTTCGGATTCAGAGTTTTTGCTGCTTTGAGGTAGAGTCCTGCGCGGAACCAATTTCTAAGACCCGAAACCGCAACCCGCGACCTGGACCTCAACCCGCATATTTACCCACTTTGATCTGCTACCCGATCCCAACCCGCAGCTGCCTTATCCGCAACCCGCTGACCACCATCAAACAGGAAGTGATGGTGCTGCAAACCAGAAGTGACACCACAAAAGTGGGCGGGGACAGAAACACGTTTTGTAAAACTTTAAAAGGAGTAAAATATAGACAATATTAAATAAGATAAGAAATTTAGATGAGACCCGCAAACCGACCCACAGACCTGCAACTCCACAGACCAGCGGGTATACCCGCACCTGAAAATCCTCCCCTCATTCCGCAGGGTGCCTGCTTTTTTTGTGGGTAACCCGCAGGTACCCAACCAGCTGCAGGACTCTACATTGAGGCATAATAAATCTCTAAGCAGTAGAGATTTTTTCCTCTAAATATTCAATTTTGTTTTTTGAATTTTTAAAGAAAAAACTTGACCTTTAATAAATAGACCCCTTAAAATAATTTTATTTAAGCACACTTATAAAAGTGATAAGCTGAACGGCTGTGCTGAAACATATGTAGCCATGTATTATATATAAAAATTCCAATAACAATTTTCCTTTAAACTGTGAGTCAACTTCTCCACCGAAGCGGAATAGGTATTTTGATGCTTCTGTAAAGTGTAGGAAATGGGGGAGAAAGGGATATTTGCTCCAAAATCAGACAGCTAAGGAAATCTTTGGTCCTAAGCTGTCATTTCTCTTCCTTCCCTTTCTCAAGAAATGCTTATAAATGCATTTGTGATGTTTGCTTTGTTGGCAAAAGAATATATATATATATATATATATATATATATATATATATATATATATATATATATATATATATATATATATATATATATATATATATATATATATATAATTTTTGTTTGTTTTTGCTCCTGACGAAGATCCCTGTGGGGGATCGAAACGTTGAGGCTTAATAATAAAACATTTTTTTGTTTTTTCACTAAAACCCTGTGAGTGCCACAATCTTTTTTCACTGCTTATTTCCCATGCTGGCACCCAGGTATTAATTTTGTCTATGGAGTGCACCATTCCTTTGGTTATATATATATATATACTAATGTGATAAAAAAAATCCCTAAAATAACCTCTGTAAAGCACTTTTTAAAGAATAAAAATAATGATGCAAAAAATGTCAACAAACAGAGGGTTCAAATTTATAGTTTAAAAAAGTACTAGCTTCATGTTTTAATGTTTCCTTTTTCATCAATGCTAAGCTGCATATTTACAGGCAACACGTGGTATAACAAGATCAAAGTATCCTGACATTTAATTAATTTAAACTACAGGTAGAGGATCCGTTATTGGGGAAAACCGTTATCCATAAATCTCAGAATTACAATAAGGCAACTCCATTTTAATCAAATAATTATTTTTTTTAACATTGATTTCTTTTTTCTCTGTAATAATAAAACAGTACCTTTTTCGAAACTAAAATATAATTAATCTTTATTGGAGGATAATGCAATCCCATTGGATGTATGCAGGGCTGGAACTAGGAGTAGCCAGAAAAGGCACCTGCCTAGGACGCAAAGATGTGGGGACACTGGACAGGTACCTGTTCAGAAGTCTTCTGCCTACCCCTAGTCCAGGTGGTTCACTCCCCTGCTGTTCTCGCCTCCCTCCTCTCTATCACTCCCCCTACCTCCCTCCCCTGCTCTTCCCTTCTCCTTCATTACTCTCCCCTCCCTCCCTTCTCCTCTTATGGAGCATGCACACTCACACATACGGGGGGCGGAGGTAGCCAACCAGGTGCCTAGGGCACCCTGTCGGCTTGGCCGGCCCTGGATGTATGTAATGTTTAAATGATTTATAGCAGGTATGGAGAACCAAAGATCCCTTATTTGAACAACACCAGATCCTAAACATTCTGACTAACAGGTCTTATACCTGTATTAGCACCCCGTCATCCTTAGACCATAGAATAACTAGAAAATACATCAGATATGAGAGAGGAGTGGATTGTAAGGGCACTTTAGACAGAAGATACAATTATGTTTATCACTTGTTTTGTGGATGGAAGTCTGTGGGCAATGCATCATAAAGTTACCAGTTGTAGACTGGTTCAACAAGGAAGTCAACCTGTCAGTCACAGCAATAATCAATATAGGATGTTGTGAACAACTTATGCTTTGGCTGCATGATAACTTTGGTTATATTCTTAGCCCTAACTACATTTGCAAAGATTGGTTCCTCCTCACATAAGGGGTTCTGGTTTAGGTCAAATCATTGCCTTCGATATTGTATGTATAAACTAAATAACAATAACAACAATTTGTTTTGCTTTCAGTTTATAGTGAATTATGTCCATCCAGTGTCGGACTGGGTCACCAGGGGCCGACCCAAAAACCTTAGATCAGAGGCCCATCCAAAAACCTTAGACCAGGGGCGCGCTCTCAGAACTATTATTTTTCCTCTCCTCAACCTCTATTCTCCTAGTCTCTTTTCTTTACATACTATACTATAATCTATTATTCCATCTATTTGTCCTCTTTGTTCTCATAGAAAAATAGGGAATGGCCATGAAATAGGCCAAATATTTAGCAGCATGAGGGTCCACTGACACCTGGGCCCACCGGGAGTTTTCCTGGTATCCCTGTGGGCCAGTCCGAAATCAAATGCTATGGCCATCCGAACCTCCAGGAAATAACCCAGTTGACCACTCATGGGAGATTAGAAAGCATCTCATGAAACACATACATTTATCTGTTTATTTAACATTCTTACTTCTGTAACAATAGTATGCAGTTTTAGTTTATGTTGTATTCATCTTCAAACTGTGCAACTCTCTTTTTTGATGCTAACTATAATACCAAACGAGAATGAACAACTGACTTAACTTATTATAAGCTCCAGTGACCTGAAAAATCCACAAACCATTTCAAATTCCAGCTAATATACTTGGTTATTGGAAGAAGCCCAATAAAAAAAGCACACGCTGTCATTTGGTAACAATGTGGCTTTCCCTTGAACAGCAAGACTACTTTTATACTGTTAAGATGTTAAAACTTATTAAGATTCAGGAGCGGTAACATGCTAAAAAGAAGATTCTACATATATCTACGTATATCTTAGAGAATACCTGGTCTTGTTAACAAACGTTAAACAAGAATCTCAATAGATTTTCCATTATTCTAAAGCCTGAAAAATCTACAAAATCTTTTTATTTGCATGCTATCTGGGCAATGGGTTAAAAATGAACTTTCAAAGTAGCAGGAATGAAAAATTATTTCTTATGCCAGTGGTTCCTGGGGTGGCATTTTACCTTTCCCAATGAAAAGAGCCCAGATTCCTAAACCTTACAATTTAGCACCCTGAGTACTTTAAGTTTATTTGATGAAAATGTCCAATGTAGCCATACACTTGTTGTGTTGTGCACAGAATGTGTAAGACTATGTTGGTTGCATTTCAGCAATGAACTGCTACTGGCACTTTACATAGTTATCTATGTGAAAATTTGGGGTTTGAGACCCAAACACCATGGAAAAATTAATGAAAGGATTACAAACACCAATTATATGGGCTTTTAATTTCATTTTAAAACAAATACTGTTGAAAAGCTATGGGGAATGACAGTCGGTAGATTTGCTTCTGGTAATATTCGGTATAATGCAGTTTAAATAAATACCAGAAACAGCACTTTGATCACTTTTTTGCTTCACGGCTGCTTAATTAATATGGGACGCAAAATACAATTAAGGGATTTTAAATATTAATGGTATCACAAAGTGCATTTCAATATATACTGCCACTTATAAAACTAACATTCTGAAGCTTACAGAAAAGGAAAGCGATACACTCCACCCAAATTGTTGGAAACATGAATTAAAGCTCAGTAATGCAGTAAAGTGACATATGGCAAGCATATCTGCTTCACTTTCATTGCTATGGGGAGTTATGCTTCAATTATGGCAAAGTAATTCCACTTAGAGGGATATTTTAAGGTAACACTGCTCAGAAAAATAAGGCTGTTGAGTAAACAGTGATTTTATTAACCTGATTTGTCTAATGGGAATTTGTCTCACATGGATAACAAACACAATTACAGAGCAGCTGCAATGCTTTATTAAACATCATTTCATGCTTCACTGATACCAGAATAGCTACATCTAAAATAATCGCTGGAATTATATTAGACAGCAAAACAGGTTATGGAAAAAAAATTCTCTGTATTTAAATGCAAGCAGGTGTGGAGGTGAATAAATACATTCAGACTAATGCAAATCTACACCTAGGAGTCATTTACAGCTGCAAGTACACTGGACAGAGGCAATTTCAAGCACAAGGCACCTTGCAGTGTCTTCCTAATAATTCAAGCACAGTGTGATACGTTCAAATCGGCTAAATTGTGTGTGCTTCTATGTGAATTGGTCTCCACTCTGATGAAAAGTGTTATAAATTGCATGGCAGCACTTCCAGCTCTCACCTTTTGAGATAGTGGTAGCTACCTCCATTAAAATACAGAATAGAAGGCAATTCTAACTGAGAGGCACTAAGTGAAACCATTTGGTGTAAGTACAGCCTCATTTCTAAAATAAAAAGTTGTGATGCTGTGTAAAATACAAATATAAAAAGTATGAAATTGTAAACCATTTAAAACCTATATTTAATTGTGAATAGTACAAAGACAACATATCAAATGTTGAAACTAAGAAATTGTTATTGTTTTCTCAAATTTATTTTCTTATTTTGGATTTGATGCTGGCAACGTTCAAAGTTAAAAAAACAGGGTTGTACCTTTAATGTGTGACTGCAGGCAATATTGCACTCCTGCAAAAGCATTTGTGTGTGTAAATGACCCCTTGTATATGTGGCGGGTCACCATTGTGCAAGAACAAGTGTAGATGTGTGTAGGCAGCATTTTTATATATCTATATTTCTTGATGTACTCTCAGTTTCTGCAGGTCACAAGAAACTCAGACCCAGAAAGGGCCAGCATGCAGCTGCTTGAAATGTTTCAGTTGCTTACTGATATCATCCCAAAGAGATTGTGCTACACCTCAATCAGGATTTTTGCTTCACTGACCTACTTCACAAAGGATTCACAAACAAACCATAAGATTTTTCACTGATTTTCACTCACAGTTCCCCTTTGAAAGCTGAACAATACATTCAGCCTTTTTTGACAAATGTGACACTTCACTTCACTTACCGCAGTATTCGAGCGCTGACTTCCAGAATGCGAAACAGTCTATTTCCACAAGCCATCAGGTATCTCAACTCCCAAGGACTGAACTGAATATATTCATAAGGAACTGAAATGTCCACTTTGCCCAGCATGACCGTGTACTAGAGTTGTTGTATAGCACCGGGGGGTACTGGAGGAACGTCATTTATTTTCTACTATGTACTTTATTTACTGTATATGGCTGAAATTACAATAAAATCCACTTGACTTGACTTGACTTCATTACCCTTTGGCAACATCATTGGCAACACACTAAAGATTAGTCATTGGCCCTGCCTGGCTGACGGTGCTTTATAAAGCGGGGTGTTCAGGCCTAGATTTGTGGGAAGGCTACAGAGCCCTGGGCCTAGGGCAATACAATTTTAGGGGCAGCATGTCACCCAGCAGAATTTTGGATTTTTTCTCTGGAGTTTAGTGGTGGGCGAATTTATTCACCAGGCGCGAATTCGCGGTCAATTAAACGTACGCCCATTGACTTTAATGGGCGTCAAAATTTGTGTTTCGTAATTTTTTTGCCCGTTTCGTGAATTTCGTTCTTTAAATCTCTGGCGCGTTTATTCTTCAATGCCCCGGGACTAAGGAGGAAGAATTGAGCATGCATGATCTGGGGTTTCTAGAGGAGCACATGCGCACAAAGTGCACGCGCTCATGCATAGAAGGGTGGGGGCGGTGTATGGAGGCTGGCCTAGGGGCGCAAATAATGTAAATCTGGGGGTGTTACATATGTATTGGTTGTTTAATTTGCAGTGGCATGTCCAGAGGTTGTCCCAGTCTGACTGCCCTGACACCATGTAGTTAAGACACTAAAATGTATCACGGCCATGAAGCCTTAAATTACAAAACTTGAACATGCTGGATTCAGACTTAAAGGTGATGTTCACTTTCAGACTAGAGTTTGAATATAAACTGCCCCTATCACTTGCAATGATTTACAAATCATCTTAATTTTTTTCAAATAATCTCTAACATCAGTACAGAAGCTGCACATTGCTGAAGCCAACAGGCACATGCACATTCATTCCTGCATTGCCTTTTTTGGCTTCCTATGCACTTGCACAGGCAATCAGTGAGAAGAGATTTGTGTTGATTTAGATCATTTGCTTGACACTGGATTATTTTCAAAATGAAAACCAGAAAATGTTTCTAGTGACAGGGGCTGTTCATATTCGAAAACGTGCCCAAAGGTGAACATCCTCTTTAACAACGTTGCCCCTAGGGGTCCAAATGAACTTCTTCCACTATCAGTGTTTTTTTTAATTGACTCATTAGTTGCAGATGAAATTATTTTCTAAATGTGTATTGTAGCTTTTGCTATGAAAATTAGATATATCTGATCTACTACTTTGACATTTCACTTTCCTTTCCCCACATTTTTTTCTCTGGGTCTACCCTTAAAGAGGACCTGTCACACAGACACAAAAGCTGTATAATAAAAGTCCTTTTTAAATTAAATGTGAAATCCAATTTCTATTTTTCATTAAAGCATTCATAGTTGTTGTAAACTCATTTAAACATCTCAGCTGTCAATCAAATATTGTCTGCCCCTCCTCTATGCCCTGGGCAGCATAGAGGCGGGGCAGACACTTGCTTTCACTTTCCATTCAGCACTTCCTAGAAATCGCTGCTCTCCCCACATTCCCCCGTTCTTATCACTGTTTAATTGTGTAGCCAGGGCATGGGAATGGACATCAGGTCCCCCATTCTGCTGCACAAATAATATTCTGAGATGATGCAAGACTTGCCTTAATAACAGTGTCCACAAAATGGCTCCTGCCTGCTTGCTGTAATTATGAATTCCCAGACTGAAGGAAAGAAGATTCAAATAATTTATCTAGTGTAATTAAAGTTCATTTTGCTTGACTGATGTGATAAAATGGAATTATGAATAATTTTTTTGGGTGACTGGTCCCCTTTAAGCCAACATTAGATTATGTTATCCCTTTGGTGCAACCACTGTGGCGTTCATATATGCCTTGTCTTCATCTACAGCTTTTGGATGTGTATATGACATAATGCAAGGACAATTATTTTTATTATTATTATTTATATATAAAGTGCCAACATATTTTTCAGAACCGTACAATAAACGGGTGTATACATTGAGCATACAATTTTGGTTTTATGCCTGGTGACATCACTGCAGGTAGTGGATTGTTCTAGTTCCACTACTACCTTGTCAACAACTCTAATGTGACCGATTTGTACTTTCCTAGTCATTTTGCTACATCTTCCCTGAGAAAGATCACAACAATGGAATTCTTTTCATACAAATAATTATCATCAGTGACCCTGCTGAGTGTGGTAATCTGATTAATTATATATACATATGTCATTTTTTAAAACAACACTCTCACCTATAAGCAACATCTGAAAATGTTTATTCCACAGTGTGGCCTTGTCATGCTTCATGAGTGTTCTCCCCTAGAGACACAGCTATCAAGTCAAACTGCCAAATAGGGCAACATTTTATTCCATTGGGAAGAGGGTTGCTTGGATATATGACTTGTGCTCAGAGATAACTCCCTTATCAACCTGCTGCAGGAATAGTTGTAGTCTCCAATGCTTCCCACGCACTTCTAGAAGTCACCAAATGACAGGAACTTACATGCCTAGAGAATTATTTTACTAAACCTCCAGTCTGGCATCAGAATTAGGGTAATACCTCGGTGCATACAAACAGCAAAATACTCAACTTCAAAACATGCTCTAGCTTTTTAAAATTAAACTGACAATGACATTTAGAAATTCAATTCAAAACTAACAGAATGCATTTCAAACATACTCAATTTTTCTTTTATAAGCTTCTTACATTAAGCTAGAAGTGTCGTGTCTCTCTCAGAGCTAAATATAAAGTCCAGCCACAAAGAGATTTAAGAAGGACACATGCCTCAGACCATAAAAATATTCCCCAATTATGTAATCTGATTTGTTTAGCTTGATTAATTTTGGATAAGCAAGGGAATTGGTGGGTGGCGTAACTACCTATACAGCAAATCACCCCCCAGTAGCGGGGTCGACTGGGCGTCAGAGGGCCCGTACCATGGGGTCTGCTGCATTGTAGTCCCCCCCTCCCTAGCCCCTCTCATATCTTAAAACAGCCGCACGTTGAAAGCCGAAAGGTGCCGCAAGAGCAGGCCAAGACGGGGCCCTGGGGAGAAGGGACTGTTCGCGTCGGGCTCCCTCTGTAGATTTTTTCGCAGGGGGTCCCGATGAGCCCAAGTTAGGCTACTGTGAGTGATCCCACAACTTCAAATTTAATTCACTGTCAGCAATATATCTACATATACCTACCAACTACAAACATGATGAAATTTGAAAGCTCACATGTTCAGTATAATTTGATTTTGAATTCATTAGTGTACTTGAATGTATTTAAAGTAAATAGAGTTCTTACACAACTGAATGCTTCTTGCACTTGGGTATTGTTAAGCAAGGTGCTTGCCCTATCTGCTCTGTGAACAACTGCCCTGGAATTACTGACACCTGGCTAGGGCCAGACAGGGCAGAAATCAGGCTGATGAAATTCAGACAGGGTCAGACTGGGGGCCCCGGGGCCCACCAGGACTGCTGTCCAGGGCCCCCTGCCGCCTCCTTCCCTGCTTCCCCCCCGCCGCCTCCTTACTGTGAAAGTGCATTTGGCGCGCATGTGCGAACGCAGCCCCTCCACTGTGCCGTGCACTAAGCTCGGCGCACCTGTGCAAACGTCGCCCTGTGCATGCGCAAATCACCGCACGGCGCCGAAAAATACTGGCCCGGCGGGGGCCCATGAGGGTTTTTTCCCGGTGCCCCGCTGGGCCAGTCCGACACTGAATTCAGAGTTCTATTTCAGCCCCTCACCACTAGCAGAATCCTCTTCTCTGTCCACATCCAAAAGCTTTGTGTCAGCTCCCGTAAGAATATAATCGGCGGATTGGGGTGAAGAAACACGAGACTGCATTTCGAGCGGAAATACACTGAATGCTTTATACCCTGAAATATAGCTGGGCATTTATTAAAGGTTGAGTTGTGTTTTCTCGAAAAATTCAAGCTTTTTAAGGGTAGATTGAATTTTTAGGGGGAAAAAAACTTTTTGAAATTTATTATGTCCCAAAGCTACTAAAAGCCCAAATTCAAAATACTCCATCTAAAACCTGTTGAGGTCATGTAGACGTAAGTGGCAGAGGTCCCTTTAACTATCTGAAGATGATTTTTAGCTTCATTATTTTAGGGTTTTTTTATGTTGGTTTGTGCTCAAAAATTCAACAAATTCGAGGTATTCCAGTTTTTTTATCCTATAGACTCTATAAATTCGAGGTATTCAATTTTTTCACCAAGTATTTTTACATTCGGGTTTTTTCACTAATAAGCAAACATTCAAGTTGTGAGTATATTCGAGGTAGAAAACCATAGATAAATAACCCCCATAATGTCATTGTCCCACCTGGCCTTTCTCTGTTACATATTGTCATACATGAGATTATAAATCAAAGATCCTAAGTGAATTAAACATGGCTGCAGAAACGGAGAATCAACACACTGCCACCGAAGAAGAAAGATGAACACATGTTCGCTTTAAGGGGCTTAAACATTTGGCTTTTGTCTGCATTTATTCATTCATAGTATTTTAATGAAATCAAATTAATGGATAAACAGAGAGGAGAATTGCAAAGCCATAATTAAAGCCAAATTATTTTGTATTTGTCTTCTGAAGATCAAAGGTGCAGTGAAGAACAGGGGGGGTTCTTTCTTCCATGTCATTAGATTCCTACTATCTCATTAACCATCTAGTTAAGTGTAGTTTTCTACAAATATATAGCATTTACCAAAATGGCCCATTAGATACTAAGTGAGAAATCATTTTGTGTTTAAAACAGACAAAATAAGAAATGAACCAGTCAGTTGTAATAAGATTCTTTCTTCATTATAGCTTGTGTACATTTAAGTCAATGCAAAGGTTGAATTATCTGGGGGAAAAAAAATCGTGGAGGTCATCAATTGCCAATTATTAGGCCGTCACCAGTTACTGGTGCCTTAATACAGATTAAGACCTTAATACAGATTAAGACATACTCATTCAGAAACTCAGTAAACAGTAAAACAGCAAACCTGAGCCTTGTTGCATTAAAATACTTGATTTATAATATGACAAGCATTTGTAGAGGCCTAGACTAGAGAACTTTGTGAAAAAGGATCATGCAGTAAGTAATGGTCCTTACATACTGAATATTAGGTTTAGTAACACTGTAACCATAAAGATATTTGAGTATGTGTGGGAAAAGGCCAGCAGCAATTATTACATAGTGCTTTCTGCTTATTGGTTGTGTGGATATATTGTCCTGCCCCAAGCTCGAAACAAGATACAGGGTGGCAATCCATTTACTGAAAGAAAAGGTTATTCTGGAAAAAGTGTACTTCATATGACCATAATAGAATTTTGTATATAAATAGTCCATGCATGTAAAAGTGAGACCATAGGATAAAAAGAGATGTGTTTACAAGACTGGGATTATAGAAGAGGGCTTTGCTATCACAAATTTTTTAAAAAAACCCATTAATTTACATAACTAAGCTCAATATTGCAGCCACAAAAATAACATAAAAAATGCAATGGTTATGTCTTCAGCACGAAGAGTTCCTTCTCATCTTTGTTGATTCAAGTAGGACAGCGAATAAAAAGATACATATATATATGACTTACATGAAGGCATTTCTAGCTCCGACTGATCATCAGGGACAAGCTGGATGATGTCAGACACCACCACTTTGTGATCATCCACATCTTCTTCCTCATCCGTGCAGGATCTGGAGGCAGCAAAACAGCTGCTGCTACCTAATACCCTGCATATCAAGAGTCTCCAGCACCCAGTCATGAGATCCAGATCTGCAACTGGAAAAAACATATTGGTAATACCGAGTGGTGGGCAAACCAGTTGTTCTGCAAGTAAAGCAGTTACTTTTCCATTGAATAGCACATGATTTCAGATGATACGTAGAACAGGGCACTAATGATGTATGGACTAAAGCAGAGCTTAGAATTTGCATCCGGTTTGATCATAATCACTTACTGTATCATATAACCCAGTAACACGCGCACAGCCCTCTTCCAATTTTTTTAAGTGTTATAAAAAAAGGGGGGTGGGATTTATCAAATATCAAACTAGGGAGCCCAGATCTACAGATAGAACAATTATAACAAAATCACGCTAATATTAAAAACACATAACGTGTTTAAGAATTGTCAGGAAGTACTAGAGTTAAACTGACTTGGTATTCTTTTTTAGAGCCAGAAATAACTAAATATTTCTTAATTAAAATAGTATGCAAAAAGTATGTTTAACCCAAGCCATATTCATGTTGAACAGGGGTGTATGCTGTCACTTTAAATGCTATATAAGCGAACACAAATGGTGTGATAGTAGGAATTATAAACAAAATAATATGCATTTGAAGTATATAATTCTGTATCCTACCTCAACAATTCTACTTATATTAGTTATTAAGTAGCTGTGTGTATACAAATGTGTCATTAAATAAAACTGAAGCATGTTCCAAATATCTAACATTTTAATCTGTAATAAAGTATAGATCCTACTACATGCAGTGGATTCTAAAACAATATTGTTTCCAAGATTTGTTGCCCAAGAGTGAGAAACAGAGCTCATATAAAACATGGTTACACACGCTGCATGAGACAACTGAAGCAAAGCATATGACAAAGAGACGCAGAACATGTAAGAGGAGAAAGAGAAACAAGTCATCTGTCACCACCTGAGGCACTAGTCACAAGGTCATTATTTCCAAAGTTCTATCCTCACCTGGGACTCCACCTAACTATTCCCACAGCAGACAGAAGGCTGACCCACACAAGAGTTTGCCATCTGATATTCAAACTAGTTTCCCATTGATACTGAATATCTTTACCACCTTGTGACTCTCTCTCAGGTGTGTTATTGTACACACATCCATTTATATATATATATATAGGAACAGCATTTACAAATGTTTTGTAAATAATTACAGAATAATGGGAAAATAAATCCAAATGATATAGCAGACTTTGCATCCTGGACCACGGTGTCAGCTGTATGGTAGTTCCCACCCTCAGCTCTTCTGTAGCTAAGACTTTGCCAGTCACCTGCAGAGTGTGCAGGTGGGTGACAGACGGCTTATGACATAGTACTTGAGGATGCATGTCAGGACCCCCAATCAAAGATCTCTTTGGGTGGGTACTCATTGAAGATATGCCACTGTACAAAAAACTGAGCATTAAAAGAACAAATGTACCCACTACTGGATATCTGCTGTATCCCAAACTGATACAACAGGTACATTTAATGAATGCAAGCTTCCTGGCTGTGCTGATTGCAAGCTGGTACAGCCTGTTATTAATAATCCTCACTGGCCCTGGTAGCTTTGTTTAGAGCTGTGCCAGCACCATCTTCCCTGCTGTCCCAATGGTCCTTGACCATACTGTAGGTCCATTTCAGCACCAGTACAGTACTATTCTATCAAAATTCTATAAGGGTCACATATTCTGCCAGAGAATATCCACTCCTCCTTCAAGGCCAAAATATCAATGGAATCACTTGATTCTTAGCATCGGACACTTCTGCAAACAGAATATTTAATTATTTTGATTGTTTTAGTTTCCTGGATATGGGACTGAAAAAGGTTGACTGGACTGAAACCCAATTACGTGGGTGTAGAGTTGCGATGTTATCACAGCAATAGCTGAAGAAACTTCCTATTCTTGCCCCTGGTTTCTTAACACAATAAACAGGCAGATATTCCCATACTTTTGGTAATACAGTGTACTTGGCAGTTATGGGATTATCAAATTGAGGAAGCAAAAGTTGGTGTTATGACTGCAGACCATCATGTGAGAATTACGTCTGCCTAATGATGCTTATATATACAGTATTTGTAGGACAAACTTATGGGACCATATGGTGAATTTTGGAATTTTTGGGTGATTTCCTTAAAGGGGTTGTTCAACTTAAGGGGATACTGTCATCGGAAAAAAACTGTTTTTCAAAATGAATCAGTTAATAGTGCTGCTCCAGCAGAATTCTGCACTGAAATCCATTTCTCAAAAAAGCAAACAGATTTTTTTAAAGGTACAGGATCCCTTTAACTTCTAGTATAATGCTGAGAGCCACAATCTGTGACAATTTGCAATTGGTTTTCATTTTTTATTATTTCTGAATTTTGAATTTGAGCTTTTGAATTTTGAGTTTGAGCTTTTTATTCAGCAGCTCACCAGTTAGTTATACCAGCAATTTGGTTGCAAGGGTCCAAATTACCCTATCAATCAGGCACTGATTTGAATATGATTAAGAGAGGGCCTGATTTGAAAGATGAATACTCAAAAGTAGCAACAACAATACATTTGTAGCCTTACAGAACATTTGTTTTTAGATGGAGTCACTGACCCCCATATGAAAGCTGTAAAGAGTCCGAAGAAGAAAGCAAATAATTCAAAAACTATGAAAAAGAAAAAAATGAAGGACAGTTAAAAAGTTGGTTAGAATAATCCATTCTATAACATACTAAAAGTTAATTTAAAGGTGAAGCACCCCTTTAATGCGCAATACAAATTGTGTTTACTGCTGAGAAACACCTCACACCCCTGTAAGCACCGCTTTTAATTATAAGCAGAATAACAAGATAGCTACAACTATTCATCTGCTGATCTGAAAAAATAAGGGCATGTGTAGATTCCACCAGCATATTTCATCCAGTGGAAAAATATTAGATAACCCTTCATGCCCCCTGTTATTGACAAGAATGGAAACACCACTGCCACCATTGGTAATAGGTTGTTTTGTCCCTAAAACTACCACATTTGCATTTTCAGGACAAAAAGCACCGATCAAGTGGTTCCCATTCACACAAATGTCAGGCTGCAAGGAGAGGCATCAGGTGTAGACCACAGACCTAAGGCTAAAACTCAACATAAGTGAATAGCTTTCAGATCTGTGCCATTAGCTGCTGCTGATTAACCACTGAAACTGTTCTGCTACCAACTCTATTAGATCAGGAAACTTCATGTATCTCCTGTAAAGGAAACAAACAGATACATACCAATCTGCATGGAGCTAATCGAATCAAGTACTAATTGAATCCAGACTAAGTAACAACCACGAAGCCCTATCTCCCATCACTTTTTATGATGAAGTGTTCAGTGCCAATATTTTACATCAAACACTTTCCGGTTACCAAGCATGTTGAAGCCTAATGTCATTAAGCTGGACATCTGTGAAGTAGTAATTATATTTTCCTTAACATATAAATGACAAATAATTTAATCTGCATGAATAGCGACTGTTTTTTAACCAAAAATTGCATTGGGTGATAACTCTTCTGGCCAAACAGTGCATGTGCTTGTGTAAACGGTGTTCTAGGTTGTGTCAGAGGAAGGCTTGTCTTTACTAGCGGTGAGGCATAGTGCAAAGTATGACAGTTCAAGCTATGGTCCTTCAGCTATTGTTAAACTACATATTACTGCAATTTACAACATTCACCAGCCTTACAGTCTATTGCACACGGGGTGTTTTGAGCACCAATGTTGTGACAGAAAACAGCACTGGTCAGAAATACCCCTTTCCTTCTGTTGCTGTAATTAAGTTTTTTTTATGAAAAGCAGTCTTGCTGACTTGTGGCAGCCAGGACACTTTCTATTATATACCATTACTAGGGGTAACAGGAAAACAAGGGTGCTTTGGCTGTTGCTGCCCGTTGCTGTTTTACACTGGATAGCAATGGCAGACAAATTACCCATGTGCCAATAGCCTAAACTGGGCTCTTTTTTTATTTCTGTTTAATTCAGCCTGTCAAGCAGAAGTCAACAAGAAAACCAGTAGATGCCAATTAGTATGGACTGCCCCACATGACCCCAGACTGTTCTATTTTTTTTCTTGAGAAATATTTATCTTGTATTTTTTTTCTGCTAGGGAGAGGCTGTTTAAAGGGGTGGTTCACCTTTAAGTTAACTTTTAGTATGTTATAGAATGGCCAGTTCTTATCAACTTTTCAATTGATCTTCATTACTTAAGTTGTATATATTTTGAATTATTTGCCTTCTTCTTCTTCTTCTGACTCTTTCAAACTTTCAAATGGGGGTCGTTGACCGCATCTAAAAAACTAAATGCTCTGTAAGCCTACACATTTATTATTATTGCTACTTTTTATTACTCTTCTTTCTTTTCAGGCCTCTCCCATTCATATTCAAGTCTCCTATTCAAATCAATGAATGGTTGCTAGGGTCATTTGGACCATAGCAACCAGAATGCTGCAACTGCAAACTGTAAAGTTGCTGAATAAAAAGCTAAATAAGTCAAAAACCACAAATAATAAAAAATGGAAACCAATTGCAAATTATCTCAGAATTTCACTATCTGTTTCATACTTAAAGTGATCTCAAAGGTGAACAACCCCTTTAAGACAAGTTATTTATCACGTGGTCTACCATAATGTTATCCAACAGAATTGCAGGATGGTCTACCCACTTCAGGTGCCATACATGTCTGCACAATTAGGCAGTACAGTCAAAATAAGCTGAACCACATAAGGAAATCTGTATGGCCAGCTTAAACGCCAACAGCCAAGGAATGTAGGTTGGCACCAAGCAAGGATGGGAATTGTTCTGTGTAATCATCACCAGGCCCTTCCAAACTCAGCAAGAAGATGAGTTGAGCAAGTGGAACAAGAACAGTAAGTACTGGATGTCAAGCTAGTAGGAGCCTGATGAGTTGAGGGAACCTTGTTGACCCTAGGCTGGGATTCTCAAAGGTTGCATTTTGCTTACTGTGAGGGACCAGAGCAGTTCCAGTGGAAACTATCTGAAGCCCATTTAGGGTGAACATTTAGAAAGTATGCTTATTTGCTCTCCTAGATCCTCCTGGAAAACTAACCTGAAGTTTTTAAGCTTGAGATTTGTGGTGATCGTTATTTGCTGTCCTAGATATTCTTGGAACTATTGCTGAATGGTTTTTACTTTAATTTTTTCATATATATATATGTACATTCGTTATTTCCTGGGGTGGGCCTTCAAATTAAGTCTGAAACCCACTGCCTCATGGGAGATTGTTCTTTCCGTCTATAAATACACCACCAAGCCAAGTTAGTAAACCCACACTTGGAGCACCTCTTTAACCAAGGTGAAAGTGAGAAGACATGTAGAAATAAAGACAGTCCTGTCTGGTGTCCTGTAATTAACACAAGAGTAACCTTTGATATCTATTTTCACATCTTTGATTTGATGTAGTTCAACATCCCTGTCTGTCAGCAACGGAAATGACTAAGTCATTGATCATCTAGTAACTTGGTCAATCAGGTAGCTTTGGCAGAACACTGGAAACTGCAAAACAGACAAAACTGTAACATTGGAACACATAGACAGATCTAAATACCTGGACAGGGCAGCGAGTGGAGAGAGAAAGGGATAAAAAGCAGAAGGGAGAGAACGTGTACATCTTTGTTTGGAACAAAGTTCACTTTCCTGTGGAACCAATGACAATATGGAACCACAGAGGTTGCTCTGGCAGGTAGAGTAGTATTAAGAAGGATTTGGATGAGTTTTTACAAACAAGAGAAGTCAAGGTTACTCCCTATTAATTATTAATCCATACATGTCCAGGGCGATTCAGAGACTGACCCTCCTGTTGTTTGGAGGATTTTAGCTTTGTGAAATCAATTATATCTGTAGGATACTATGTGAGAGTGTGAGAGTTATACTGTGTGAGAGTAATAACTTATTACTATATTAGTACAGTATGTCCTCTGATGACAGAAGCCCACCACCCTGTCACTGGGGAGATTGGCTGGAATGTTTTTCTTTTTTTTTGAAAGTCTTATATCAGGCAGTAATATCGGATACACATGTGCTTTCAAACTGTTACAGAATTGCCAAAATCTAAATGTAATATCCAGGGACACTTTGTTGCGAGACATAGAATATTATATATTACATCTGTTAAATAATTGACCTGATTATAGATGATACATTTATTTGCATTTACAAGAAATACGGGGGGGGGGGGGGTGAGTTCTGAGGTATTTAGAGGAGGACACTAGGCTCCATAACGGAGAACAAATACAGCAGAGTGTGTATATCTGATGTAAGACTAAAGTGATCTGCTGGCACTAGCAAACAAAGATTTAGCCGACTGCAGCACACACTAGATACATAAGCTAGAATATATTAAAGAGAAACTCAAACCAAAAATTTTATTTTTTGCATCATGAAAGTTAAAAAATATGTTATTCTAAATAGCTTCAAATTTAATATACATTGATTTAACATTTTAAATGTTTTTTTTAAAGTTGTTGCAATTGAAAACAGTATTTGTTTGGGACTATCAGTATTTCTGTTTCAGCAAAACCCTCAGTCTTCAAAGTTAAAAGCAATTGTTTTGTTTGGTGGCTTTTTTTCCCCCACTGCAGGGGAATGTAAAAGTTGACACTATTCCACCCTATAGTGACAGTACCCATGGCAATGCACTAAATGCAGATGGAAAGCAGCATATTGCGTCTTACCTGTGTTTGGTGGTTCAGTGCAGTGGGTACTGTCACTATAGAGTGGGAACTGTTAGCCCAAGGGTTCACTTGTAGAGAAAAGCATAACAATTCACCAAACAGGTCACTGCATTACAGTCACAACCAGCAGTGCAATAAATAAAAAGGGATAGACCAATAACAGTCTTCAAAAGAGATTATATTTACCAATAATAATAAAACCACGGACATATTTAAAGCATACTGGAAAGCCACATTTCATTTCTATGTAAAAATATGTGGCCAGTGCTCCCCCTTTTGATGTAACAGTTATAACAAGTTACAGAAATGACTAAGAAAACAAATTGACAATTAAATATTATTTGTTAGACCGTTCTTGTAGTGTAAATGTGCAGCACACTGTGCCAACACTTGTTCCACGGTGTCAACTCAGTTGTGTCACAGAATTTCATATCTATCATGCGCCCAGAGCATAAGCACAGCCTATAACTTGTTACTGTTACCGTTTACCTATTAAATTATACGAAATTTAACACTAATTCTACTTCTTTGCATGAACAATGATTTTCACATTCAGAATTGAAAGATATTACTAGTGTTATTGATTGGAAAAACTATAACCTCAAAAAAAAAATTCTTATAATAAAACTTGAGCCCTTGCTATGTAATGGATATAGCACACTTCTAATAATATTCTACATAACAGCATATATAATGGATATAGCACAGTTCTAGTAATATTCTACATAACAGCATATATAATGGATATAGCACAGTTCTAGTAATATTCTACATAACAGCATATATAATGGATATAGCACAGTTCTAGTAATATTCTACATAACAGCATATATAATGGATATAGCTCACTTCTAATAATATTCTACATAACAGTATATATAATGGATATAGCTCACTTTTAATAATATTCTACATAACAGCATATGAGAAACTTACTGGCTTTGATGTGTAGAATCCACGCAGACACTAACAGGAGTTCAGTTTTGTACTGACTATTCACAGCCAGCAGAAAGTGATGGTATGAGAGAGACTCTGGGCTAAAGAGCTGGCACTCAGGCTACCAGTCAGCAGCTATGGGCAGTCTCGGTCCTGTGTGCTGCCCCTGGAGCTGCCACTGCATTCCCCGCTCTCCTGGGATGTACCTGGACTGCAGGTGTCTATACTCCACCTGCCACTGACCGACCCTGCCTGCAGCGCTTCTCAGAGTCTCAGAGTCCAGACCGTAGGACACCGGCTCATACATTCCCCATTTCCCAGATGCTCAGGCGTTCGTGTCCGGCTGTGAATACCGGTTGACTGCAAAGACAATCCGGCCATTCAGATTAGCGGAGGTGTGGGAATGGGAGAGGAGGTGCATAGGCACCAAGTGGTTAAACTCTGCGGACTGATGGAGCTGCAGTAACTTTATCGCCACCTGCTGGGGAAGTTTTGTATAGCGCGATGTTCGAACCCGAGAAATCAGCACGTGACTCACTTCCGGTCCCATCAATCTCCCTTGAACTTTCTGCTGCTGCTGCTATTGGTGTTGTTGTTCAGCTGCCCAGGTGCCCCGTGTTCCCACACAATATACAACAGCAGCAGCAGCAGCAGCAGCTCATTCTCTCAGTGCTGAGCCCATGGGAAACCTACAAATTGTACCAGGTCTCATTTACTAACATTCTTACCTGTTACACCTGTTTTTTTCTTGTATTGGTTGGGTGAAGACCATCTGTAGTCGATTTATTAACAGGGTGCCATGTTACTGTTGAGGATGGGTGTAACTTGCAATATCGTTTCACAGTGATAACCATGGATTTTCTATTTGCTAGTCTTTACTTTTGCTTTCCTAACTTTCATGGCACAGAAGGATAGTGAAGTTTGTTTTGGTCAGATAGAACAATCCAAAAATCAAGCACTAAAGAGATCGAAGTCCGTTTAAAAAGTGACATTTATTCCATCATCATTAAAAATATTGCCTTTATCATCCCATAGGCTGCATGCTTAACGCGTTTCGTGGCTTCCTCAGAAGCTTCTACGTGTAACTGCTGGTATCGCGGTGGATGTGATGCACATGGGAGACACTTGTGATACTGGTAAGTGCTCCCACAACTATATATCTTGTTTTGGTCAGGAAAAACTAAATTCACACCTGACCCTAATCCACAAGCTTTATCCAGCACCTAACCCTAACTCACGAAATGTTGGTATTGTAGGACCCGTGCCCATCCCGTACCCAAGTCATCTTGCTCTGTACACACCTCTGGTTCCAAGACTATTCAGAAGCAGAGTACTTCCCCTGTCTGACGGTCTGACCTACACCCAACCCTTACCCACAATGCTCACCCAAAATTCAACCCAAACCCTCCCAACCAGGGGCAAACCGCAGGTCACCTCTGGTATTGAAGAAGTCTTTATATGTTTCAGGACATGGAAGTAAGGACTGCAGGTGCTGGGCTATAATTTGTGCAAATACAGCACTGATACATTGAGGGGCCTATTTATCATGCTGTGTAAAAATTGGAGGAAAACATCACCGGTGATCAGCAATTAGATTTCGACAGTTACCTACAAGTTAGAAAACAAACGCAAAGATCTGATTGCTTACTGTTTGCACCGGTTTTCCACCAATTTTTACACAGCATAATAAATAGTCCCCTGAATGTGATGTCAATACTTGGCAGGCCTGTGGGGGAGCTGTTTGAGCCTCTGTGTACTTGAAATGTAAGGGCTTGTTTTGAATCTTAGTGTATGTGTAGGAGGTAGGTCTCTAAATAAAACAGAGCAAAGAGAGTGGGTCACTGATATTGTGGATGGAGCTATGATGGGGTAAGTGTGATTACATTGGGGTGGGGCTATTGTATAACTCAGATCTAATCAAGTTGATTTCTGCCTGGTTTTCAGAAGGTTGAGAACTGGGCAGAAAGTATAAAAATGGACTACCCCTTCAAAAACCGTGCTATTCAGTCCAGTTTAAAACCTGACAAGTGGCTTCCCCTACATACCCCCCCCAACTGTCCTGCTTTTTGCGGGACAGTCCCGCTTTCAACAACCTATCCCGCTGTCCCAGATTGTGAACTTAATGTCCCACTTCACTGTGGCTCTTTCGGCTCTTCCATTTTTTTACGCTGCGCTTACCAAAAGTTAACATTGTCTCGCGAGAAGAGACTATGGGGTATATTTATCAAAGAGTGAAGTTAGAGATCGCCACAGACCACTAGAGTGAAATTCCACCACTCTCCATTTCTATGGTATTTTTAAAAGAGTATTTATCAATGGGTGAAAGTATTTATCAAACCTTTGAAATGGAGAGTGGCGGAATTTCACTCTAGCGGACTATGGCGATCTCTAACTTCACTCAGGGCCGCTTCTGCCATGAGGCAGGGTGAAACCCGCGCCACAGACGGCAGCGATCGGCCAGTTACAAGGGGCAGCAAAAAGTGGCCTCTTGTAACTTTAAGAGCCGAACTTCCGGGTTTTAACCCGGAAATTCGGCTCCGCTAGTGCAAAGAGCGCTATTGCGCTCAATGCACTAGCGATACTGCCCCCTGAAACCCGCTCCGACGCTAATTTTTAAGCGCGGAGGGGGGCGGCAGCAGCCCCAGAATCGGCGCTGACTTCACTCTTTGATAAATATACCCCTTAGACCGTGACATCATGATCCTAATGCTCCAGAAGAGGAGATGCATAATGCACTACTGCAGTTCTGCTCCGTGTGTTCTCCAAACTTGTGTTCTCTGTGCTGTGCTGCTGCTGTCATTAAATCATGTACAGTACATGTCACAGAGCATTGCACACTGCAGGGGAAATTTCTGTCTAAAAAGGGGTGTGTTTTTGTTAAACGGGTGTGACCTATGCGGGTTGTGGTCATCAAGTGGGCGTGGTCAACTTTTTGTCCCTCTTTCTTATTTGTTAGGAGGTATGTCCCTTGTACACCTGGGCACCCTTTCTGCACATTACATAGCCTCTAGAAGGGTTAATGCAGCCCAGGGCTGGGTCTGTTCAGAGTTGGGAGGGGGCTATTTAGAGTTACACTTTTCCTGACAGTTCTCTTATTGGCCAAGGGTGTCAGGTGTCCTAATCTTTAAGAGAGTCACAATGTGGTCAGGGTCGGCCTGGGGGCCCACCGGGGCTGCTGTTCCAGGTCCCCCCTCCGCTGCACCTCCACGCTCTTGCGCTTGTGCGTGCTGCCGTGCACGCACTATGTTTTTGCCGCGACCGCCTGAAAAGGGAGGTCTCGGCAGGAAAGAAGCCACCGGAACTGAGATATGGATGCGGATCTGGCCCGCCCGGGCCCACAAGAGCCGGTGGCCCACCAGGTTTTTTCATGGTGTCCCGCCAGCCCAGTCCGACCCTGAATGTGGTTCTGTCTCTTTGGACTCCACTTAGAGAACCTGAGGGTTTGATGAGAGTTAGACTGCAGATTGCTAATAGAGAAGCCAGAGACTCCAACAAGAATAGTAGAAAGGGTTACTACAGTGGGTGTCATTTACCAGTGTAGACACTCAAACGGTTCCCTTGTACTCCAGGGACTGGACACTTGCTAGTGAGTACTACTACAAGTTGTACCTAATTCCAGTGGCATAACTAGATATTACTGGGCCCCACACAAATTATTTTTCAGGCCCCCAAAATTTCTAAAGGTTGACTTGTTTTACCAATATCTATTGAAATTGTATATGAATTAAGCCCTCATGGGGCCCTTATACCTCCTAGGCCCCCCCTGCAGCCACAGGGTCTGCTTCCTCTGTAGTTTCGCCCCTGTCTAATGCCCTGCAGTCTATAGTCCCTAGGGGCCCAAAGTCTCGTTCACTAATTCTCAGATTATATTTTCCCATTTAATTTAAAAAGACATACCCAAAGGGACAGTCCTACTCACATACAGTATGATGAAATGCAAGTCCCAGGAGTATGAGAAGTGGGATAGGGTCTTTTAATGGGACTTTGTCTCACCAGGGAGGTGGATACAGGACCAGGGTCTGAGTAGGTGACAGGCCTAGTTAAGATTTAGCTAGTTGCAATAAGTTTCAGGTTGTAGTCGCTCTAGGAGCGAAAGGTAGGCTCAGGGAAGGCAGATGAGCAGCTCTTTGCTCCGACGAGTTCAATGGAGTTAGGACCCTGCAGTGATTAAAGGGGTTGTCACCTTTATATTAACTTTTAGTATGATGTAGAGAATGATATTTTGAGACAATTTGCAATTGGTTTTCAATTTTTATTTGTGGTTTTTGAGTTATTTAGCTTTTTATTCAGAAGCTCTCCAGTTTGCAATTTCAGAAATCTGGTTGGTTGCTAGGGTCCAAATCACCCTAGCAATCATGCATACGTTTGAATAAGAGACTGGCATATGAATAGGAGGGGGCCTAAATAGAAACATGAGTGATACAAATAGCAATAACAATATATTTGTAGCCTTACAGAGCATTTGTTTTTTTAGAAGAGGTCAGTGTCCCCTATTTGAAAGCTGGAAAGAGTTAGAAGAAAAAGGCAAATAAATGAAAAACCATAAAAATGAAAAAAAGACGAATTGAAAAGTTGCTAAGAATTAGCCATTCTATAACATAAAGTCAACTTAAAGGTGAACCACCCGTTTAAGCTACTAGTGTAGGGACACAATTTAGTGAACTGAGGACCAGCTAGGGTGCCTGGCAGCAAGATTCCACCATGAGGATCGCCTATACTGATACAGAATCACTAGGGAGGGTTGTGTTCACAACTGTTAGGTTAAACCTAAGTGCTTTCTTGTGATTCAGAAGCTGTTCTATGTTATGCTTCATAAGCCATCTAAGTGAATTATTGCTGATGTTACCAGATGATAAACTGCCTTGGAGTTAATAAAGAAGTTCATTTGTTTGCAAGAAGCATCTGTGATCCTGATCATTTGTCGATTGACAAATATTCAACGTGTGATCTTTCCCCAACTGTCTGGCTGGTATTCATTCACTATGAATGTGAGAAGAATCAAAGGTAATACAGAGACTGGGAGTTGCTCTGAGTTGTTCCCCAAATACTGGCTTGCAAAAAGCACACTGTAAACAGCATACACCTTTATCACATATATATACCTTCTATAACACACCCACGGCTGGGCTACCTGTATTAGCTTTTTATTTCTTGCCCATGCCTCTCTTTCTGAACTCATATACTGCAGATCCTTCCATATATTAATGTTTTCCCATAACATTTCCACTTTGGTTACAATTTCATGATACTTCACATGTGGGGGATGAAGGGTTGTTGTGCAGAAGGGTGATTACTAGTCAGAATTCCAGAGGCTTTCCTGGAAATTCTATAGCATAAATGCCTATTTGGCACAAACCCCGTGACATGACTGGCAACATGATTTGGCATATTTCCTGCAAAAAAACCCCCAAAAAAAGTCCCTCTAATTTCTTTTACCATCCTAACTTTTTAATAGCATACACTTCAAGCATAGTTTTTATCTGTTGGGATGTAAAACATTTACTACTTGACAGTCATACTGACAACAGCATGTCGGTAGCTGTAGTTTCCCAAATACAATATCTTAGTGAAAACAATTAGAAAAGAATATCTTCTCTGATTAACAAGCGTTCAAACTGATACGTAAAAATATCATGTTTGCTTTTCTCCAAATGATTATCTATGTGAATGCCTTTTCGTTTTAAAGAAAAAAAAATGCTCTCTGTAATAAGTAGAGCTGATTTACAAAAGCAAGGTGAAGTGCCAAGCGTATAAAAGACCCAAGGTTTGCTGAGCTGCAGTAACTTGTAGAAACCAATAAGATATTTAAATTCTACCTTCTGTAGGTGATTTGACTCAAAGGTTTCTAGACCTCGGGATCTGTCAGTGCTGAGATGCATTATTTTAAAGATGCGATGGGGGAGGTTATTGAATTTATAGTTGGAGACATTTAGATCCAAAGTAAAGACAAAGTGGCACGCATCACACCATTGTTACAACAGGGTTACAATACCATAACTACCAGTCAGGCAAATACAAACTTTATTGATGAGTAAAGGAACCTGGCATAGTTACACATTTTTTTTTTTTTTTAGCAGTTGTTTTTTTCCTTCAGAGCAGTTCAGTGAGCATTAAACTTGGTGGATTCTTTTATAAGTTATACTCCAGAATATTACCAGCAAGTCAATGCAAGGAGTGATGCAGTGAATTAAAAAATCAGTGTAAGAAGAAAAGTGGTGTTCTTTTAAGCCATGCAGGCGATCTTATTTTCGAAGAGGAACAGAAATAAAGAAGCAAATGAAAAGTGTGAAAATGGGAGAGAATAGATCAAATATTGTGTTGAACTACTAGTGGTCTGAAAATGGGGCTTTTGCTAACTGAAGTCATGGTAGGAGACTGTGGGACCATTATAGTTAATTATATATAATATATAACAATTGTATGTAGGCCTACATGAGTTGTGGCAAAACTACAAAACTGGTTTCCCTAATCTAATGAAAGTGAGTGAGGGTGAGATTTAGGGATAATGCCTATATATATATATATATATATATATATATATATATATATATATATATATATATATATATATATATATATATATATATAGTACAAAGCCGACATACACGTCACTGGTTATGCTGGCCTGGGTGCAGTTCAGGATGAATCCATAGATCGACAGGAAAGGAATCCGCACTCTCAGGGCTTAAAGGAACAGTAACACCAGAAAATTAAAGTGTTTTAAAGTAATGAAAATATCGTACTGTTGCCCTGCACTGGTAAAACTAGTGTGTTTGCTTCAGAAAGACTACTATAGTTCATATAAACAAACTGCTGGTAGTCAGGGGACAGCCATGCAAAGCTGAAAAAGGAGAAAAGGCACAGGATACACAGCAGATAACAGATAAGCTCTGTAGTATACAATGGGGTTCTTCAGAACGTATCTTATCTACTGAGTGTCCTGTGCTTGAATGGCTGCCCCCATGGCTACACAGCAGCTTGTTTATATAAACTATAGTTGTGTTTCTATAGCAAACATCAGTTTTACCAGTGCAGGGCAACATTATACATTATTGTCCTTTTAAGCACTTTCATTTTTTGTTGTTACTGTTCCTTTAAGGTGAAACCATAGGTTGTTTAGTGGGTGGAGTCATAAATATACACACCATTGATATACCACTTAGATACACCGCTGTTGCTTTTTAGATAAACAGTCAGGACTAGAGTTGAGAGTATCTAGTAAATACAAACATGTTCATGTCAAAAACACAATTTAATAAATGTATTATATTTAATACATTACACTACCCTGTTACAAAAAATGTACTGTGTAAAACTGACAAGAGCTGCAGATAGATTTCTGCTGAATTTCTAAGTAAAATACAGCAGGTTGGGAGTCAAACCATCAGATATCATGAAATCATCCATCCAGACAAAAACAATCCGTGTAACACGAGAGCTTCTGAAAGTCATTTCCATCGTCTTAAACCCAAACCACTAAAGGAAATGAAGATAAATAATAGTTAAAATAATATCAGCTAGTCTGGAATAACATGGCTGAAACAAGCCAAGGAAGAAATATAAAAGGAAGAAAGGAAAAACAGAAGAAGTTATGGGTGTAGAGTAAATGTAGGAATATTTGGAAGGAACAGCATCCATAATTATCGAACAAAATAACTTTTTCATGTCTCACAACTACACAATAATCAGTGGTGCATTTTAACCAAGGACAGTTTACAAACATATGGCTAAGATTCAGTGAAAGATTGTGGATATTGTATATTACGATGATTGTTTCCAACAATTTTCAGACAAACATTTACTAGTGTGTAGTTGTTACAATAAGAACCAATGGGATTCCCTTGCAAATGCAAATGTTGAAAGCAAAATTGCACAGGTCTCGTATGGACTGATGTGTAATTGTTCAGTAATCAATCATAGGGTTCAATATGGGATTACAAGAAGCCAGATACATGTCTCAACTGGTAGAGAACATTTGCAAACCAACCACTTTTGGAATGTTGATGTCCAGGCTCAGTGGCATACGTAAGTCAATGGCAGAGGTCATTATGCTATTTTGAAGTTTCTGTGGTTCTGCATTGGAATTAATTTCAGTCTTTTTGGGCAAAAATAAAAAAAATGTAAAAAAAATTGGGCTTTGCGGGAAAAAGACAGAAAAAATAGAGCTATTCAAGAAAAAACCCTGATTCTGGTTTTCAGTCGATTTTATTGAGTTTTTACCCAAACCGATTAAATCAAGCTTTTTTTTTTATAATAAATAAGGTAAAATCAGGTATGGGAGTTTAGTCATGTTTTTTTAATTGAAATAATTAGATAAATTTTGATTTTAGTAAATAATCCTCTTTATATTATCTTCTGCTTGCTTTGGATGCCAAGTGCCCCCAACAATACTGAAAGCAAGCCACTTGTATGTCGGCGTTGGCTTGTATTTAGCTGACTCAATGTGGGCACTGCTGCTAAGTAATACATTCACTGGACATGTTTAATCATCCCTGAGATCTTCTGTAGTGCAAGAAAAACATTCTGCCTTTCTTTAAAACTGCCATTTGATTGACATCAGTGCATGAACACAGAGCAAGTGGATTGTCAAGTTCATCTCTTTATTAACCTCGCTCTACACAGAATTAACGTTTTGAGAAAAAGGAACAAGGATAAAATGGAAAACAGTCTGTACAAAAAGGACTGTGCTTACAGGTGGGTCTATTGATGCTTTTTTTTCGATGTAGATGTCACTTATCCTACTCACACAGACACTTTTCAGCTGAGAAGCAAATAGTAGCTAAGACAGCTCTAGCTTCACAGCACAGTGGTGACTTATAAAGACAGAACATAACTAATCATAACATTAAGTAAGGTGCCAGCCCCAACACAGGTTCTTCCATGCTGCTGCATTCATGAGTAGTACTGAATATTACTATGAATGAATGGAGGAATGAGAGATAAAGTAACATTATTCAACTGAACTCTTGGGCAAGTGAAGAGTGATACACAGCAGTGATAAATGCTGCAGGGCAAAATGTCAAGTTAACAACTGAGAAATAAACATGGTGATTCAAATGCAAAAAGCGATGACTGAAAGTTACTGGCCAATACTGCCTTTGTATCTCCATGTTACAGGACATCTCTATTTGTTGGAGTTTTCCAGAAAAAAAACCAGTGAGATATCAATTTACACTGTACAGGCAGCTAGCAATGCAAACATACATATGGGTACATAGAGTACATACTGTATAAATCTTTTGACATACACACAAAGAAATTTCATTCTATCATTTATAAGGGAGACATTATGGCTTCGCCCCTTCACTTTCAAAGAGAAATCTACTTTCATGTTGTAATCTTGTGCAGATCACCCTGTGGCCCCAGTGATCATACATTCCATTGGAAAGGCAGGTATTCTTCCAGATTTCCCAATATAAAGTGCTTCACAAAAAAACAAATTGGTTTCAAACCCAGTACAGGAAAAATTATGGTAATTTCTGTATAAACATAAAATGGGAGGGCAATACAGACACAGCATCACAACATTCCATTGCAAACTCTGTGGTTTATAAAACACTAAACATAAAATACCCTGGTCCATAAAATGGAAAGATTTAGGCCTATTGGTCTTTAATGGGGTAAAAAATCAGAAACAACTTCCCAAGGTGTAATGTGGGACTGCAAAGTTTGTACAGCATTGCACTTATATCTGAAGGGAAACGATCATGAAAATAAAAACCGAATAGAAGCTGAAATTTTTTTTCAGAAATATCCCCCTCTCAATAGTCTGTTGCTACATGCAGGGTCGTCATAAGGGGGGCACAGGGGGTACAGTTGTACCAGGCCCAGGACCATCCAATCTTGGTTACCAAATAAAAAGTTGGGATGTTTTAAGTGCCCCTCCTGCCTTTCATGGCGTCACATGATCCCAGGGACGAGCTCTGTCCACCCACGTACAGGACATAGATATAAGATTCGTCACTACATAACTTGTACAGTGACACATGTAAATTATTTAATCACATGTCCATGTGGACTATCTTATGTGGGTAAAACGGATTTATCTTTAAGGCTACGTATGGATGCACATAGATAAGCTATAAAAATAGCTTTTAGGGATCAAAAAACAACTAGACCTGTAGCCAAGCATTTTTTAGAGGCAGGACACAGACTACCAACTTTTAGGGGCACATTTACTTAGCTCGAGTGAAGGATTAGAAGGAAAAAAACTTTGCATTTCGAAGGTGTTTTTTGGCTACTTCGACCTTCGACTACGACTTTGAATCGAACGATTCGAACTAAAAATCGTTCGACCATTCGATAGTCAAAGTGCTGTCTCTTTAAAAAAAACTTCAACCAACTACTTCGCCACCTAAAACCTACCGAGCACCAATGTTAGCCTATCGGGAAGATCCTCATAGGCTTTCCTAGCAATTTGTGGTCGAAGGAAAATCGTTATCGATATTCAAAGTCGAAGGATTTAACTTCGATGGTCGAATATCGAGGGTTAATTAACCCTCGATATTTGACCCATAGTTAAAGTGCCCCCTAAATTCATAGCAATTGACCACATCCCAATGCATAAAAGGGGTGGTGATCGTTCATCTATTGCTGCAACGGGAAACTTTTTGGATTAAGAAATTAGGCACATTTTCACAAGGGGAATTGAATGAATACTGTTCTTTTAATTGTTTCCTAGATAGACGTTAAAGTATTTCTACTTATTCATTAACATCTTAGAAGTGGCTTCCCCTATAACCTTATAGCAGTGTCTAGCTGTGAGAGGTGAGGGAAAATAAGGTCACTCAGGAGGGGTAATGAGGTTTTAAATGTTTAAACTAATTTATTATGGCAATACATCTTCATACTCTAGTCCATGAATCGAAACGTTGATGTTAACTGATATGAAGCCTTAAATTCAATAAATGGCAATTGAACAGTGCTAGTTCAATTAAGCACAGCACCCAGAGCGATTTAATCTTTATACAAGGAGAGTGCGGGCATTCTTTATATATATATATATATATATATATATATATATATATATATATATATATATATATAGTATATATTGGTAGTACTTACAAATGTTTTTGGGTTCTAAATTGAATTTGCTCTTACAGGACAAGTTCGGGTGGAGAAGACCTTCTGGACTTAAAAGTGGCATAAATGCTGTGCAACAGGCAGGTGCTGGTTTTTATATAACTTTTTTTCAAGCTCTTTTACATGACAATGTAAGTATGGGATTTAATATTTGGAATCAAAACATTTAACCATTAAATAAACCCAATGGGACTGTTGTGCCACTAATTTATTAGTTAGTTAGGATCAAGTACAAAGTACTGTTTAATTATTACAAAGAAAAATGAAAAGATTTAAATAAATTAGAACAATTTGCTTAAAATGGACTATTAGGGAGAGGGCCTTCCCCTAATTTGGAGCTTATTGGGTCTCCATATATGGGATGGCATTCCCGTGTACACTTAACTACACATACGACAAAATATATTACACATCTATTTAAATACATATGATATTACACGGTTAAAGTGGTGATGAAGTGCATTTGCTTTTACACACCTTTATAAACACTACCAGCAGAGTGAAAAAAGTAAGAGTAATGAGATAATGTAAACTACAGTTTAAATTATATTTATTATTATTATGTTTACTAAGGATTTGATTTTAAGTTGATTTGATTTTAGATGTTATATGATTTGGAATTATTTTTGAATTTAGGGTAA
This sequence comes from Xenopus laevis, assembly GCF_017654675.1. Lineage (NCBI taxonomy): Eukaryota > Metazoa > Chordata > Amphibia > Anura > Pipidae > Xenopus > Xenopus laevis. The sequence goes on from NC_054373.1 coordinate 120,846,409, forward strand.
ATGGTTACATGCAGATCTGTAACTTGTTTCCAGGCTAATTACATTTATTCCCATTTTATTTGCATCAAACGCGAAGGATTGGAATTTCAAATCAGAACACTGGTGTGTACTCGAATGATTAGCCTGCAGACTAAAGCTCTGGAAAATATTTTGTGCCTACTACACTTCAAAGAGGCTTCAACATTTGATTAGAAAAATAATAAGTTGTGCTATTCATTTTAAATGTACTTTGCCCTTTACACGTCCTAATAATTAGAAATGCAGGTTTCTGTAATATATATTCGAAAAATATAATACACTATATATACAAGTGTATTATATATTATATATATAATACACTTGTTAAAAGCTCTCAGGTTTTGTGGGAGTAACACACATCACTTTTACAGTAGGAAAGTTACGATGGACTGAAATTAAATTTAAATAATATCACATTTTAGATCTTCTTTCAATGCAGGCGAATGTTAAAACAATGGAGCTTCTAAACACAACTGGAAATAGTTAATGTGATACTGATCTGTTTCTATAACAGACACGATCAGTATTGGTTGTAATAAACCACAGTATTTCTTTTTAACCCCTAAAATGCCCTCAATCCCAGGGCTACTTGCCTTTTCTGATATTCAAAGTAGCCTTTTCTGGCACACGGGTTCTGTCAGTCACATTGGGCTGGGGGCTGCATAATCCTTCAATAGGCTGGACTACTATTTACATTTTTAACTCCAGTCTATTGAAGGCTCACACCAAACTCAACACGACTTACAAAAAATCTCCCTCTCTTCTCATCACTGGGTGCATGATGGGTAAACAGCACTGGGCTGGGAGTAGCTTAAAGGCAGTTTGGCTAATAGAACCTTGCTGTGATTCACTACATGTAATTCTGATGGGTTTCAGTCTGTTATTAGAGAATTGACAGTGAAAGTTAAAATATAAAATAAACAATAATTATCAATATTATTTTAAATATAGCGCATTCTGGTGCTGGGGCGACTAATCTCCCTGAATCTGCTTGTGTGGCCAGACCCTAATAGTATATTTAGTAGTGACTGTAAATACTAAAGAACTATGAGAGAAAGGGATACAGAAGAACCTACACAACAAGAATGACATCCAGAGAACATTGTGAGCGCTACATTTTTCAAACAGGACTGCTACACATTAGCATTAACAATGGGTTAAGGAATTGGACTGCAAATCTAGGGTTCTGATATTGTTTGGAAAAATACATAATTCATACACACTAGAATCAGCAGCTCCTATAGCCCAGCGATATTGTGAACTGTTTTGGTTTTGTAACAGTCTTTCTGTAATAAATATGTGAAAAAAACCTGACGGCTGAAACATATACAAATTTAAACATGTTGACATGTAAGGACATCACTTGGGCCTATTCCATAATGTATTAAGTACTGAAACCAATGCATTCAGTTCTGAAAGGGACTTATTGAACAGAGCTGCTGACAATACATGGGCTGCAAGACACATAGACACATAACACATGCACTAGAAATCTATCTCTACTATGGGGAGTACTAGAAGTACAAAATAAACCCATTTGGCGACTTACAATGACTGCTAGCCAGTATTTCTGGAAAAAAAATGTGCACAAATGCAACACCAGCTTCTTTGGTGACCGACAGAAAAAAAGAGAGAGAAAAAAAGAAAGCATGAGCTTTAGTTAGATGACTAGTGCATTCCACTCTGCACTCTTAACTTAGACAAACAAATCGATCACAGATACAATACAGAATTATTTAAAAAAAAAAAAACTAAAGCGGACATGACTATCAACCCATAAAATCTCTGGGTAGGGAATAGAGAATCTATAGTGCTATCAGTCCCACAGTACCAGACTGTGGAGATTGTTCTTTGCTGCAGTGCTTAAAAATAGAGGCCAAGGCCAAGAGAGCCGAATCCTCTCTCATAGTCAGGCAGCTGAATGAGTCCAAGAGGCAGAAGTTCTATTACACAATCGATTTGCTGCATCCTCTACTAATTCAAATATACTTAAAAATAGAGTTCTAAAGGCTTGCAGTGGTGATCTGTCACACAGATGTTTCCAGCCCTGACCTGCAGAGGTAAGAGCCTGCGTTGGAATTATAGCTTGTGTTGGAATAGCCAAAAAGGTAGGGGGGCTTTAAATAATCATTGTTTTGCCAGTGAGTGAGCATCACTTTTTTAGAAAGAGAATTAGACCTGCTGGATGTAGCACTGTTGAAGTCGTTGCTTTGGTAGGTTGGGCTTTGCATTGTGGCAAGAGGGGTAAACTCAGAAACCTCCTTGGACTTCATGGAAACATCCTGAAAAGAGAAAACACAAGTTATGGGAAAGGTTGGGAAATGCAGGGCACATATACTGTATGATATTAAAGTGCAGCACCAACTAAATTTAATACAACAACACTTTACATAATATGTATAACTTGCCTCCTAACTGATCAAGAGCAAGAATTAAACCTTCAATGAATCTTCAATGAATTTTCACAGTCTGATATTAGTTACTGACTCTAAACCCTCTGCAGACTGAACCAGTAGTTTATTGGATTGTGTTGAGGGCCAAGCTGACTGATACCTGGGTCAGGATTAGTCAGATATCTAATGACGGGTTTAGAAAATCTCATTTGGAGTTGATGTGGCCCACATAGGCCCCTAATACAATTTTCCAAAATTCAAACTACCTATATATTTAATAAAATATTACAATTCTACCTCTCAACTAACATCTAGATCAGCATTCATCTTGTTTTATGCCTTTGCATGCAGGCTAATCTCTCTGTAAATGTATTATACTTTTGATACAGTTTACTTATAGAAGTAAGGACTTTTGGTAAAAATGTTAGAAATAAAGACGCAGATGAGTTAAACAGCAGATACCTGTAATAAGAAAAAAACTTCCATTAAGCGATATATGGTTAAGTTGTTGGAAAAGTGGAAAGAAAGAGGATGATTGGGATAGATAAATTGTAAGGATGTTCCATCCAAGATTATTGAACAATTTACCCATGAAGCATTAAATGAATCGGAACATTCAGATTATTTTAGATCCACAGAAAGACATGTATTGGATCATGTATGTACATGTATTGGATCGTAACACCTGAGCGTTGGTGTAGAACATGTGTGTGTGTGTGCATGTGAGTGAATGGGTGAATGAGAGATAATGCAATTACCTTCTGTTTTCTATACTTTGCATTTCTGTATGTGTATTTAATTAGCATTTTTTTCTCCATTGACTGAAAATCAGATAAAAACTAATTAAATAACTATTTAAATAATACTATATATATATATATAATATATATATATATATATATATATATATATATATATATATATATATATATATATATATATATATATATATATATATATTTGCTTGTGCCATATTATCTATCCAAGAAGACACGTCAATGTCAACACGAACTGACAAATCGTTTTGATGGGCTATTTCCCTAGGTGTTATATTCAGCTCAGGAGTGCTCTGTACAAATACAGTTTACTAACTGTAGAACTGCCTTACCGATGCATTTGTTGTGTCAGTACCCACTGTTTGGTGGGAATAGAGGTGCTGTATAGGACTTATGCCACTCAGGATCAATAATTCTCAAGACGTTGTCGATTAGTTACCATTGACAACAATGAATCACTAAAGACAGCAATGGCCAGTGGATTACTCAGGTCCATTCCTATAGTAATGAATGGCTATTGATCAACAATACCTTTGGAAATTCAGCTGCAGTTACTTTTTAAAGACAGCATAGCATCAAATAACCTACAATGTGCAACATTAGCTTGACATAACATCCGATACAATTAGCTGCACACACTGAATACTTCTCAGGCATGTGCTTTTATAATATATAATTTATTTTATAACATTTTTAAAAAAAGTGAGTATAGCACCAGAGAAACTGTGTCATTACAACTCAAAAACTTTAAATGAATACTGTCATGGGAAAACATGTTTTGTTTTTTTTTTTTTAAAAAAACGCATCAGTTAATAGTGCTGCTCCAGCAGAATTCTGCACTGAAATCCATTTTTCAAAAGAGCAGATTCAATTTTGAAATCTGACATGGGGCTAGCATATTGTCAGTTCCCCAGCTGCCCCCAGTCATGTGACTTGTGTTCTGATAAACTTTAGTCACTCTTTACTGCTGTACTGCAAGTTGAAGTGATATCACCCACCTTCCCTCCCCCCCCGCCCAGCAGCCTAACAAAAGAACAATGGGAGGGTAACCAGTAGAGATGTCGTGAACTGTTCGCGGGTGTTCGCGAACCGCTCGCATTTTGGGTTCGCCATTGTTGGCGCTTTTTTTTGCCCTCTCACCCCAGACCAGCAGGTACATGGCAGCCAATCAGGAAGCTCTCCCCTGGACCACTCCCCTTCCCTATAAAAACCGAAGCCCTGCAGCGTTTTTTCACTCTGCCTGTGTGTGCTGAAGAGATAGTGTAGGGAGAGAGCTGCTGCCTGTTAGTGATTTCAGGGACAGTTGAAAGTTTGCTGGCTAGTAATCGTTTTGATACTGCTCTGTTATTGGAGGGACAGAAGTCTGCAGGGGTTTGAGGGACATTTAAGCTTAGGTAGCTTTGCTGGCTAGTAATCTACCTTCTACTGCAGTGCTCTGTATGTAGCTGCTGTGGGCAGCTGTCCTGCTTCTGATCTCATCTGCTGACTGCTGCAATAACAGTAGTCCTTGTAAGGACTGCTTTTATTTATTTTTTTGTTGTTTTACTACTACTACTACTACTACTATAAGAGCCCAGTGCTATTAGTCTAGCAGTGTTGGGGAGTGGGACTGGTGTGCTAATCTGCTGCTCCTAGTAGTTCAGCAGCACCAACTTTAATTTTTTTTTTTTAATATTCATTTTTTTTTTATTTTACTTTTTTTATTTTACTACCGCTGTAGTAGTGTATAAGTTGACCTTTTAGGCATTATTTGCCCTGTAGGCATTTTTTGCCCAGTGTGTTATTCAACCAACTGCCATCTAGCTGTGTGACCTTGTTCACATTCTGTCTAAATATCCATAATATTACCGTCTCCAGAAAAAACACCGGAGTGACTTTTTTCAAGCAGCCATAATATATTTTACGTAATCCGTATCCACCGCTGTAGTAGTGTATACGTTGACCTTGTAGGCATTATTTACACAGTGTTTTCTTCAACCCGCCATCTAGCTGTGTGAGCTTGTTCACATTTTGTCTAAATATTGATAATATTATCGTCTCTAGAAAAACCACTTGAGTTACTTTTTTTCAAGCAGCATTCATATATTTTACGTAATCCGTATCCACCGCTGTAGTAGTGTATACGTTGACCTTGTAGGCATTATTTGCACACTGTTTTCTTCAACCCGCCATCTAGCTGTGTGACCTTGTTCACATTCTGTCTAAATATCCATAATATTACCGTCTCCAGAAAAAACACCGGAGTGACTTTTTTCAAGCAGCCATAATATATTTTACGTAATCCGTATCCACCGCTGTAGTAGTGTATACGTTGACCTTGTAGGCATTGTTTGCCCAGTTTTTTTGGCCGCAGCCACTGAAGCACAGAGGCCAGAAAAAATATGCCATATAAATGCTGAAAATAGTCATTTTTTGCCATACGTTGACTCAACGTATATGGCAAAAAATGACTATTTTCAGCATTTATATGGCATATTTTTTCTGGCAACTGTGCTTCAGTGGCTGCGACCAAAAAAACTGGGCAAACAATGCCTACAAGGTCAACGTATGGCAAAAAATGACTATTTTCAGCATTTATATGGCATATTTTTTCTGGCAACTGTGCTTCAGTGGCTGCAACCAAAAAAACTGGGCAAACAATGTCTACAAGGTCAACGTATGGCGAAAAATTACTATTTTCAGCATTTATATGGCATATTTTTTCTGGCAACTGTGCTTCAGTGGCTGCGTCCAAAAAAACTGGGCAAACAATGCCTACAAGGTCAACGTATGGCAGTTGTTTAAAGAGAACAGTAGATTACTAGCCAGCAAAGCTACCTAAGCTAAAATGTCCCTCAAATCCCTGCAGACTTCTGTCCCTCCAATACAGAGCAGTATCAAGCAGATTACTATCCAGCAAACTTACTATCATCTGTCCCTGAAATCACTAACAGCTCTCCCCCTACACTATCTCTTCCAAGCACACACAGGCAGATTTTTCAGATACATTTTTGCCCTTGATCCCCCTCTGGCATGCCACTGTCCAGGTCGTTGCACCCTTTAAACAACTTTAAAATCATTTTTCTGGCCAGAAATTTTTTTTTTAGATGTTAAAGTTCGCCTTCCCATTGAAGTCTATGGGGTTCGCGAACCGTTCGCGAACCGCTCGCATTTTTGCGCAAGTTCGCGAATATGTTCGCGAACTTTTTTTCCGACGTTCGCTACATCCCTAGTAACCAGACAGCAGCTCCCTAACACAAGATAACAGCTGCCTGGTAGATCTAAAAACAACACTCAATAGTAAAAGCCAAGACTGTTAAGACATTAAGTTGGAGAAATAATAGCCTGCCAGAAAGTATGCATTCCAATTGATTATGGATACAGTATATACTGTATACATACACACATGTACATAAAAGCACAGCAAGAAGTTTGGATGAAATATATACAAAGAGATCAAGCACACACCAAAGAGGAATCTATAGAGGCCAGGCCAGTGTACAGTACCTATGTAAGGCATTTGCTGCACTTATCTGTCAGCAGCAGAAGATTCTTCCAAAAGTGGCCCTTCAATGTTCGGCACTGTACGTAAAGCTGAATTTTGTTTCTTCTGCAAGGATGAGAGGCAACACTAAGATATTCACTAAGCATACCTAGAAATGGTGATTATTTTCAGCAATTAGCTTGCCTTTATAAAACGTATTCACTAGCTGAATGTCTTGCCCTAATTGAACAAACTATAGCAGCCAAATTATTGGTATAAACCAATACACTATATGGCCAATAGAAGGTGTACATGCCTTCTAATGATTGGAATTTGATATTTAGGCCAGACAGACACAAGTAGATCGCATAATAACATCCTTAACAAATTTCTTCTCTGGGGCATTAATTTGAGAAGGGACCTTACCTGTTTCAGAAGGATAATGACTCTGTGCACAGGTTAAAGTCCATAAAGAATTGGGTTGCAAAGACTGGAAAAATGTGAGAACCCTGACTTTATTCTAAGCGGCAGATTTATCAAGGGTGGAATTGAAAATTCGAATTTTTTAATTCAAATTTCAAGTTTATTTTAGTGTAATTTGACTAGGGATTTGAGTTTCAAAAAAAATTTATCATGTACTGTCTATTTAAGAATTCAAATTTGACTATTCTCCATCTAAAACCTGCCGAATTGGTGTCTTAGCTTAATTTGGAGTCATTTGGTGGACTTTTGAAAATCAATTTATTTTTTTTGAAAAAACTCGAATCAAATTCGATCAAATTTGATTCGAATTCGATTTGAGTTTGCAGGTTGATCTTATTCACCTGAATATAAAAAATGCTAATTTTTTAATAAATTTTGCTTGGTCGTTTTTTTCTCTAATTTTGAGTTGATGGGAGTTGATGGGAGTTTTTAGAAACTCCCATAAACCTGAAATTCAACCCTTGATAAATATGCCCCTAACTGAATCCCTGTGGAATGATTTGGAACACAACTGTGTTTGCTATTGTGATATTAACTGTATAGTTAGTATAGGTATGGGTATATATAATTTATGTGAAAGTATGGAGGGGTGTGTGTATGGATGCTGGGTTTTCATTTGGAGGGGTTGAACTTGATGGTCTTTGTCTTTTTTCAACCCGCTTTAACTATGTAACTATGTAATCAGAATAATGTATATAGTAGTAATAAACAGCATCAAGGCAATATTTTCAAAACTGCAAGTGTTTCATTTATTAGCAGTGTCAACACTACGGGGCAAATTCACTATGCGCCGAAGCACCTAACGCTAGCGTCAATTCACTAACGTTGGTCATTTTCGTTACTATGCAAATTCACTAACGAACGCTGGCGTAAATTCGCTAGTGTTACTTCGCACCCTTACGCCTGGCGAATTTGCGCAACGGACGTAAGTACGCAAATTCACTAATGCGCGCATTGTACTGAACGCTACCTTTTACGCCAGACTTCCTTCGCCACCTCAGACCAGGCGAAGCGCAATAGAGTAGATAGGGATTGCTTCAAAAAAAGTTCAAATTTTTTCTAAGTCCCAAAAAACGTTGGCGTTTTTTCTATATTATGGATGATAGGCTGAAAAAGATTGAAAATTTTTTTGGGGCTCCCCTCCTTCCCCCCTACATTTCCTAACTCATGGCAACTTAACTATACAGTGGGCACATGTGTAGGGCAAAAAAAAAATTTAATTTGATGTTTCCCAGGCATTTGTAGTGATTTACGTATTCCTCCATTGAAATTTGAATTTGGCGCCGTATGCAAATTAATCAACGCTAGTGCAACTTCGCAACCTTACGCTACCCCTGAGCGCAACTTCAGATTTTAGTGAATTTGCGGAGCGCTGGCGAAACTACGCCTGGCGAAGTGCGGCGAAGTTACGCCTGCCGCAACTACTAATCTTTCTCAAGTGAGAAAGGGTTATACCCGAAAAAAGGCAATTTCAAAGAACTACTATAAGTGATAGCTAAATGTTTACAGGCTTTAGGGCCATTTTAATTAGTGAGAGAACTGTAAACACTGGTATGCTACAACTCCCTTTCTCCTTTTATTACTACCTGCCATAACTTTCTTTATAGAAAGCATCCTTTCATAGTTACGTTTCACTTTCTATCATGACTGTGCTCACACAGTGCTAGCTATTCTTAGACCCCCAGATTTAGACAACACTAGCATTTTAGTACAGCTGTTGAGACTAATGATATGCTTCACTGCTTATAGGAGCAAGCATCAAGCGAATTAATTTACTAAATAATTTCCGAAAAAGAAAGACAAGACATGGCTTTGTTAAGTATATAAATCCTCCAAAGATGCTGCTGTTCTGTGTAGCCAAAATGATTACTCATTATTACTACTTATTACAAAAATAATACTCTCAAGCCTTAAGAAAAAAATAAACATACTGGTAATGTACAGCTGTCAAAACAGTGACCTACCCATAAGAGTAAAATTATTGGCCACACAGTAGCATAAAATGAACAGAGTGGAAATATTATCGATTATAGGTGCAACCAAGCAAAGGCATTAACCTTAGTTATGATTGATCTGGAACGGTCAAACAAGACCAGTGCAGAAATGAAGTAGGAGCAGAAGGTCACAGTAATTTTGCTAAGCCAATGGCAATTCCATCCTTGCAGAAGCCTAATGAGCGCTGGTTTGTTTCAACTAGCAGTTACTGCTATAACTCTCAGTAGGCATGCTGGTAACAGAATCATGGGCAGAATGCAGACGGCTAAGTGAAAGCATTATATTACATGGTACAAGCAAGTCATTTAATTAACATATGTTAAAAGAGTTGCAAAGGTAAGCAAGATGTTCAATAGGAAATATATATTTAGGAAATCAAATTACCCAAAAGTGTATTAACTGTCTGCATCTTACATGCAGAAGCACAATAATCTGGTGTGCAAATTGTAGATTTGTTTTGCCTATATACAGTATACCGGTATGGGACCTGTTATCCAGAATGCTTGGGACCTAGGGTTTTCTGGATAAGGGATCTTTGTGTAATTTGGATCATACTTTAAGTCTGCTTAAAAAATCATGTAAACATTAAATCAACCCAATAGGACTGTTTTGCCTCAATAAGGATTCATTATATGTTAGTTGGGATCAAGTACAAGGTACTATTTTATTATTACAGATAAAAAGGAAATCATTTTTAAAAATATGGATTATTTGGATAACACACACAGCAATTTGTCCCTCATCAAAACGAAAAACAAGTTAGCAGATACAATATAGTAAAACACTTACAATGATAGAACTTTATTCGTATAACCATTTGATTAAAAGGAGAACTGATTAAAATAAGACAAATCCAAAATGGAGAAAATCCTGGCATGTAACATCCATTAGGTCTTTTAACCCATGAGTGAAAAGTGCATAAGTGATTCGAGTGAATGAATGATGGAATGTCTCCTTTCATAAAAAAGAAAGCAGGAAATGAAGAAAATAGAGATGAAATGCCTGTTGAAATGATTTGACCAAAGAAGAATTCTTGATCATGCAAAAGTCAGAAAAAAGAAAATCACCTTGAGGTCCATTAGAAAGTTATATTGCTCGAGGTCTGAGTGAGCATAAAGATGGTTGACTGTTCAACAGAAAGGCACGGTTGTTTAGTCTGTGAGTTCCCCAGCAGGTGGCAGCAGGTACCCACGTGCATCATTAATATGTAAGTAAGGTAGCAGTTATTTATGCAAAGCAGGTTGGAAGACAGCAAAAGGAAAAGGGAGAAAGAAACACAAGGATGATATCTGATTAATACTACAGCTAAGGCATATTAGTGCATTATAAAAAGCTCTATTTTAGAAGCATTAATCAGAATTTATGTATAATATCCCAGTTGCTCAATTTGTATAATGTAGTATAACAACTTCAGATACTTTTCTACTTAAAGGAAAACTATACACTATATTAAAAATAACAGGCCTATCAAATGATCTTAGCAAATTGGAACAGGTATGGGACCTGCTATCCAGAATGCTCAGGGCCTGGGGCTTTCTGGATAATGGATCTTTCTGAAATTTGGATCTCCATACCTTAAGACTACTTGAAAATCATGTAAACATTAAATAAACCTAATAGAATGTTGTTGTTTCTAATAAGGATTAATTATATTTTGGCTTGGATCAAGCCCAAGGCACTGTTTGGTTATTACAGAGAAAAGAGGAATAGTTTTAAAAAATTTGGATTATTTGGATAAAATGGAGTCTATGGGAGACAGCCTTCCCGTAATTTGGAGCTTTCTAGATAATGGGTTTCCGGATAAAGGATGGGAATCTGATCTGAAATCAGTACAGTCTACTTCTGTCTTGTGGGTAGAGCTTTTTCCCTCTTTTATCAAATACAATCTTGTTACATTATACATAGAATAGAGTGACTTATTGTAGCACATTTAGGCAAGAAGCAGAAACAAAATCTATTCAGCTACTGAGACAACGGGTTGATCTGGGTAGCAGTGAATATAATACTGAAAAGTATGATCTGTGCAGATATACAATGTATGCTATATTGGCAGATGAAAGGACATTTAGGCACCTACCATTATGGTAACATTTATTCTCGTTTATAGGTTTCCTGACTATATGGCAAATAATTTATTTTATACACACTGCTTCTCCCAGTTTAGATTCTCAGCCATCTTTACCAGACAGATGATAGACAGGAAGATGATAGACAGATCGATAGACAGTTTAGATTATCAGCCATCTTTACCAGACAGATGATAGACAGGAAGATGATAGACAGACAGACAGACAGACAGACAGATAGATAGATAGATAGATAGATAGATAGATAGATAGATAGATACAGTAGATAGATAGATAGATAGATAGATAGATAGATAGACAGACAGACAGACAGACAGACAGACAGACAGACAGACAGATAGATAGATAGATAGATAGATAGATAGATAGATAGATAGATAGATAGATACAGTAGATAGATAGATAGATAGATAGATAGATAGATAGATAGATAGATAGATAGATAGATAGATAGATAGATAGATAGATAGATACAGTAGATAGAGCAAAGTTCACTTCTCAGGAAGGAGACATACAGAATGAGATTAGGGTACAACCTCTTCTTTCCTTTAGACGTGTTACTTATTCATATATGGATTGTAATATCATAGCAATAACTTTTCCACACTACACTGTGAGACTAATTTTAGTGCTCATATTGATTACACCACTGCCTTTTAACTATAGCAAAATGAGAAGAAACCGTTACCTGGATCCTTTCTGTTGCCGTGGGCCACAGCTGCCTGCATATTATTTTCCTGAGGACATCAGGGAGAAGACTGACTGTAATGAGGAGAACAATTCCCAGCCAGGCTGGACCACTTGACAGCATTTGTATAAATACATAATACATCCTCTGATAATTGAGAAACGGCCTAAAAGGAACAATAAAAGACAATGGGCAATGGCACAAATATAAATCAATCATTTCAATTATGATATGTAATCCCTCCCTTTAAAACAACACAAAACGGTCATACTTTAGCCTAATGGCATCAGGTGAGCTTCCAGCCTCTGCAATGTTGTCATGTTGCACGCTGCTGCTGCTGCTGGCGTGAGATCCGGAACATTGAATTGTCTGTATATTGGCAACTGAAATTCAGCACTTCAAAGAAGTATTTTATGATATGAGTTGTTTGACTCCTGAGGTCACTAGAATATACAGGGGAGTGGATGTATGTGTGGGACACAAGTGTTAGCTGAGGACTAGTTTCTGATAAACAACATCTCACACACTGAGCTGAGCAATTTGGTTTGTTGGCTGCAGGGGCCAGTTCTTTATTCAAACTACTTTTATTCTACTTAAGATGGGGAAACGAGTTGTAAGTAATCAATTCTAGAATAATAGTCTTTAAGGTGGGCATTTGCTTTTTACATTATAGCTTCCTTTTTTTGGACAATTTCTGTATAGCATAATGTTTTTGTTTGAAAGCGTGGTATGGTACAAATGATGAAAATGGAACATCCATGGACAACAAGGTACCTAACTACATATTACAAACTCAATATGTGAGCTGAGAAGCAAACAATATTTATTAAAATCCCTCCAGTTGCATTGCATTATTGTCTGTGCCAGCCAGCCAGCCACTCCTGTATTTTTTCAGTGGGTAATGAGAGCTGGGCATGTGGATGGCAGTTACAAGGATGAGGAGGATGCAGCTTACATTACTTTGCTTTGGCACAGAAGCAACAACTGTCCCAGTACCCAGACACAATGGCATTATTAATTAAAATATACACCTTGATGAGTATAGGGTCAACCCCATCAAGCTGAAAAATGACAATTTTTATTAATATTTTATATACACACCATAAACTGATGTTCATTTGGGTAAGTAATATCATGTTTCTTAGTGTTGCTTTAATTTTATACTTTTCTCATAACAGTTTTGCAAATAGAATGCAGAGAATCAATGATTTGATTATTGCTTATCTGTGAGCTTCTCTTTGAAATCATATCTATGATGCTCTGTTGTAATAATTATTTTTTTTTTTCATTTTACAGGGCTGAAGTGCAGTCGATACAATATACCATCACTGCCGGGAATTGAATTTCCTATGCATGCATTCAAGTCAATTGCACTTTCAAAGACAAATAATAATTGGTTCTGCAACATTTCTCTACACATTTTACAATTCGATTGTTTACATATATAATATGTATGATAGTGTCTCTTTAACTTGTTTCAGTAATAAACATCAAGGTCATGAATAGCCCTGCTCTGCCAGTTCTAGGAATTAGATGAAATGTGCTGCTGTGTGATCCTACAGAACAAAGCTAACATTGTGGCACTTGACTGGGTTGTTTTTGGCATACGTCCCCTATTGTACTTGTCATATGTTTATCTTTCCTTGTGTTTGAATGCTTTCATTTTTAACCGGATCCTTTATATGTGAGAAACAAACAAGGTGATAGTATTAAAGAAAAAAAAATAAAGGAACCAGACTAAACAGAGTTTTAGCATTAAAACAAAATGTGTTACATGTTTAAACAGGAAATATAATGGCCAGATTAAAGTTAGGGTGCATGGGTTATTGCCCGACACCCATTTTGGCTGGCCTTTCCTTGATGGCCAAAAGGAGGTAGGATTTTTGTTAGGTTTCTGCTATACCAAAAACTAGGCATTCAACTCACAGATGGAAGCATATTTATCAAAATTCTAATTTGTGAATTTTTAGGTTTTTCTGAATAAAACACGAATGTGCACTTATTTATTTAAAAACTTGAATCTGGAAAATTTGATGAAACCACAACAAAATCACATTCTACTCATCATTTTTAACTTGAAAAACTCTAACTGAAATACATTTGCTGACATTTTGCCAAGGACAATCCCCATTGACTTAGATGAAGCTTTTAGATGCTGAATTTTAACATTCAAAGTTTTTGCATTAATCAATCTCAAACATTCGTATTTCTAAAACTCTAATTGGTGTTTGAGACTATTAGGACAAAATACTTGAAGCTCTGTAAAAACATGATTTTGAACCTTGATACACTGCTCATGGGTACTTTAGATTATTTTTTTTTTTATTATTCTGTTTGAAAATGTACCCAATCATAGTGAACTGCCCCCCTGCAACCGTCTCAAAAATTGCTTCCAGAAACAAGTAAAGTTTCTCCTCTGTGAATGGCTAAAATTCAGATTCATTTCCATACAAACTTCAACTGATAGGGGCAAATTCATCAAGGGTCGAATATCGAGGGTTAATTAACCCTCAATATTCGACTGGGAATGAAAATCCTTCGACTTCGAATATCGAAGTCGAAGGATTTTGCGCAAATAGTTCGATTGAACGATCGAAGGAATAATCGTTCGATCGAACGATTAAATCCTTCGAATCGAACGATTATCCTTCGACCAAAAAAACTTAGCCAAGCCTATGGGGACCTTCCCCATAGGCTAACATTGGGTTCGGTAGCTTTAGGTTGCGAACAAGGGGGTCGAAGTTTTTTCTTAAAGAGACAGTACTTCGACTATCGAATGGTTGAATAGTCGAACGATTTTTAGTTCGAATCCTTCGTTTTGAAGTTGTAGTCGAAGTAGCCAAAAAAACACTTCGAAATTCAAAGTATTTTTTCTTCTATTCCTTCACTCGAAGTTAATGAATTGGCCCCATAATGTTGAAAGGCCCTCTTAAGTAATTAGTAATTTCTATTATTAAAAGTGTGGCCATACTAAAAGCCATTAAGAAGTTAAAAGGTGGACGACTGGAAAAGTGCACAACAATATCATATGGTTTAATCCGTCAGCAAGATTTGTTCTTTGCCAGCCTTGTCTTCCTATGGAATCGTCATGGAAAAGAATCACTGTGAAACACTGAGTTAAGTTTTTGCCTTCCTTATGACCAGTTTTTGTTTATATAAGGACTTGTAACCACAGACAATTGTTTCTTAACCCTCTTTCATTTAAAAACTACCCTTACTGGGCTAAATTGAGTCCCAAGAAGTTTGCACTGAAGTCTGCTTACCAGATAATTCCTCCCCACAGCAGTGAAAAGATGATGTAGAACAAGAGAGACCCCCATATTACAAAGTGGTTGATCCATGTCCAGTAATGTGTATCCAGTGCAAGCTGAAATCAATAATAATGGTTGCAAACATATTATTTGCTACATGCCCAGGAAAGCAGCAAGACAAATCAGAGCCACAGTGCAAGAATATATACAGTCCACTCCCAATTTAGCCAATCACATCCCAGAAGCACTACTTAAAAACAGATAACTTCATGTGAGAATGAACTTGGCTCCCAATCCCTGAAACATTCACCAGGATTTGTACAAGGATACAGAACACTTCCATGCACCAGCGGCAAAAGCTTGAGTGGAAACGAAATGTATTCAAACTGACTGTGAAAAGCCTTTCTGTAAAAAAAATAAAAATAATCCTTACCTTAAATGTCACTGTAAAAACAAGAACCGTAAACACCAATGTCCCAAAGGTCCAGTTCCCCAGCATCTGTTTAGTTGCCAAAAAAGAAACAGTTAAGTGAGTGGTTAACAAGACAATGATCCTTTCAGTTATTATTATATATGGTTTTTGTGGCACTTCATAACAAATCAAAGAAATACATTAAACACAACACAAATGCTATGTGTGTTTAGCTCCATATTAACAGTAATATTATTTATCACTGTTTTATTTTACTAATACTCCTCTGTAACAATAAGTTGGTCATAAACCATAAGAAAACAGAGTCTTTTCAGGCACTCCAGGTACATTGGAATCAGAAAGTAAAATGCATGCAAACCCACACAAAGCCAATAGAGAAATTTAAAGGGAACAGAACCGAGGTGCATCAAATGATGAAAAATAGGATTTCCTTCTATTTCTAAACTACAGGCACATGATGCTGCAACTGTATTCCATAGGTATTCAGTCAATCCAAGTAGATGGGTGAAGAAACCAATCAGCGCAGGTGTACTGCTGCAAGGTGCTTTTATTGAATACACGACATGTTTCAAGTGATAAAGAGCTTTTAAGCTCGAAACATGTCGTGTATTCAATAAAAGCACCTTGCAGCAGTACACCTGCGCTGATTGGTTTCTTCACCCATCTACTTGGATTGACTGATTACTTTGTTTTGGATGGAAACAAGGGTTCGGAGACCAGAAATATTTAAGAAGGGTAAATATACCAGTTTATGTTGACTTTATTCCATAGGTATTATCAGGGGTGCTTCGCCAATGAGGCGAGTTGAGGCTGTCACCTCAGGCGGCAGCGCCCCACTAGGTACCAGGGGCAGCAAAAATTCTGTGGTTGTGGTTTTTGAGTTATTTAGCTTTTTATTCAGCAGCTCTCCAGTTTTCAATTTCAGCCATCTGGTTACTAGGGTCCAAATTACCATAGCAACCATGCCTTGACTTGATTAAGAGACTGGAATATGAATAGGAGAGGCCTAAATAGAAAGATAAGTAGCAATAACAATACATTTGTAGCCTTACAGAACATTTGTTTTTTAGATGGGAGTCAGTGACCCTCATTTGAAAGCTGGAAAGAGTCAGAAGAAGAAGGCAAATAATTCCAAAACTATAAAAAAATTAATAATGAAGGCCAAATGAAAAGTGAACTACCCCTTTAAGTTATCTAATAAACTTGCCCAAATTACATTAGTTTTAGTGACAGCACAGGAGTGTTAGAGTTTGGTATAAGCTGAAGCCTCATAGGCTGAATTTCCAAACAAAAACACACAGTAGTAGACAAGCTCTTCAAAGCGAGGGACAGCAATTTTTCCAGCACAAATTGTAGCAAACAATCAGAAATTCTGTTTGATCTGTATAAGACAGCCAGAATAATGATAGCAAACTGCTAATTGGTTTCTGTAGTTACTGTGCTAGAACTGTATATAAATTGTAAAATACTAAAGCAACAGACTGCAAAACACATCATAGCCTTCCTCTGAGTAATGACGTGAGCATGAAGTGGAGGAGAAGTTAAAGCCCCGTCAACTCTGGCCGCTTTATGCCCTGAAATAATTTGATGGATTTGTAAAGCTTTATTCGTGACATTTATTATTGGTTGACTTGTAACATTCTGCTGCTGTGAAAAC